>NC_068430.1:68896315-69214440 GCF_023373465.1 Oncorhynchus keta | reverse complement strand
AAGCTATTATCTGATAGCCTGAATCCATCTGCACCAGCAGTAAACAAAGGAGCTAGCGTAGCAGGCGCTACACACAACGCTGAAATAAAATATAAAATATGCATTACCTTTGACGAGCTTCTTTTGTTGGCACTCCAATATGTCCCATAAACATTACAATTGGATCTTTTGTTCGATTAATTCCGTCCATATATATCGAAAATGTCCATTTATAAAGCACGTTTGATCCAGAAAAAAACAGCTTACCAAAACACAACGTCACTAAAAATATTTCAAAAGTTGCCTATAAACCGTGCCAAAATATTTCAAACTACTTTTGTAATACAATGTTAGGTATTTTTAAACGTTAATAATCAATCAAATTGTAGACGGGGAAATCTGTATTTAATACAGGAACAAAACCAAACCAGCACTGCTGTCCACGCTTGCGCAACTCACAAATGTGTCCCCAGTTCCGAGTTGGCCTACTTCCTCACTGCACAAAGGAATAACTTCAACCGTATTCCAAAGACTGGCGACATCATGTGGAAGCGGTAGGAACTGAAAATGGATTCATATTAAATATCCAATGGCAAAGACAAAATATTCAACAGAGAGGGGGAAAAAAAATATCTGAACAGTTAGTCCTCTGGATTTTGCCTGCTACATAAGTTCTGTTATCCTCACGGACACGATTCAGAGTGTTTTCTATCCAAATCTATGAATAATATGCATATCTTATATTCTTGGCATGAGTAGCAGGAAGTTGAAATTGGGCACGCTATTTATCCAAAAGTGAAAACTCTGCCCCCTAGCTTTAAGAGGTTTTATAATATCTTGATAGTGGTTATGGCTCATAGCTTCCCATTGACTCAAAGGAGACTTTTCCTTTTTATCAGTGTATTTTTTATGCACGTTGTTGTACTGTGTTGTGTTTCTGTTAGTGTTCATGGGAAGGTGTAAGTTGGACAGAGGTACATCCACGGTGCATCACTTTAAACATGCAGTCAGCTTACACAAGAGACTAGTCATTGTTCACCTGGGGCACCATGCCCAATGCTCAGCAGGGCAATTCTGCTTTGCATGCAACAGTCTTGTACAAAGCAGTGAGGAAGAGGGAAAGAGAAAAGGGGTATGGAGAGATAAAGATGGAGAGAGAGTAGAAAAGAGAAAGAAAGTGGAGAGAGACTGCACTATTGTTCCTATGATGAATCTGAATATGTGTCAGGGCAGGGAGCGACAGAGAGGGAGACAGAGAGGGAGAGCTGAAGGAAGGCTACTGTCTTACCTCCACAAGGTGCTCTCTGTAACACTCCCCAGGTGAAAGTCATAAAGTTAGGTCAGAATCAGGATCACCTGGAAACAAAACAGACATAACATGTGTTATAAATATGTAATAAGCCATGAAATGACTCAAACCTTTTAGATAATAAACAGAAATGTTTAAGAATACCACAGGTCATTATCTCAAAAGACAAGACAGACTGGGCAAACTAATCTATGTTCTCTCAGAAGACAAGACAGACTGGGCAAATGCATTCTATGTTCTCTTAGAAGAACACCAACCTACATATTCCATAAAAAACAATCAAAAGCAGCATAGACACCAATAACCTGGGTTTGTCTATACATTGGCATGTTATGAATGTCCCTTCGGCTCTGTCTCTAACACCACACTTGTCAAGGGGCACTTTGCCAGCCTGTATGCCCACTTTTAACCCTCTCTTTCGCTCTTGATCGCTCACAAGCATGTGATCCTGCAGTCCCTCTGTTCCCATTGGCTTTGGTCTGAGCGGTTTGTAGAGCGGAAAAGAGAGAGAGAGGAGGGAAGGGGGTCCTTGATAACCTACTGAACAGGTTGACGGGTGAATCACAGACCAAGATGGCCGACCCTGTTCTACAGACCCAGTGGTCAGCTTTGATATCAAAACAGAGGACCAAAGAACAGTATTTTTTTAAACTCTTCTGAGGAGGAGTAGGAAGGATCGGACTAATGCGCAGCGTGGTAAGTGTCCATAATTTAATTTTAATGAAATATAACTTAACACAGAAAACCAAAGAAAAAGGGAATAAATGGAAACCGACACAGTCCCTCCCGCATGGAGCAAACACTGACACGGAAAATAATCACCCACAACCGACATGGGGAAAACAGGCTACCTAAGTATGATTCTCAATCAGAGACAACGATCGACAGCTGCCTCTGATTGAGAACCATACCAGGCCAAACACAGAAATACAACATAGAAAAAAGAACATAGACTACCCACCCCAACTCACACCCTGACCAAACTAACACAAAGACATAATAAAGGAACTAAGGTCAAAACGTGACAGATATACTGTACCTGAATCCCAAGTCAACACCTATAACTCCTCCTGGAGGACATTTTAAACTTGTAGAGTATTTGACGTCTAAAGAAAAGTATGATTTTTCTAATTTCCACTTTGAAATGTCAGAGTTTATGTAACATCACCCCTTAAAAAAATCTGTAGTCACAAACAGTAATGCAAAAATTCCACCCAGCCTATTAGAAGGCAAATTGCTGAAACATTTTTACAATTTTGCTTAAACCTATCCAGCTATCTTAGATCTACAGGAGAGTCTATTGGGTAGAAAGGGCCAAGTGATTGATATGGGATTCAGCATATGCTCCTCTGAGTGTTAGTGTCACGGCCCTCGAAAGAAGTGGACCAAAGTGCAGCGTGGTGAGCGTACATTTTCCTTTTTATTTAAAATGTCGCCAACAAAACAACAAACGAAGGCACAAACGTGAGGCTTACAGGCCTATAGTGCCACAAACAAAGATAACTACCCACACTGAAAGGAGGGAAAAAGGGCTACCTAAGTATGATTCCCAATCAGAGACACCGATAGACAGCTGTCCCTGATTGAGAACCATACCTGGCCAAAACATAGAAATAAAGAAACATAGAAAACAAAACATAGAATGCCCACCCCACATCACACCCTGACCTAAACAAATAGAGAAATGAAATGGCTCTCTAAGGTCAGGGCGTGACAGAAAGGCTACTGATGCAACCAGGTCACATATGGCATCTATGGAGGAGACAAACAAAGAGTAGTACTGGGAAGACAACACTGTCTTTATATAAATGTCACAACAGCAAGATGGTCACAGCGCCATTGGCAATTTACATGACCAACTCTGGGTTGCGTCGCTAATTCCTAGGTTGACGCTGGAATTTGTAAGATGCAAAAACATGGAAAATAATTACTCTGCGAAAAATGTAATTATTTACCATTCGTCACGACACAGATGACTTGAGTGTGGACAGGGAAGAGGTTTTACATAATTAATGCTGTTTTCACAGCAGTCGCTTTGTTTTCTAGTGCTGCAAACCAAATAAAATCAGGCTTTTTTATTTGCATACTTGTCTCTTTTTAGCGACCCCCTCTTTGCGCCAAGCGTATGCTTCCTTAAAGTGAATAGACAAGCCTGACTTGAGAAACTTCGCTGTAAGGTGATTTGCTAGCTGTCTCTCTTCGTCTTGCCTGACTACATTTACAGATATACATCAGGAATATGGAACTCAGGAGGGAGAAGGCATTAAAGCCAACACCAGTTGTTAGACTTGACTTGACCCAAGGACTGGCCTGGACCTCCCTGGGGAGCCACTGAGGGTTCTCTCTGAGAGGGTGACACCAACCCGGGGCCACTCTCCTCCTCCTAAGACTGTGAGCAGATGGTTCGGACCAGGCAAGATTACACCACCAGAGAGGGCAATGTAGAGATAGAAGAAAATTGGATTCATGCCATGCTTGTAAAATGCATTGCAAAACTAAGTTTTTGTTGGAGTGCTGGTAGTGTGTGTGTGTGTGTGTGTGTGTGTGTGTGTGCGCTTGCATGTTCTTGCTTAAGAGTGTGTGTGTGGAGGTTCCTGCAGGGGTCTGATGTTGTCAGACAAGCTCGCTCTCCTTGTCCAGGGGGTGGCACCACACAGACAGGGAGCAGTCCCCTTCTATGACAGCATTAATTGAAAATGCACATTGAATAACTGGGGCACCAGCTGAAATCCCAGAGAATACTTTTGTCCTGTCATCTTGTATCACCCTCATGAAAATCTTAATCATGTCTCCGAAAATGCCTTGGTCGCCCAAAAACAAACGGAATTCAAATGTTGAAAGCATTAAATGTAGGGCGGTTGCGAAAAATACAAAACTTCCGTCAACTCCTTGTAACATACAGGTATTTTAAAGTTTGTTTACTTAGTGCCAATCTTTGTTGGTCCTGTTTAGTTAACTGACAATGGATTCAATGCAATACGGAATGGCACAAATGTAAACAACTTTTAAATATATATATATTTAACCTTTATTTAACTAGGCAATTCAGTTAAGAATGTCCTAAATTCTATCAGCATATCGATTGCGCAACCAGGGCTGGTAAAGCCCTGGATCATTGTTATTCTAACTTCCGCAACACATATAAGGCCCTCCCCCGCCCTTATTTCGGAAAAGCTGACCACGACTCCATTTTGTTGCTTCCAACCTACAGACAGAGACTACAACAAGAAGCTCCAGCGCTCAGGTCTGTTCAACGCAAGTCCGACCAATGTGATTCCACGCTTCAAGACTGCTTCGATCGCGTGGATTGGGATATGTTCCGCATTGCGTCCAACAACAACATTGACGAATCTGCTGATTCGGTGAGCGAGTTCATTAGAAAGTGCATCTGCGATGTTATACCCACAGCAACAATTAAAACATTCCCAAACCAGAAACCGTGGATTGATGGCAGCATTCGCGCGAAACTGAAAGCGCAAACCACTGCTTTTAACAAGGGCAAGGTGACCGGATACAAACAGTGTAGCTATTCCCTCCGCAAGGCAATCAAACAAGCTAAGTGTCAGTATAGAGACAAAGTAGAGCCGCAAATCAACGGCTCAGACCCAAGAGGTATGTGGCAGGGTCTACAGTCAATCACGGATTGCAAAAAGAAAACCACCCCCATCGCGAACCAGGATGAGGACAATACAGTGCCACTGACACGGCCCACGACCAAAACCTGCGGACTCTCCTTCACTGCAGCCGAAGTGAGTAAAACATTTAAACGTGTTAACCCTCGCAAGGCTGCAGGCCCACACGGCATCCCTAGCCGCGTCCTCAGAGCATGCGCAGACCAGCTGGCTGGTGTGTTTACGGATATATTCAATCAATCCTTATCCCAGTCGGCTGTTCCCACATGCTTCAAGAGGGCCACCATTGTTACTGTTCCCAAGAAAGCTAAGGTAACTGAGCTAGCACTCACTTCCGTCATCATGAAGTGCTTTGAGAGACTAGTCAAGGACCATATCACCTCCACCCTACCTGACACCCTAGACCCACTCCAATTTTCTTACCACCCCAATAGGTCCACAGATGACGCAATCGCAACCACACTGCACATGGCCCTAACCCATCTGGACAAGAGGAATACCTACGTGAGAATGTTGTTCATCGACCTCAGCTCAGCATTTAACACCATAGTACCCTCCAAACTTGTCATCAAGCTCGAGACCCTGGGTCCCGACCCCGCCCTGTGCAACTGGGCACTGGACTTCCTGACGGGCCGCCCCCAGGTGGTGAGGGTAGGTAACAACATCTCCACCCCGCTGATCCTCAACACTGGGGCCCCACAAGGGTGCGTTCTGAGCACTCTCCTGTACTCCCTGTTCACCCACGACTGCTTGGCCATGGACGCCTCCAACTCAATCATCAAGTTTGTGGACGACACTACAGTGGTAGGCTTAATTACCAACAACGACACGTCCTACAGCGAAGAGGTGAGGGCCCTTGTAGTGTGGTGTCAGGAAAATAACCTCACACTCAACGTCAACAAAACAAAGGAGATGATTGTGGACTTCAGGAAACAGCAATGGGAGCACCCCCCTATCCACATCAACGGGACAGTAGTGGAGAAGGTAGTAAGTTTTAAGTTCCTCTGTGTACACATCACGGACAGACTGAATTGGTTCACGCACACAGACGGCGTGAATGCACAATCGAGAGCATCCTTTCGGGCTGTATCACCGCCTGGTACGGCAACTGCTCCATCCACAACCGTAAGGCTCTCCAGAGGGTAGTGAGGTCTGCAAAACGCATCACCGGGGGCATACTACCTGCCCTCCAGGACACCTACACCACCCGATGTCACAGGAAGCTCATAAAGATCATCAACGACAGCAACCACCCGAGCCACTGCCTGTTCACCCCGCTATCATCCAGAAGGCGAGGTCAGTACAGGTGTATCAAAGCAGGGACACGAAAGACTGAAAAACAGCTTCTATCTCAAGGCATCAGACTGTTAAACAGCCACCACTAACATTGAGTGGCTGCTGCCGACACACTGACTCAACTCCAGCCACTTTAAAAATGGAAATTGATGGAATTGATGTAAAACATGTATCACTAGCCACTTTAAACAATGTCACTTAATATAATGTTTACATACCCTACATTACTAATCACATATGAATATGTATATACTGTACTCTATATAATCTACTGCATCTTTATGTAATACATGTATCACGAGCCACTTTAAACTATGCCACTTTGTTTACATACCCTACATTACTCATCTCATATGTATATACTGTACTTGATACCATCTACTGCATCTTGCCTATGCTGTTCTGTACCATCACTCATTCATATATCTTTATGTACATATTCTTTATCCCTTTACACGTGTGTGTATAAGGTCGTAGTTGTGGAATTGTTAGGTTAGATTACTCGTTGGTTATTACTGCATTGTCGGAACTAGAAGGACAAGCATTTCGCTACACTCGCATTAACATCTGTTAACCATGTGTATGTGACAAATAAAATTAGATTTTGATTTGATTTGAAGAACAAATTCTAATTTACAATGACAGCCTACACTAAGCTAACAAATAAGATTCACAAGGTGGCAATTTTTCAAGAACATTCTCCCCTCTTCGAAATCCCCAATTGACCTGCAATGAATGGAAGAAATTGTCAGCTTGTTGCCTCGCAATTAACCAACTGTGGCGAAAACATATTATTAGCATAACTAAATGTCCCATGTCCACAATGACCAATTCAAAGTGCCAAATGCAATTTTGAATGTTGATTTAGTTCTGTGATGCGCTAATGATAGGTCGCTAATGACTTTGAGAAAACAGTTCATCTCTCCTCCAAGCCAGTCAGAAGTTTAATTGTATTAGCCCTGTGAATTGCTGGTGTTTATTGCCGGGGTCAATGCTATGCGGCCCGGTAACAAGTACACTAAATGAAACATGCTTTTCCATAGTGAATACTGAATTAATATCTAGTCCCTCAGGAGTGTTGAATCAGTGAAGCATTGGCGGAAACACCTGGCTAATAAAATAACACCTCAGAATGTCTGTGTCCTTGTGGATATTTTTGTATTTATTTAATTAACTAGGCAAGTCAGTTAAGAACAAATTCTTATTTACAATTACGACCTACATCGGCCAAACCTGGATGACCCTATGGGTTTCCCAATCACAGCCGGTTGTGATACAGTCTGGATTCAAACCAGGGTGTTTGTAGTGACGCCTCCAGCACTGAGATGCAGTGCCTTAGACCGCTGCACCACTCAAGAGCCCCGATAACTGGCGCTGCATGTGACGACTGTGTTGTGTCATGATAGCTGTGTTATGGAACATTGAACATTTCAAAGAATAATCATTAAAACATACATGTAGTGTGGGGAACATTATTTGACTGTTTATTTTAATGTATTTTTCTTGAGATACCTGTATAGGTGTATGTTAATGAGACTTCTGCCTGTTTACACAACGATTCTTCTCATTCAAAGACTTCGGGACCTGTTCCACAATGTAGCTACATTTTATATCCCCATAACCACACTACTGATCATGTCCACTCTACTCTTAAGCCCCGGGAACAGCATAATTTAACTCTGAGAGAGAGAGAGAGAGAGAGAGAGAGAGAGAGAGAGAGAGAGAGAGAGAGAGAGAGAGAGAGAGAGAGAGAGAGAGAAAGAGAGCCACGTCCAAATCCCCCAAAAAGCAGCAGAGAGCTTGCAAATCAAACGTAAGAACAGATGACACCAAAATGGCAGCCGAACGAAACGTGATTAAGCCCACCTGCCTTTTAGTAACGTGTTAGCGGCCAAGCAATGACTCCATCAAGTGGAGGGAGAGGCCTGTTAATGAGAAAGGGAGATGTTTGATGGCTCTATCAGGGCACACACACCACAAATGGAGAGGTTTGATGGTTCTTTCTGAGCTGTGTGTGTGTGTTTATGGCGCCTGTCCTGTTGGAAAACAGGATCCATTTTCCAGTCATCTCCTTGACTGACATGTATGCTATTGAGCTGGCGGTAAGCACATTTACTAAGTGTCTTTCAAGTGGCCCCCACACAATTACTTATAGTTTCCAATTGGCTCATTCATCCCCTCTCCTCTCCCCTGTAACTCATCCTCAAGTTGTTGATGTCAATGAGAATGTATTCTCAGTCAATCTACCTGGTAAAACAATGGTAAACTAGATAATAAATAGTGAGAAAAAAAAGTATGTGTGTACATAGTGTGTGTGTGTGTGTGTGTGAGAGAGAGAGAGAGAGAGAGAGAGAGAGAGAGAGAGAGAGAGAGGCTGCCGCTAGGCCTTGGAGTTAGTCAAGCGAATCAAACGCTATCTGGCTGCCCAGGAGAATCCTTGGCGGGGGTTTGCACACTGAAGAAGAAGGATAAAAGCACAAGCCAGGCCTGGCGGACCCAGACACTATCCCTCTCTCTGACTCCATCTTATCTCCAGTCTTGAGTGGTGAGATATCTCCTTCCTTCTTCTCTCCCTTCAACGTTGAACCGTGAACCTCTGGCCAGAGACTTCAATGTCTCTCATGGTACATTATCATAGGACAAATACTAAAAAAGTAAAGAACTAAAATACAAGAAGGTTATGGAGTAGGGAACAGAGAAAATGCAGGATGATGTGATGGGAGACCAGGTTTGGAGATATACTGGGGCTTTGGTATGGTCTAATACACAGTGTTCATCAGGGTAGAAGACATAGGTAGACTAGTGTCTACGAACAAGGCCATAAGTGGAGAGTACACTACAATAGAAGCAGCAAGACAACTGAATGGTCTAAAAATATTCTTCAAAGTGCAATTAGATGAATCTTACACTTCTTCTCACCTCCTCCACCCGCTACATAAAATACCGAACACTTGATCTTTCCCATTTAATTTAGAATTTGTGGTTACTCAGACATATTCTACTATATTCATCCAGTGAGGGACAAAACAATTGTTTGGAGTTTGTCTTCTCCTCTTTTCTTTCTCTTTTTCCCAGCTCTGGTATTTTTCTCTGTTCCCCCTGTCAGGCAGAGAAGAAGTGAGGGAAAGAAGAAGGGAGGGAGTCTTTATTCACCAGAGGCATACCAGTGTGTGTCATTGTGAATCTTCCTCAGAGGTGACACGATAAGGCGACAGCAGGACACCTTATTAACGCTGAGCCGCATCTCCTAAAAGTTTTATTAGAATTTTTCAACGTTGTCTTCCTATCGGTCACCTTGCTAGAGCAGCAGGCTGATATGTCCAATATAGACGAGGTGTTGTAAAAATAAAGATAATACTTTTAAAAATGTGTTACCTATAGTGTGCCATTGTAGTCGTAGGTTCTGTCAGGTACAATTAAAAATGCAAGAATTGTTTCCTTTTAGTGGCCTGTGTTGAGATATGCTTTCTCCCTCAGCAGATGACACAGGGGGAATGGTCGCTGTCATCCATCAACCGAGTGATCCATTGGCTCAATGTGATACGGCCCACCAATAACGCGGATCGACTTGCCGGAGCCACCCACCAGCATTAACATCTTGATAAGACAGTGTCAGGGTGATAGACGATGGCTGTTGTGCATTACCGTGACAATCTTCTCCCACCATCCCGCCATCCACGACGCCATCCATTACTGCTATTTGCGACTGTTTATGATTGATCCAACATTTTGGAGAATCGCTTTGGCAGTTGTTGCTCCCTGCACTTTTTGCGATTTATGGCTTTCCAGAGAAAACGATGAGAGATGTTGGCGATTCACAGAGGGGATGAAAACAGGGTGTTTAATACACTTACTGTAACATATTCTGTCTGTGGAGAGACATGGTCCTGAAGGTGAATCTTTACATTATTTAAATGGCAGACAATGTATATCTAATTCCATATTTACAATTTTAAAGAGCCCTGTTGGTTAAAGAGCTCTGGGAATTATTAAATTGTTTAATCTGATTTAGGAGTATTGAGAATAAGAAAACAATGTAATGGGGCAAGAAAACAATGTAATGGGGCAAAAAAAGTATTTAGTCAGCCACCAATTGTGCAAGTTCTCCCACTTAAAAAGATGAGAGGCCTGTAATTTTCATCATAGGTACACTTCAACTATGACAGACAAAATGAGAGAAAGAAAATCCAGAAAAACACATTGTTGGATTTTTAATGAATTTATTTGCAAATTATGGTGGAAACTAAGTATTTGTTCAATAACAAAAGTTTATCTCAATACTTTGTTATATACACTTTGTTGGCAATGACAGAGGTCAAACATTTTCTGTAGGTCTTCACAAGGTTTTCACACTGTTGCTGGTATTTTGGCATATTTCCTCAATGCAGATCTCCTATAGAGCAGTGATGTTTTGGGGCTGTTGCTGGGCAACACGGACTTTCAACTCCCTCCAAATATTGTCTATGGGGTTGAGATCTGGAGACTGGCTAGGCCACTCCAGGACCTTCAAATGCTTCTTACGAAGCCACTCCTTCAATGCCCGGGCGGTGTGTTTGGAATCATTGTCATGCTGAAAGACCCATCCACGTTTCATCTTCAATGCCCTTGCTGATGGAATGAGGTTTTCACTCAAAATCTCACAATACATGGCCCCATTCATTCTTTCCTTTACACGGATCAGTCGTTCTCGTCCCCTTGCAGAAAAACAGCCCCAAAGCATGATGTTTCCACCCCCATGCTTCACAGTAGGTATGGTGTTCTTTGGATGCAACTCAGCATTCTTTGTCCTCCAAACATGACGAGTTGAGTTTTTACCAAAAAGTTCTATTTTGGTTTCATCTGACCCAATGACAATCTCTCAATCTTCTTCTGGAACATCCAAATGCTCTCTAGCAAACTTCAGACGGGCCTGGACATGTACTGGCTTTAAGCAGGGGGACACGTCTGGCACTGCAGGATTTGAGTCCCTGGCGGCGTAGTGTGTTACTGATGGTAGGCTTTGTTACTTTGGTCCTAGCTCTCTGCAGGTCATTCACTAGGTCCCCCCGTGTGGTTCTGGGATTTTTGCTCACCGTTCTTGTGATCATTTTGATCCCCACGGGGTGAGATCTTGCGTGGAGCCCCAGATCGAGGGAGATTATCAGTGTCTTGTATGTCTTCCATTTCCTAATAATTGCTCCCACAGTTGATTTCTTCAAACCAAGCTTCTTATTCAGGCTTCCCAGCCTGGTGCAGGTCTACAATTTTGTTTCTGGTGTCAGCTTTGACAGCTCTTTGGTCTTAGCCATAGTGGAGTTTGGAGTGTGACTGTTTGAGGTTGTGGACAGGTGTCTTTTATACTGATAACAAGTTCAAACAGGTGCCATTAATACAGGTAACGAGTGGAGGACAGAGGAGCCTCTTAAAGAAGAAGTTACAGGTCTGTGAGAGCCAGAAATCTTGCTTGTTTGTAGGTGACCAAATACTTATTTTCCACCATAATTTGCTAATAAATTCATTAGAAATCCTACAAAGTGATTTTCTGGATTTTTTTTCTCATTTTGTCTGTCATAGTTGAAGTGTACATATGATGAAAATTACAGGCCTCTCTCATCTTTTTAAGTGTGGGAGAACTTGCACAATTGTATATATATATATATATATATATTATATATATATATATATATATATATTAGAGGGCTATTATCCCAGCATAAATATACAACTAAGCCAGAACCAACAAAAATATTATACAGAATATTGCTACATTGTCCGTATTAGGACAACATACTGTAACTCGGTGAAACTTTGATGTTAGATAATACACACAGTTGATGTAAATTGGAAAACATGGGGACTCAGTCATGCAGAAAGTCACTCTAGGCCCTGAAGGTCTATCCATTGGCTCATTCAGGTCTGGCATGGGTAATTTACACACAGTCGGCATCACCCATTTCCAGGCAGCCCTAACAAACAGTTCTGCCGTGTGTTGCATGGTATGATGAATTCAGACATCCATGGCGATCCAGCGACCTCACAGGGCACATCTGATGAGTCAACCCAGCAGACTGGGCCTGGGATACGCTCGCAGGTTTGGAGGGCGATCACCATGAAGGTTCAGTTATGGCTACAGTGTAGTGGGGACAGCCACTAAAGACCGGTTAGTTAGCCCCTCGAGCTAAAGGCTCGTCAGTCTGCTCTTGAGTCATGCTGATGACCAAGGTTCAATATATGATCCATCACAACAGCTACAAAAAATAGGTAGGGTTAGCTGAAGACTACGGTATCAGCTGTACTGTATGTGCAATTGAGCTGTGGAGAGATAGATAGGAGTTACCTCAACTGTAGATTTTCTACTCTGCTCACAAGTACAAATGGAGGTAAAATAACATTTTAGAGCATGTAAATGCAAGATAGATAGGAGTTACCTCAACTGTAGATTTTCTACTCTGCTCACAAGTACAATCGGAGGTAAAATAAAATTTTAGAGCATGTAAATGCAAGATAGATGCAAGATTACAGGTATGTGATTGTGCTATAACACGATAAACCACAGTCTTATTCTAAGGTTTCTGTGTACTTTGAAAATTATATTCTATAACAAACTCAACCTCATTCAAAGAACCTGTCATTTTCAATAATCATCTCGCCTAATACTTTCAAATATTTTTCCAAAATAGAAAATCACTGCTTCTGCAACCCTTTCATGTAAATAACACACCTGCCACAACTAACAGGCGCAAATCACAGTCCTCCAAGCTAGTATTATCTCCATTGAAACATGCAAAGACCTAAATACCAGGCCTCCTGTTGTTGTGAGGCTGTAATCGAAGTGTGGATGAGAAAATAAAGAATGTCCTATTGAGGGAGGCGAATTAAGACTTTTAAGTCTCATTAACGTCTGTGATTCGGTCGGTATGGGCCTGTGTGCTGTGCTCCTTGATATTGTGCATGCTACGTAGATAGCACCAACTGGGCCTACAGTGATCATTACTATGAAGAGCACATTTATTCTTGCTGTCAGGGACACAGTCAATGCATTTACATGACTCACTCATTTCTTAAAGGGATACTTCTGTATTTGGGCACAAGCAAGCTAGCAGATGCTCTGTCAGTCTCCACATTCTTATCAGCAGACTGAACAGCCTTGGTTTCTCAAATGAATGCCTCACCTGGGTCACCAACTTCTTCTCTGATAGAGTTTAGTTTGTCAAATCACAGGGCCTGTTGTCAGGACCTCAGGGGACCACAGAGCCTGTTGTCAGGACCTCTGGCAGTCTCTATGCCACAGGGTTAAATTCTCGGAATGACTCTCTTCTCTGTATACATCAATGATGCCGCTCTTACTGCTGGTGATTCTCTGATCCACCTCTACGCAGACGACACCATTCTGTATACTTCTGGCCTTCCTTTGGACACTGTTATAACTAACCTCCAGACGAGCTTCAATGCCATACAACTCTCCTCCTGTGGCCTCCAACTGCTCTGAAATGCAAGGCATGCTCTTCAACCGATCGCTGCCCACACCTGCCCGCCCATCCAGCATCACTACTCTGGACGGTTCTGACCTAAAATATGTGGACAACTACAAATAGGTGTCTGGTTAGACAGTAAACTCTCCTTCCAGACCCACATTAAGCATCTCCAATCCACAATTAAATATAGAATCAGCTTTCTATTTCGCAACAAAGCATCCTTCACTCATGCTGCCAAACATACCCTCGTAAAACGGACTATCCTACTGATGCTCGACTTCGGCGATATCATTTACAAAATAGCCTGCAAAACTCTACTCAACAAAATGGATGCAGTCTATCACATTGCCATCCGTTTTGTCACCAAAGCCCCATATACTACCCACCACTGCGACCTGTACGCTCTCGTTGGCTGGCCCTCGCTTCATTTATACTTTGTACTATTGTTTGTATAGATGAACACGGTCCCTTCAGGCATTTGGAAATTGCTCCCAATGATGAACCAGGCTTGTGGAGGTCTACAATTTTCTTTCTGAGGTCTTGGCTGATTTCTTTTGATTTTCAAGCGAAGAGGCACTGAGTTTGAAGGTAGGCCTTGAACTGCATCCACAGGTACTGTCACGCCCTGGTCGAAGTATTTTGTGTTTATCTTCATTTATTTGGTCAGGCCAGGGTGTGACATGGGTTTTTGTATGTGGTGTGTATATATTGGGATTGTAGCTTAGTGGCGTGTTCTAGTTAAGTCTATGGCTGTCTGAAGTGGTTCTCAATCAGAGGCAGGTGTTTATCGTTGTCTCTGATTGGGATCCATATTTAGGCAGCCATATTCTTTGTGTGTTTCGTGGGTGATTGTCCTTAGTGTCCTTGTTCCTGTGTTAGTTTACACTAGTATAGGCTGTTTCGGTTTTCGTTACGTTCTTTGTTTTGTAGTGTTTATAATTGATTCGTGTTTTACGTTTGTTCATTAAACATGGATCGCAATCTACACGCTGCATTTTGGTCCGACTCTCCTTCGCCACAAGAGAACCGTTACAGAATCACCCACCACAAACGGACCAAGCAGCGTGTCAACAGGCAGGAGCCACAGAAGAAGCAACAAAGGCAGCAACAGCGGCGCAATGAGGATTGGACATGGGACGATATATTGGATGGCAAGGGTTGCTACACATGGGAGGAGATCCTGGCGGGAAGGGATCGCCTTCCATGGGAACAGGTGGAGGCACTTAGGAGAGCAGAGGCAGCCGGAGAGAGGAGCTGGCGATACGAGGGAACACGGTTGGCAAGGAAGCTCGGGAGTCAGCCCCAAAAATGTATTGGCGGGGAGGCTCACAGGGAGTATGGCTACGCCAGGTAGGAGACCTGCGCAAACTCCCTGTGCTTACCGGGGGGCTAGAGAGACCGGGCAGGCACCGTGTTATGCTGTGGTGCGCACGGTGTCTCCAGTGCGGGTGCATAGCCCGGTGCGGTATATTCCAGCTCCGCGTATCGGCCGGGCTAGATTGAGCGTCGAGCCAAATGCCATGACGCCGGCTCTACGCATCTGGCCCCCAGTGCGTCTCCTTGGGCCGGCTTACATGGCACCAGCCTTGCGCTCGGTGTCTCCGGTTTGCCTGCATAGCCCAGTGCGGGCTATTCCACCTCGCCGCACTGGCAGGGCGACCGAGAGCATTCAACCGGGTAAGGTTGGGCAGGCTCGGTGCTCAAAAGCTCCAGTGCGCCTGCACGGTCCGGGTCTATCCAGTACCACCTCCACACCCCAGCCCTCCGGTAGCAGCTCCCCGCACCAGGCTTCCTGTGCGTGTTCTTGGTTCAGTTCAGTTTTGTAGTGTTTATAATTGATTCGTGTTTTACGTTTGTTCATTAAACATGGATCTCAATCTACACACTGCATTTTGGTCCGACTCTCCTTCACCACAAGAGAACCGTTACAGGTACACCTCCAATGGAGTCAAATTATGTCAATTAGCCATTCAGAAGCATCTAAAGCTGTGACATAATTTTAGGGAATATTCCAAGCTGTTTAACCTCTCTGGGATATGTGGGACGTCCCACCTGGCCAAAGGCCAGGGAACAGGGAGTGCCAAAATCAAACTTTCATTAAATCAAACATGCAAGATAGCAAATTAAAGCTACACGTGTTGTGAATCCAGCCAACATGTCAGATTTAAAAAAGGCTACTCGGCAAAAGCAAACAATTCAATTATCGGAGGATAGCACCTCCGTATACAAAGAGAGAAACCATATTTCAACCCTGCAGGCGTGACACAAACGCAGAAATTAAAATATAATTCATGCCTTACCTTTGACGAGCTTATTTTGTTGGCACTCCAATATGTCCCATAAACATCACACATGGTCCTTTTGTTCGATTCATTCCGTCAATATATATCCAAAATGTCCATTTATTTGGCGCGCTTGATCCAGAAAAACACTGGTTCCGGCTTGCACAACGTAACTACAAAATATCTCAAAGGTTACCTGTAAACTTTGCCAAAACATTTCAAACTACTTTTTTAATACAACTTTTGGTATTTTTTTTATGTAAATAATCAATAAAATTGAAGACGGTCTGAAGATCTGTGTTCAATACAGGAAGAAAACAAACTGTAGCATGCTTCCTGGTCACGTGCCTCTATCTAACGGTACACTTCAAATGACCCTCTGCAAGAACGTCCCTTAGTAATTTGGATTCCCCAAAAAAATCAATTGAAAAGAGAATGACCTCAAAAAAAATAAATCTGAATGGTTTGTCCTCGGGGTTTCGCCTGCTAAATAAGTTCTGTTATCCTCACAGACATGATTCAAACGGGTTTTAGAAACGTCAGTGTTTTCTATCCACATATACTAATAATATATCTTATCTTCTGGGGATGAGTAGCAGGCAGTTGAATTTGGGTATGCATTTCATCCGGACGTGAAAATACTGCCCCCTGTCATCAAGAAGTTAACGGCACAGTCAATTTAGTGTATGTAAAACTTCTGATTTACTGGAATTGTGTACAGTGAATTATAAGTGAAATAATCTGTCTGTAAACAATTGTTGGAACATTTACTTGTGTCATGCACAAAGTAGATGTTCTAAACGACTTGCAACTTGGTTGAAAAATGAGTTTTAATGACTCCAACCTCAGTGTATGTAAACTCCGACTTCAACTGTACATATGGTATCGACTAGCTCCTCTGACTCTGGGGAAGTAGATATTGGGCCTCAATGCCAAAATCCTGAAAAATCCCTTTTAGTCGATAAAGATGGGGGGGGGGGATTTCTTCCGACGCAATGTTCGCAAGCTTTGTTTATGCATTGGATGCACTCCATGAAGCATGATTTTGATGTTGTAGCTACACGGGGATGACAGGAGGGAAGGAGGTAAAGTGATATATTGAGGGAAAAAACATTCATTCATCCATTTAGAATAGATCAACATCACGGACGAATATCCTGCAAATACCAATGACGATATACAGCTTTTAAATGAGCTGACATTGTTATTCATGAGAACAGTGAGAACGCAACAACACAACTAAGCAGTTTGGTATTTGGTATTGCCTTGTTCCTAACCCAAGAAGCCTACAGCTTATTAATGATCTTTGTTACCTTTTCAATAATGTGTTAGAATCAGCAAAGAATCTAACTTGTCTTGCTGTACCTACAGTACAGTATCTGACTATTTCTGCACCTCTGACTACCTCTCCTCCTGCTCTTCTACTAAGGTACATTGACTATAAATAGAAGAGACTCAGGCAAACATGCAGGTTAATAAAGCTGTCAAAGCATCACAATCACATTAAAGAATGACAGCTATGGCAATGTGTCTATGTATCCATTCCAAGCTAAGTCCTCACTATCAGGGAAGGAATACATGTGGTCTAACTATTTCGGCAAAGGCTAATGAGTGTGGGAATAGTGTCGGCATGCTCTCGGATAGCTCTCAGGTCAGGTGCAATTCGGCTGTGCAGAGGCTCAAAGCCAGCTCAATTAGGACATTGCGGTACTTCTCACTCCTTAAGATCAACGCCCTTCAGTAACTTTTCTCCTCTCTCTCTCTCTCTCTGCTGGAGTAGAGGCAACCAATCGGACGGCTTGCAGAATGCGGTCAATTAGAACTGGCACTTTGCCTTCAGAGTGTTAAGGGTTGCAGTCTGTAAATTGAGAGTGGATGGGTGTTCTTCTGTGGAGTACTAGTCATCTATTGAACAACTAAAACCAAACAAGTTATCCTGACAACAACATTATTACTAACAGGAGATGGTGCTGAAAGTACAATGCATCACTGGAGTATAAAAGGCTCTGCAGTCACAAATTGGCATTAACATTTAAAAGGTGACCCGTTGTCTTGGCACAAACTGCTTTAGTGGATTCCTGTTTGTTTTCTTTCCCATCTCCATCTTCTGCTCCAGCCTTTGTCTCTGATGGCCTGGAAGGGGAATTTGGTTATGGCCCCCTACAGATATTTTCAGATGGGCCAATGCAAACAACAGATTTTCCTTTTTTCTGCTCCTGTTTTGGTTCAATTCCCTGGCCTGAAGGTTGGTTATGTCTGACTGAAGATTCAGATCTAAATAACTCTAAATAGGCTGTCATTGTCAATAAGAATGTATTCTTAACTGACTTGCCTAGTTAATAAAGGTTAAATAAAAATACATAAAAAAATTTAAAAAATACATTGCAGTCTTGTTGAGACAATATCATTTATCAAATTAGTTTAGATCCGTGTTAATGGGCATTTCTCCTTTGCGGAAATAATCCATCCAACTGACAGGTGTGGCATGTGTCGCAATAAAAAGCAACTCTAATTGCTTTTTAACACACAACACAATGGCACAGATGTCTACATTTTTTGAGGGAGCGTGCAATAGGCATGTTGACTGCAGGAGTGTCCTCCTGAGCTGTTGCAATATAATTAAACGTTAATTTCTCTACCATAAGCCGCCTCCAACGTCGTTTTTAGAAAATTTGGTAGTACGTCCAAGCGGCCACACAACCGCAGATCAGGTGTAACCACGCCAGCCCAGAACCTCCACATTTGGCTTCTTCACATGCGTCTAAGAGCAGCCACCTGAACAGCTGATGAAATTGTGGGATTGCATAACCGAGACACCATCTCAGGGAAGGTCATCTGCGTGCTCGATGTCCTCACCAGGGTCTTGACCTAACTGCAGTTCGGTGTCGTAACCAACTTCAGTGGGCAAATGTTCACCTTTGATGGCCACTGGCATGCTGTAGAAGTGTGCTCTTCACAGATGAATCCCAGTTTCATCTGTCCTGGGCAGATAGGAAACAACATGTATGGCGTCGTGTGGGTGAGCCGTGTGCTGATGTCAACGTTGTAAACACATTGCCCCATGGTGGTAGCTGGGTTGTGGTATGGGCAGGCATAGGCTACGGACAACAAACACAATTGCATTTTATTGAAGGCAATTTCAATGCACAAAGTTACCGTGATGAAATCATGAGGCCCATTGCCGTGCCATTCATCCGCTGCTTCAGCATGGTAATGAGTGGCACCATGTTGTAAGGATCTGTACATAATTCCTGGAAGCTGACAATTTCCCAGTTCACCCATGGCCTGCATACTCACCAGATATGTCACCCATTGAGCCGGTTTGGAATGCTCTGGATCGACGTGTAGGACATCGTGTTCCAGTTCACGCCAAAATCCAGCAACTTCCCACAACCATTGAAGAGGAGTGGAACAACATTCCACAGGTCACAATCAACAGCCTGATCAATTCTACGCATCACACTGCATAAGGCAAATGGTGGTCACACCAGTTACAGACTGATCCACGCAACATTTATTTTCGTTAAGTATCTGTGACCAACAGATGCATATGTGTGTTCCCAGTCATGTGGAATCCATAGTTTAGGGCCTAATGAATTTATTTAAATTGACTAATTTATTGACTTATTTTACCAGGTAAGGTGACTGAGAACACATTCCCATTTACAGCAACAACCTGGGGGATAGTTACAGGGGTGAGAAGGGGGGATGAAATACCCAATTGTAAACTGGGGATGATTAGATGACGGAGATTGTATGAGGGCCAGATTAAGAATTTTTCCAGGACTCCGGGGTTTACAACATTACTCTTACAATAAGTGCCATGGGATCATTAGTGACTCCAGACAGTCAGGACACACCCATCTGAAAGACAGCACCATGCACAAGGCAATGTCCCCAAATCAATGCCCTGGGACTTTGAGATATTTTTTAATTATTTTTATTTTTTATTTTTTGACCAGAGAAAAGGATGCCTCCTTCTGGCTCGCCAACACCACTTCCAGCAGCATTTGGTCTCCCATCGAGGGACCAACCAGGACCAATCTTGCTTAGCTTCAGAAGCAAGCCAGCAGTGGGATGCAGGGTGGTACAGAATGCTGCTGGCAAATGAACTGTAACTCACTAAAACCTTTGAAATTGTAGCAAATTGGGTTTATATTTCTGTTCAGTGTATATTCCCATAATGTTTTGCAAGGCAACTGCTTGCAAAGCTACCTCATCCTTATTCCAAAGCAATGAACCAGAGTTTAAAATAATAAGACCATAAAACATTTATTTACATTGCTTCCTATATGATACATTAAGGCAGGGTCCCAACCATCGCCCAAGTTGGCTTTCAAACTAGAAAGTACTTTGAGAAGAGGCAGCAGAGGCACATCATAACAAACATACTAGACTAATCCGGTAAAAACCTCAAAAAGCTATCAATAGAAAATGTACCCCGGACCTTATTTTGCGAAATGGGCAAATATTACATTGTAAATAATATAATTGCAAAAAAAGACATAACAAACTTCATAAAGTAAGCCATGTTTACTGACAGTATTGCCTGAACCCTAATCTCTCATGGACGGACTATGTAACCACAAATGGTACCGTAGATCTGTCATGATACAACAGGATGTGTGAGATCAGCAGCATTAGTTCCGGTGCTTGAGTTTTTCGTCACTGGTTATTTGGACAATTTTGCAGGTGTTAGAAGGGGAGGGGACATTTGTCCCATAGACTTGCCCGTAACTTGCAAAGACGGAGGGTGGAGCTCTTCGTTCTATCTATTTTCATAACACGTATGGACTCAGAACTTAATAGAGCATCTGACCAATTACAAAATATTGTAGTTCTGGGCTAACCGAAATGACCTAAACCCAAACCAAAACCCAACAACAGTTTCCTTATGTGCTTTGTATGATATAGCTCGTCTGCACATCTCTTCACCAAAGGTTATCTGGTCAATTAATAAGTTCAAACCTCTTTCTGAGTTTTCATGGTCAAGCCTTTTATCTGAAATGTGAAAGATAAGGTGACCAAGAAGTGCTTGTCAAGGGTTCTTCTGGCGGCGATGGCCTTTTAGAAGACTGATAACACATGCCAACCCCCTGTCACCCTTTCAACCTCAGCCTGCCATGTGAAGACTACCGTAGGCTCATCACGTTAGCTCTGTATTAAGCCAGATCTCATGGAAGAGGTGGATACAACTCACACACTCAGAGTTTCCCATTGACACATGTATGCAAGTGTACATTGACATTAGCAGTATTCTCTCACACAATCATCTCTCTCTCTCTCAACAACCACACATACATATTAAACCTCCGCTCACCGCCGTGGGTGACCCTCCGTTCTGTTCATGGCTACAAACAAGGGACAGATGTCTGCAGCACACAGCTGCATCTCGATGTGTTTGCTTAGCCAGTGAATCATTACAAATGACCCACAAGGAGCTGTTTGAGAAATAGGGGAGAAAATGATTCACCATCGATAAAATCCTGATTGATTCTTGATTCTCTTTTTGGTTTTGAAAACGAACGGCAGCCTCATTGAGGTTGTTTTTTCCCCCCGTCCCTAATAGTAACTGAGATAAAACATATGTAGGCATGCCTTTAAGTGAGTTTGTGAAACAAAGGCCCAGACTGAATTTATTCCATTCTTTCATGCTTGGGTATTTCCATATGTCCCCCATACCTCCCTAATCCACCCATCCATCACATTTCACTGAGGGCTAGAAAGCTGTCCAGGGCTAAAGCATACTCCCAGTCCAGCAGTCCAATCAAATTGGATCTAATGCCATCATTCCTTAGCAGTCAAGGCGGGCACACAGAAAGGTGAAATTCAGTGTATGTCTTTCCTTTTAACTCTATTCAAGGGTTGAATAGGCTTCTTTATTTTAGTGGGAGTGGGGGATTTGCTTTGTGTGTAAGTGTGCATGTTAACCTAGCACATGTGTGTGTCTTTGTATCACGTGTGTGTGCGTGTGTTTGTGTGGCATGTGTTTGTGTGTAAGAGAGAGAGAGAGAGAGAGAGAGAGAGAGAGCAAAAGTGTCAAAGAGGCACAGCCATGTTGATACAACATGTCAAGATCTTGCTCTGGATCTTGTGTTAAGATGTGATGTTAGCTTACAAAGGAGCCCCTCCACAGTAAACTGTTGGCTCACTACTGCATAATGACATGTGTTTATTCAACCCAATCCCATTTGGCCTTTAAGGACATTGCAGTATGAACAAAATAGCAAACAGGCCTCTTATGTTGCCTTGACACTTAAAGTAAACAGTGAACAATGTCTTCCGAACACTACAACTAAATAATGTATTAGAGTATGGTACAAAATGTCTGCCTAACAATACAACTAAATAACATATTAGAGTATGGTATAAAATGTCTGCCTAACACAACAACTAAATAACATATTAGAGTATGGTATAAAATGTCTGCCTAACACAACAACTAAATACAATATTAGAGTATGGTATAAAATGTCTGCCTAACAATACAACTAAATAACATATTAGAGTAGGGTACAAAATGTCTGCCTAACAATACAACTAAATAACATATTAGAGTATGGTATAAAATGTCTGCCTAACACAACAACTAAATAACATATTAGAGTATGGTATAAAATGTCTGCCTAATACAACAACTAAATACAATATTAGAGTATGGTATAAAATGTCTGCCTAACAATACAACTAAATAACATATTAGAGTAGGGTACAAAATGTCTGCCTAACAATACAACTAAATAACATATTAGAGTATGGTATAAAATGTCTGCCTAACACAACAACTAAATAACATATTAGAGTATGGTATAAAATGTCTGCCTAACAATACAACTAAATAACATATTAGAGTATGGTATAAAATGTCTGCCTAACACAACAACTAAATAACATATTAGAGTATGGTATAAAATGTCTGCCTAACAATACAACTAAATAACATATTAGAGTATGGTATAAAATGTCTGCCTAACACAACAACTAAATAACATATTAGAGTATGGTATAAAATGTCTGCCTAACAATACAACTAAATAACATATTAGAGTATGGTATAAAATGTCTGCCTAACACAACAACTAAATAACATATTAGAGTATGGTATAAAATGTCTGCCTAACACAACAACTAAATAACATATTAGAGTATGGTATAAAATGTCTGCTAAACACTACAACTAAATAACATATTAGAGTATGGTATAAAATGTCTGCCTAACACAACAACTAAATAACGTATTAGAGTATGGTATAAAATGTCTGCTAAACACTACAACTAAATAACATATTAGAGTATGGTATAAAATGTCTGCCTAACAATACAACTAAATAACATATTAGAGTAGGGTACAAAATGTCTGCCTAACAATACAACTAAATAACATATTAGAGTATGGTATAAAATGTCTGCCTAACACAACAACTAAATAACATATTAGAGTATGGTATAAAATGTCTGCCTAACACAACAACTAAATAACATATTAGAGTATGGTATAAAATGTCTGCCTAACACAACAACTAAATAACATATTAGAGTATGGTATAAAATGTCTGCCTAACACAACAACTAAATAACATATTAGAGTATGGTATAAAATGTCTGCCTAACACAACAACTAAATAACATATTAGAGTATGGTATAAAATGTCTGCCTAACACAACAACTAAATAACATATTAGAGTATGGTATAAAATGTCTGCCTAACAATACAACTAAATAACATATTAGAGTATGGTATAAAATGTCTGCCTAACACAACAACTAAATAACATATTAGAGTATGGTATAAAATGTCTGCTAAACACTACGACTAAATAACATATTAGAGTATGGTATAAAATGTCTGCCTAACAATACAACTAAATAACATATTAGAGTAGGGTATAAAATGTCTGCCTAACAATACAACTAAATAACATATTAGAGTATGGTATAAAATGTCTGCCTAACAATACAACTAAATAACATATTAGAGTATGGTATAAAATGTCTGCCTAACAATACAACTAAATAACATATTAGAGTATGGTATAAAATGTCTGCCTAACAATACAACTAAATAACATATTAGAGTAGGGTACAAAATGTCTGCCTAACAATACAACTAAATAACATATTAGAGTATGGTATAAAATGTCTGCCTAACACAACAACTAAATAACATATTAGAGTATGGTATAAAATGTCTGCCTAACAATACAACTAAATAACATATTAGAGTATGGTATAAAATGTCTGCCTAACACAACAACTAAATAACATATTAGAGTATGGTATAAAATGTTTGCCTAACAATACAACTAAATAACATATTAGAGTATGGTATAAAATGTCTGCCTAACACAACAACTAAATAACATATTAGAGTATGGTATAAAATGTCTGCCTAACACAACAACTAAATAACATATTAGAGTATGGTATAAAATGTCTGCCTAACACAACAACTAAATAACATATTAGAGTATGGTATAAAATGTCTGCCTAACAATACAACTAAATAACATATTAGAGTATGGTATAAAATGTCTGCCTAACACAACAACTAAATAACATATTAGAGTATGGTATAAAATGTCTGCTAAACACTATGACTAAATAACATATTAGAGTATGGTATAAAATGTCTGCCTAACAATACAACTAAATAACATATTAGAGTAGGGTACAAAATGTCTGCCTAACAATACAACTAAATAACATATTAGAGTATGGTATAAAATGTCTGCCTAACAATACAACTAAATAACATATTAGAGTATGGTATAAAATGTCTGCCTAACAATACAACTAAATAACATATTAGAGTATGGTATAAAATGTCTGCCTAACAATACAACTAAATAACATATTAGAGTATGGTATAAAATGTCTGCCTAACAATACAACTAAATAACATATTAGAGTATGGTATAAAATGTCTGCCTAACAATACAACTAAATAACATATTAGAGTATGGTATAAAATGTCTGCATAACAATACAACTAAATAACGTATTAGAGTATGGTATAAAATGTCTGCTAAACACTACAACTAAATAACGTATTAGAGTATGGTATAAAATGTCTGCCTAACAATACAACTAAATAACGTATTAGAGTATGGTATAAAATGTCTGCCTAACACTACAACTAAATAACGTATTAGAGTATGGTATAAAATGTCTGCCTAACACTACAACTAAATAACATATTAGAGTATGGTATAAAATGTCTGCCTAACAATACAACTAAATAACATATTAGAGTATGGTATAAAATGTCTGCCTAACACTACAACTAAATAACATATTAGAGTATGGTATAAAATGTCTGCCTAACAATACAACTAAATAACATATTAGAGTATGGTATAAAATGTCTGCCTAACAATACAACTAAATAACATATTAGAGTATGGTATAAAATGTCTGCCTAACAATACAACTAAATAACATATTAGAGTATGGTATAAAATGTCTGCCTAACAATACAACTAAATAACATATTAGAGTATGGTATAAAATGTCTGCCTAACACAACAACTAAATAACATATTAGAGTATGGTATAAAATGTCTGCCTAACAATACAACTAAATAACATATTAGAGTATGGTATAAAATGTCTGCCTAACAATACAACTAAATAACATATTAGAGTATGGTATAAAATGTCTGCATAACAATACAACTAAATAACGTATTAGAGTATGGTATAAAATGTCTGCTAAACACTACAACTAAATAACGTATTAGAGTATGGTATAAAATGTCTGCCTAACAATACAACTAAATAACGTATTAGAGTATGGTATAAAATGTCTGCCTAACACAACAACTAAATAACATATTAGAGTATGGTATAAAATGTCTGCCTAACACAACAACTAAATAACATATTAGAGTATGGTATAAAATGTCTGCCTAACACTACAACTAAATAACATATTAGAGTATGGTATAAAATGTCTGCCTAACACAACAACTAAATAACATATTAGAGTATGGTATAAAATGTCTGCCTAACAATACAACTAAATAACATATTAGAGTATGGTATAAAATGTCTGCCTAACAATACAACTAAATAACATATTAGAGTATGGTATAAAATGTCTGCCTAACAATACAACTAAATAACATATTAGAGTATGGTATAAAATGTCTGCTAAACACTACAACTAAATAACATATTAGAGTATGGTATAAAATGTCTGCCTAACAATACAACTAAATAACATATTAGAGTATGGTATAAAATGTCTGCCTAACACAACAACTAAATAACATATTAGAGTATGGTATAAAATGTCTGCCTAACACAACAACCATATTAGAGTATGGTATAAAACACAACAACTAAATAACATATTAGAGTATGGTATAAAATGTCTGCCTAACACAACAACTAAATAACATATTAGAGTATGGTATAAAATGTCTGCCTAACAATACAACTAAATAACATATTAGAGTATGGTATAAAATGTCTGCCTAACACAACAACTAAATAACATATTAGAGTATGGTATAAAATGTCTGCCTAACACAACAACTAAATAACATATTAGAGTATGGTATAAAATGTCTGCCTAACAATACAACTAAATAACATATTAGAGTATGGTATAAAATGTCTGCCTAACAATACAACTAAATAACATATTAGAGTATGGTATAAAATGTCTGCCTAACAATACAACTAAATAACATATTAGAGTATGGTATAAAATGTCTGCCTAACAATACAACTAAATAACATATTAGAGTATGGTATAAAATGTCTGCCTAACAATACAACTAAATAACATATTAGAGTATGGCATAAAATGTCTGCCTAACACAACAACTAAATAACATATTAGAGTATGGTATAAAATGTCTGCCTAACAATACAACTAAATAACATATTAGAGTATGGTATAAAATGTCTGCCTAACACAACAACTAAATAACATATTAGAGTATGGTATAAAATGTCTGCTAAATAACAATACAACTAAATAACATATTAGAGTATGGTATAAAATGTCTGCCTAACACAACAACTAAATAACATATTAGAGTATGGTATAAAATGTCTGCCTAACACAACAACTAAATAACATATTAGAGTATGGTATAAAATGTCTGCCTAACAATACAACTAAATAACATATTAGAGTATGGTATAAAATGTCTGCCTAACAATACAACTAAATAACATATTAGAGTATGGTATAAAATGTCTGCCTAACACAACAACTAAATAACATATTAGAGTATGGTATAAAATGTCTGCTAAACACTACAACTAAATAACATATTAGAGTATGGTATAAAATGTCTGCCTAACAATACAACTAAATAACATATTAGAGTATGGTATAAAATGTCTGCCTAACAATACAACTAAATAACATATTAGAGTATGGTATAAAATGTCTGCCTAACAATACAACTAAATAACATATTAGAGTATGGTATAAAATGTCTGCCTAACAATACAACTAAATAACATATTAGAGTATGGTATAAAATGTCTGCCTAACAATACAACTAAATAACATATTAGAGTATGGTATAAAATGTCTGCCTAACAATACAACTAAATAACATATTAGAGTATGGTATAAAATGTCTGCCTAACAATACAACTAAATAACATATTAGAGTATGGTATAAAATGTCTGCATAACAATACAACTAAATAACGTATTAGAGTATGGTATAAAATGTCTGCTAAACACTACAACTAAATAACATATTAGAGTATGGTATAAAATGTCTGCCTAACAATACAACTAAATAACATATTAGAGTATGGTATAAAATGTCTGCCTAACACTACAACTAAATAACGTATTAGAGTATGGTATAAAATGTCTGCCTAACACTACAACTAAATAACATATTAGAGTATGGTATAAAATGTCTGCCTAACAATACAACTAAATAACATATTAGAGTATGGTATAAAATGTCTGCCTAACACTACAACTAAATAACATATTAGAGTATGGTATAAAATGTCTGCCTAACAATACAACTAAATAACATATTAGAGTATGGTATAAAATGTCTGCCTAACAATACAACTAAATAACATATTAGAGTATGGTATAAAATGTCTGCCTAACAATACAACTAAATAACATATTAGAGTATGGTATAAAATGTCTGCCTAACAATACAACTAAATAACATATTAGAGTATGGCATAAAATGTCTGCCTAACACAACAACTAAATAACATATTAGAGTATGGTATAAAATGTCTGCCTAACAATACAACTAAATAACATATTAGAGTATGGTATAAAATGTCTGCCTAACAATACAACTAAATAACATATTAGAGTATGGTATAAAATGTCTGCATAACAATACAACTAAATAACGTATTAGAGTATGGTATAAAATGTCTGCTAAACACTACAACTAAATAACGTATTAGAGTATGGTATAAAATGTCTGCCTAACAATACAACTAAATAACGTATTAGAGTATGGTATAAAATGTCTGCCTAACACATACAACTAAATAACATATTAGAGTATGGTATAAAATGTCTGCCTAACACAACAACTAAATAACATATTAGAGTATGGTATAAAATGTCTGCCTAACACTACAACTAAATAACATATTAGAGTATGGTATAAAATGTCTGCCTAACAATACAACTAAATAACATATTAGAGTATGGTATAAAATGTCTGCCTAACAATACAACTAAATAACATATTAGAGTATGGTATAAAATGTCTGCCTAACAATACAACTAAATAACATATTAGAGTATGGTATACAATGTCTGCCTAACAATACAACTAAATAACATATTAGAGTATGGCATAAAATGTCTGCCTAACAATACAACTAAATAACATATTAGAGTATGGTATAAAATGTCTGCCTAACAATACAACTAAATAACATATTAGAGTATGGTATAAAATGTCTGCCTAACAATACAACTAAATAACATATTAGAGTATGGTATAAAATGTCTGCCTAACACAACAACTAAATAACATATTAGAGTATGGTATAAAATGTCTGCCTAACACAACAACTAAATAACATATTAGAGTATGGTATAAAATGTCTGCCTAACACAACAACTAAATAACATATTAGAGTATGGTATAAAATGTCTGCCTAACACAACAACTAAATAACATATTAGAGTATGGTATAAAATGTCTGCCTAACACAACAACTAAATAACATATTAGAGTATGGTATAAAATGTCTGCCTAACACAACAACTAAATAACATATTAGAATATGGTATAAAATGTCTGCTAACAATACAACTAAATAACATATTAGAGTATGGTATAAAATGTCTGCCTAACACAACAACTAAATAACATATTAGAGTATGGTATAAAATGTCTGCTAAACACATATTAGAGTATGGTATACTGCCTAACTAAATAACATATTAGAGTATGGTATAAAATGTCTGCCTAACAATACCTAACAATACAACTAAATAACATATTAGAGTAGGGTACAAAATGTCTGCCTAACAATACAACTAAATAACATATTAGAGTATGGTATAAAATGTCTGCCTAACAATACAACTAAATAACATATTAGAGTATGGTATAAAATGTCTGCCTAACAATACAACTAAATAACATATTAGAGTATGGTATAAAATGTCTGCCTAACAATACAACTAAATAACATATTAGAGTATGGTATAAAATGTCTGCCTAACAATACAACTAAATAACATATTAGAGTATGGTATAAAATGTCTGCCTAACAATACAACTAAATAACATATTAGAGTATGGTATAAAATGTCTGCTAACAATACAACTAAATAACATATTAGAGTATGGTATAAAATGTCTGCTAAACACTACAACTAAATAACATATTAGAGTATGGTATAAAATGTCTGCCTAACAATACAACTAAATAACACATTAGAGTATGGTATAAAATGTCTGCCTAACAATACAACTAAATAACATATTAGAGTATGGTATAAAATGTCTGCCTAACACTACAACTAAATAACATATTAGAGTATGGTATAAAATGTCTGCCTAACAATACAACTAAATAACATATTAGAGTATGGTATAAAATGTCTGCCTAACACTACAACTAAATAACATATTAGAGTATGGTATAAAATGTCTGCCTAACAATACAACTAAATAACATATTAGAGTATGGTATAAAATGTCTGCCTAACAATACAACTAAATAACATATTAGAGTATGGTATAAAATGTCTGCCTAACAATACAACTAAATAACATATTAGAGTATGGTATAAAATGTCTGCCTAACAATACAACTAAATAACATATTAGAGTATGGTATAAAATGTCTGCCTAACAATACAACTAAATAACATATTAGAGTATGGTATAAAATGTCTGCCTAACAATACAACTAAATAACATATTAGAGTATGGTATAAAATGTCTGCCTAACAATACAACTAAATAACATATTAGAGTATGGTATAAAATGTCTGCCTAACACAACAACAACTAAATAACATATTAGAGTATGGTATAAAATGTCTGCTAACACTACAACTAAATAACATATTAGAGTATGGTATAAAATGTCTGCCTAACAATACAACTAAATAACATATTAGAGTATGGTATAAAATGTCTGCCTAACAATACAACTAAATAACATATTAGAGTATGGTATAAAATGTCTGCCTAACAATACAACTAAATAACATATTAGAGTATGGTATAAAATGTCTGCCTAACAATACAACTAAATAACATATTAGAGTATGGTATAAAATGTCTGCCTAACAATACAACTAAATAACATATTAGAGTATGGTATAAAATGTCTGCCTAAAACAATACAACTAAATAACATATTAGAGTATGGTATAAAATGTCTGCCTAACAATACAACTAAATAACATATTAGAGTATGGTATAAAATGTCTGCCTAACAATACAACTAAATAACATATTAGAGTATGGTATAAAATGTCTGCCTAACAATACAACTAAATAACATATTAGAGTATGGTATAAAATGTCTGCCTAACAATACAACTAAATAACATATTAGAGTATGGTATAAAATGTCTGCCTAACAATACAACTAAATAACATATTAGAGTATGGTATAAAATGTCTGCCTAACAATACAACTAAATAACATATTAGAGTATGGTATAAAATGTCTGCTAAACAATACAACTAAATAACATATTAGAGTATGGTATAAAATGTCTGCCTAACACAACAACTAAATAACATATTAGAGTATGGTATAAAATGTCTGCCTAACAACTAAACAATACAACTAAATAACATATTAGAGTATGGTATAAAATGTCTGCCTAACAATACAACTAAATAACATATTAGAGTATGGTATAAAATGTCTGCCTAACAATACAACTAAATAACATATTAGAGTATGGTATAAAATGTCTGCCTAACAATACAACTAAATAACATATTAGAGTATGGTATAAAATGTCTGCCTAACAATACAACTAAATAACATATTAGAGTATGGTATAAAATGTCTGCATAACAATACAACTAAATAACATATTAGAGTATGGTATAAAATGTCTGCCTAACAATACAACTAAATAACATATTAGAGTATGGTATAAAATGTCTGCCTAACAATACAACTAAATAACATATTAGAGTATGGTATAAAATGTCTGCCTAACACAACAACTAAATAACATATTAGAGTATGGTATAAAATGTCTGCCTAACAATACAACTAAATAACATATTAGAGTATGGTATAAAATGTCTGCATAACAATACAACTAAATAACATATTAGAGTATGGTATAAAATGTCTGCCTAACACAACAACTAAATAACATATTAGAGTATGGTATACAATGTCTGCCTAACAATACAACTAAATAACATATTAGAGTAGGGTATAAAATGTCTGCATAACAATACAACTAAATAACATATTAGAGTATGGTATAAAATGTCTGCCTAACAATACAACTAAATAACATATTAGAGTATGGTATAAAATGTCTGCGTAACAATACAACTAAATAACATATTAGAGTAGTGTATAAAATGTCTGCCTAACAATACAACTAAATAACATATTAGAGTATGGTATAAAATGTCTGCATAACAATACAACTAAATAACATATTAGAGTAGGGTATAAAATGTCTGCCTAACAATACAACTAAATAACATATTAGAGTATGGTATAAAATGTCTGCCTAACAATACAACTAAATAACATATTAGAGTAGGGTATAAAATGTCTGCATAACAATACAACTAAATAACATATTAGAGTATGGTATAAAATGTCTGCCAAACAATACAACTAAATAACATATTAGAGTAGGGTATAAAATGTCTGCATAACAATACAACTAAATAACATATTAGAGTATGGTATAAAATGTCTGCTAAACACTACAACTAAATAACATATTAGAGTATGGTATAAAATGTCTGCCTAACAATACAACTAAATAACATATTAGAGTATGGCATAAAATGTCTGCCTAACAATACAACTAAATAACATATTAGAGTATGGTATAAAATGTCTGCTAAACACTACAACTAAATAACATATTAGAGTATGGTATAAAATGTCTGCCTAACAATACAACTAAATAACATATTAGAGTATGGCATAAAATGTCTGCCTAACAATACAACTAAATAACATATTAGAGTATGGTATAAAATGTCTGCTAACAATACAACTAAATAACATATTAGAGTATGGTATAAAATGTCTGCCTAACAATACAACTAAATAACATATTAGAGTATGGCATAAAATGTCTGCCTAACAATACAACTAAATAACATATTAGAGTATGGTATAAAATGTCTGCCTAACAATACAACTAAATAACATATTAGAGTATGGTATAAAATGTCTGCCTAACAATACAACTAAATAACATATTAGAGTATGGTATAAAATGTCTGCCTAACAATACAACTAAATAACATATTAGAGTATGGCATAAAATGTCTGCCTAACACAACAACTAAATAACATATTAGAGTATGGTATAAAATGTCTGCCTAACAATACAACTAAATAACATATTAGAGTATGGTATAAAATGTCTGCATAACAATACAACTAAATAACATATTAGAGTATGGTATAAAATGTCTGCTAAACAATACAACTAAATAACATATTAGAGTATGGTATAAAATGTCTGCCTAACACAACAACTAAATAACATATTAGAGTATGGTATAAAATGTCTGCTAAACAATACAACTAAATAACATATTAGAGTATGGTATAAAATGTCTGCATAACAATACAACTAAATAACATATTAGAGTATGGTATAAAATGTCTGCCTAACAATACAACTAAATAACATATTAGAGTATGGTATAAAATGTATGCCTAACAATACAACTAAATAACATATTAGAGTATGGCATAAAATGTCTGCCTAACAATACAACTAAATAACATATTAGAGTATGGTATAAAATGTCTGCATAACAATACAACTAAATAACATATTAGAGTATGGTATAAAATGTCTGCCTAACAATACAACTAAATAACATATTAGAGTATGGTATAAAATGTCTGCCTAACAATACAACTAAATAACATATTAGAGTATGGCATAAAATGTCTGCCTAACAATACAACTAAATAACATATTAGAGTATGGTATACAATGTCTGCCTAACAATACAACTAAATAACATATTAGAGTATGGTATAAAATGTCTGCATAACAATACAACTAAATAACATATTAGAGTATGGCATAAAATGTCTGCCTTACACAACAACTAAATAACATATTAGAGTAGGGTATAAAATGTCTGCTAAACACTACAACTAAATAACATATTAGAGTATGGTATAAAATGTCTGCCTAACACTACAACTAAATAACATATTAGAGTATGGTATAAAATGTCTGCCTAACAATACAACTAAATAACATATTAGAGTATGGTATAAAATGTCTGCCTAACAATACAACTAAATAACATATTAGAGTATGGTATAAAATGTCTGCCTAACAATACAACTAAATAACATATTAGAGTATGGTATAAAATGTCTGCCTAACAATACAACTAAATAACATATTAGAGTATGGTATAAAATGTCTGCCTAACAATACAACTAAATAACATATTAGAGTATGGTATAAAATGTCTGCCTAACAATACAACTAAATAACATATTAGAGTATGGTATAAAATGTCTGCCTAACAATACAACTAAATAACATATTAGAGTATGGTATAAAATGTCTGCCCTAACAATACAACTAAATAACATATTAGAGTATGGTATAAAATGTCTGCTAACAATACAACTAAATAACATATTAGAGTATGGTATAAAATGTCTGCTAAACACTACAACTAAATAACATATTAGAGTATGGTATAAAATGTCTGCCTAACAATACAACTAAATAACATATTAGAGTATGGTATAAAATGTCTGCCTAACAATACAACTAAATAACATATTAGAGTATGGTATAAAATGTCTGCCTAAACACTACAACTAAATAACATATTAGAGTATGGTATAAAATGTCTGCCTAACAATACAACTAAATAACATATTAGAGTATGGTATAAAATGTCTGCCTAACACTACAACTAAATAACATATTAGAGTATGGTATAAAATGTCTGCATAACAATACAACTAAATAACATATTAGAGTATGGTATAAAATGTCTGCATAACAATACAACTAAATAACATATTAGAGTATGGTATAAAATGTCTGCCTAACAATACAACTAAATAACATATTAGAGTATGGTATAAAATGTCTGCATAACAATACAACTAAATAACATATTAGAGTATGGTATAAAATGTCTGCCTAACAATACAACTAAATAACATATTAGAGTATGGTATAAAATGTCTGCCTAACAATACAACTAAATAACATATTAGAGTATGGTATAAAATGTCTGCCTAACAATACAACTAAATAACATATTAGAGTATGGTATAAAATGTCTGCTAAACACTACAACTAAATAACATATTAGAGTATGGTATAAAATGTCTGCCTAACAATACAACTAAATAACATATTAGAGTATGGCATAAAATGTCTGCCTAACAATACAACTAAATAACATATTAGAGTATGGTATAAAATGTCTGCCTAACAATACAACTAAATAACATATTAGAGTATGGTATAAAATGTCTGCCTAACAATACAACTAAATAACATATTAGAGTATGGTATAAAATGTCTGCCTAACAATACAACTAAATAACATATTAGAGTATGGTATAAAATGTCTGCCTAACAATACAACTAAATAACATATTAGAGTATGGTATAAAATGTCTGCTAAACACTACAACTAAATAACATATTAGAGTATGGTATAAAATGTCTGCCTAACAATACAACTAAATAACATATTAGAGTATGGCATAAAATGTCTGCCTAACAATACAACTAAATAACATATTAGAGTATGGTATAAAATGTCTGCATAACAATACAACTAAATAACATATTAGAGTATGGTATAAAATGTCTGCATAACAATACAACTAAATAACATATTAGAGTATGGTATAAAATGTCTGCCTAACAATACAACTAAATAACATATTAGAGTATGGTATAAAATGTCTGCATAACAATACAACTAAATAACATATTAGAGTATGGTATAAAATGTCTGCATAACAATACAACTAAATAACATATTAGAGTATGGTATAAAATGTCTGCCTTACACAACAACTAAATAACATATTAGAGTATGGTATAAAATGTCTGCCTAACAATACAACTAAATAACATATTAGAGTAGGGTATAAAATGTCTGCCTAACACAACAACTAAATAACATATTAGAGTATGGTATAAAATGTCTGCCTAACAATACAACTAAATAACATATTAGAGTATGGTATAAAATGTCTGCCTAACAATACAACTAAATAACATATTAGAGTATGGTATAAAATGTCTGCCTAACAATACAACTAAATAACATATTAGAGTATGGCATAAAATGTCTGCCTAACAATACAACTAAATAACATATTAGAGTATGGTATAAAATGTCTGCATAACAATACAACTAAATAACATATTAGAGTAGGGTATAAAATGTCTGCCTAACAATACAACTAAATAACATATTAGAGTATGGTATACAATGTCTGCCTAACAATACAACTAAATAACATATTAGAGTATGGTATAAAATGTCTGCATAACAATACAACTAAATAACATATTAGAGTATGGTATAAAATGTCTGCATAACAATACAACTAAATAACATATTAGAGTATGGTATAAAATGTCTGCCTTACACAACAACTAAATAACATATTAGAGTATGGTATAAAATGTCTGCATAACAATACAACTAAATAACATATTAGAGTATGGTATAAAATGTCTGCATAACAATACAACTAAATAACATATTAGAGTATGGTATAAAATGTCTGCCTAACACTACAACTAAATAACATATTAGAGTATGGTATAAAATGTCTGCCTAACAATACAACTAAATAACATATTAGAGTATGGTATAAAATGTCTGCCTAACAATACAACTAAATAACATATTAGAGTATGGTATAAAATGTCTGCCTAACACATACAACTAAATAACATATTAGAGTATGGTATAAAATGTCTGCCTAACAATACAACTAAATAACATATTAGAGTATGGTATAAAATGTCTGCCTAACACTACAACTAAATAACATATTAGAGTATGGTATAAAATGTCTGCCTAACAATACAACTAAATAACATATTAGAGTATGGTATAAAATGTCTGCCTAACAATACAACTAAATAACATATTAGAGTATGGTATAAAATGTCTGCCTAACAATACAACTAAATAACATATTAGAGTATGGTATAAAATGTCTGCTAACAATACAACAATAACAACTAAATAAAACATACAACTAAATAACATATTAGTATGGTATAAAATGTCTGCCTAACAATACAACTAAATAACATATTAGAGTATGGTATAAAATGTCTGCCTAACAATACAACTAAATAACATATTAGAGTATGGTATAAAATGTCTGCATAACAATACAACTAAATAACATATTAGAGTATGGTATAAAATGTCTGCATAACAATACAACTAAATAACATATTAGAGTATGGTATAAAATGTCTGCCTTACACAACAACTAAATAACATATTAGAGTATGGTATAAAATGTCTGCATAACAATACAACTAAATAACATATTAGAGTATGGTATAAAATGTCTGCATAACAATACAACTAAATAACATATTAGAGTATGGTATAAAATGTCTGCCTTACACAACAACTAAATAACATATTAGAGTATGGTATAAAATGTCTGCCTAAAAATACAACTAAATAACATATTAGAGTAGGGTATAAAATGTCTGCCTAACACAACAACTAAATAACATATTAGAGTATGGTATAAAATGTCTGCCTAACAATACAACTAAATAACATATTAGAGTATGGTATAAAATGTCTGCCTAACAATACAACTAAATAACATATTAGAGTATGGTATAAAATGTCTGCCTAACAATACAACTAAATAACATATTAGAGTATGGTATAAAATGTCTGCCTAACAATACAACTAAATAACATATTAGAGTATGGTATAAAATGTCTGCATAACAATACAACTAAATAACATATTAGAGTATGGTATAAAATGTCTGCCTAACAATACAACTAAATAACATATTAGAGTATGGTATAAAATGTCTGCCTAACAATACAACTAAATAACATATTAGAGTATGGTATAAAATGTCTGCATAACAATACAACTAAATAACATATTAGAGTATGGTATAAAATGTCTGCATAACAATACAACTAAATAACATATTAAGTAACTAACACAACAACTAAATAACATATTAGAGTATGGTATAAAATGTCTGCCTAACAATACAACTAAATAACATATTAGAGTATGGTATAAAATGTCTGCCTAACACATACAACTAAATAACATATTAGAGTATGGTATAAAATGTCTGCCCTAACAATACAACTAAATAACATATTAGAGTATGGTATAAAATGTCTGCCTAACAATACAACTAAATAACATATTAGAGTATGGTATAAAATGTCTGCCTAACAATACAACTAAATAACATATTAGAGTATGGTATAAAATGTCTGCTAAACACTACAACTAAATAACATATTAGAGTATGGTATAAAATGTCTGCCTAACAATACAACTAAATAACATATTAGAGTAGGGTATAAAATGTCTGCCTAACACAACAACTAAATAACATATTAGAGTATGGTATAAAATGTCTGCCTAACAATACAACTAAATAACATATTAGAGTAGGGTATAAAATGTCTGCCTAACACAACAACTAAATAACATATTAGAGTATGGTATAAAATGTCTGCCTAACAATACAACTAAATAACATATTAGAGTATGGTATAAAATGTCTGCCTAACAATACAACTAAATAACATATTAGAGTATGGTATAAAATGTCTGCCTAACAATACAACTAAATAACATATTAGAGTATGGTATAAAATGTCTGCCTAACAATACAACTAAATAACATATTAGAGTATGGTATAAAATGTCTGCCTAAACATACAACTAAATAACATATTAGAGTATGGTATAAAATGTCTGCTAAACACTACAACTAAATAACATATTAGAGTATGGTATAAAATGTCTGCCTAACAATACAACTAAATAACATATTAGAGTATGGTATAAAATGTCTGCCTAACACTACAACTAAATAACATATTAGAGTATGGTATAAAATGTCTGCCTAACACTACAACTAAATAACATATTAGAGTATGGTATAAAATGTCTGCCTAACACTACAACTAAATAACATATTAGAGTATGGTATAAAATGTCTGCTAAACACTACAACTAAATAACATATTAGAGTATGGTATAAAATGTCTGCTAAACACTACAACTAAATAACATATTAGAGTATGGTATAAAATGTCTGCCTAACACTACAACTAAATAACATATTAGAGTATGGTATAAAATGTCTGCCTAACACTACAACTAAATAACATATTAGAGTATGGTATAAAATGTCTGCCTAACACTACAACTAAATAACATATTAGAGTATGGTATAAAATGTCTGCCTAACACTACAACTAAATAACATATTAGAGTATGGTATAAAATGTCTGCCTAACACTACAACTAAATAACATATTAGAGTATGGTATAAAATGTCTGCTAAACACTACAACTAAATAACATATTAGAGTATGGTATAAAATGTCTGCCTAACAATACAACTAAATAACATATTAGAGTATGGTATAAAATGTCTGCCTAACACTACAACTAAATAACATATTAGAGTATGGTATAAAATGTCTCTAACACTACAACTAAATAACATATTAGAGTATGGTATAAAATGTCTAAATAACACTACAACTAAATAACATATTAGGTATGGTATAAAATGTCTGCTAAACACTACAACTAAATAACATATTAGAGTATGGTATAAAATGTCTGCTAAACACTACAACTAAATAACATATTAGAGTATGGTATAAAATGTCTGCTAAACAATACAACTAAATAACATATTAGAGTATGGTATAAAATGTCTGCCTAACACTACAACTAAATAACATATTAGAGTATGGTATAAAATGTCTGCTAAACACTACAACTAAATAACATATTAGAGTATGGTATAAAATGTCTGCTAAACACTACAACTAAATAACATATTAGAGTATGGTATAAAATGTCTGCCTTACACTACAACTAAATAACATATTAGAGTATGGTATAAAATGTCTGCTAAACAATACAACTAAATAACATATTAGAGTATGGTATAAAATGTCTGCCTAACACTACAACTAAATAACATATTAGAGTATGGTATAAAATGTCTGCTAAACACTACAACTAAATAACATATTAGAGTATGGTATAAAATGTCTGCTAAACACTACAACTAAATAACATAAAGTATGGTATAAAATGCTAAACACTACAACTAAATAACATATTAGAGTATGGTATAAAATGTCTGCCTAACAATACAACTAAATAACATATTAGAGTATGGTATAAAATGTCTGCCTAACACTAAACTAAATACAACTAAATAACATATTAGAGTATGGTATAAAATGTCTGCCTAACACTACAACTAAATAACATATTAGAGTATGGTATAAAATGTCTGCTAAACACTACAACTAAATAACATATTAGAGTATGGTATAAAATGTCTGCTAAACACTACAACTAAATAACATATTAGAGTATGGTATAAAATGTCTGCTAAACACTACAACTAAATAACATATTAGAGTATGGTATAAAATGTCTGCTAAACACTACAACTAAATAACATATTAGAGTATGGTATAAAATGTCTGCCTAACACTACAACTAAATAACATATTAGAGTATGGTATAAAATGTCTGCTAAACAATACAACTAAATAACATATTAGAGTATGGTATAAAATGTCTGCCTAACAATACAACTAAATAACATATGGTATAAAATGTCTGCCTAACAATACAACTGGTATAAAATGTATGGTATAAAATGTCTGCTAACACTACAACTAAATAACATATTAGAGTATGGTATAAAATGTCTGCTAAAACACTACAACTAAATAACATATTAGAGTATGGTATAAAATGTCTGCCTAACAATACAACTAAATAACATATTAGAGTATGGTATAAAATGTCTGCTAAACACTACAACTAAATAACATATTAGAGTATGGTATAAAATGTCTGCCTAACAATACAACTAAATAACATATTAGAGTATGGTATAAAATGTCTGCCTAACACTACAACTAAATAACTAAATGATGTTTTACAGTATGATATAAAATGTCTCCCCAACACTACAACTATGTTTTACAGTATGTATAAAATGTCTCCCAACACTACAACTAAATAACAGTATGATATAAAATGTCTACCCAACACTACAACTAAATAATGTTTTACAGTATGATATAAAATGTCTCCCAACACTACAACTAAATAATGTTTTACAGTATGGTATAAAATGTCTTCCCAACACTACAACTAAATAATGTTTTACAGTATGGTATAAAATGTCTTCCCAACACTACAACTAAATAATGTTTTACAGTATGGTATAAAATGTCTCCCCAAACACTACAACTAAATGTTTTACAGTATGGTATAAAATGTCTTCCCAACACTACAACTAAATGATGTTTTACAGTATGGTATAAAATGTCTTCCCAACACTACAACTAAATAACATATTAGAGTATGGTACAAAATGTCTGCCTAACAATACAACTAAATAACATATTAGAGTATGGTATAAAATGTCTGCTAAACACTACAACTAAATAACATATTAGAGTATGGTATAAAATGTCTGCCTAACAATACAACTAAATAACATATTAGAGTATGGCATAAAATGTCTGCCTAACACTACAACTAAACGTATTGGAGTATGGTATAAAATGTCTGCCTAACACTACAACTAAATAACATATTAGAGTATGGTATAAAATGTCTGCCTTACACTACAACTAAATAACATATTAGAGTATGGTATAAAATGTCTGCTAAACAATACAACTAAATAACATATTAGAGTATGGTATAAAATGTCTGCCTAACACTGCAACTAAATAACATATTAGAGTATGGTATAAAATGTCTGCTAAACACTACAACTAAATAACATATTAGAGTATGGTATAAAATGTCTGCTAAACACTACAACTAAATAACATATTAGAGTATGGTATAAAATGTCTGCCTAACAATACAACTAAACAACATATTAGAGTATGGTATAAAATGTCTGCTAAACAATACAACTAAATAACATATTAGAGTATGGTATAAAATGTCTGCCTAACACTACAACTAAATAACATATTAGAGTATGGTATAAAATGTCTGCTAAACACTACAACTAAATAACATATTAGAGTATGGTATAAAATGTCTGCTAAACACTACAACTAAATAACATATTAGAGTATGGTATAAAATGTCTGCTAAACAATACAACTAAATAACATATTAGAGTATGGTATAAAATGTCTGCCTAACACTACAACTAAATAACATATTAGAGTATGGTATAAAATGTCTGCTAAACACTACAACTAAATAACATATTAGAGTATGGTATAAAATGTCTGCTAAACACTACAACTAAATAACATATTAGAGTATGGTATAAAATGTCTGCTAAACACTACAACTAAATAACATATTAGAGTATGGTATAAAATGTCTGCTAAACAATACAACTAAATAACATATTAGAGTATGGTATAAAATGTCTGCCTAACACTACAACTAAATAACATATTAGAGTATGGTATAAAATGTCTGCTAAACACTACAACTAAATAACATATTAGAGTATGGTATAAAATGTCTGCTAAACACTACAACTAAATAACATATTAGAGTATGGTATAAAATGTCTGCCTTACACTACAACTAAATAACATATTAGAGTATGGTATAAAATGTCTGCTAAACAATACAACTAAATAACATATTAGAGTATGGTACAAAATGTCTGCCTAACAATACAACTAAATAACATATTAGAGTATGGTATAAAATGTCTGCTAAACACTACAACTAAATAACATATTAGAGTATGGTATAAAATGTCTGCCTAACAATACAACTAAATAACATATTAGAGTATGGCATAAAATGTCTGCCTAACACTACAACTAAACGTATTGGAGTATGGTATAAAATGTCTGCCTAACACTACAACTAAATAACATATTAGAGTATGGTATAAAATGTCTGCCTAACACTACAACTAAATAACATATTAGAGTATGGTATAAAATGTCTGCTAAACAATACAACTAAATAACATATTAGAGTATGGTATAAAATGTCTGCCTAACACTACAACTAAATAACATATTAGAGTATGGTATAAAATGTCTGCTAAACACTACAACTAAATAACATATTAGAGTATGGTATAAAATGTCTGCTAAACACTACAACTAAATAACATATTAGAGTATGGTATAAAATGTCTGCCTAACAATACAACTAAATAACATATTAGAGTATGGTATAAAATGTCTGCTAAACAATACAACTAAATAACATATTAGAGTATGGTATAAAATGTCTGCTAAACACTACAACTAAATAACATATTAGAGTATGGTATAAAATGTCTGCTAAACACTACAACTAAATAACATATTAGAGTATGGTATAAAATGTCTGCTAAACAATACAACTAAATAACATATTAGAGTATGGTATAAAATGTCTGCCTAACACTACAACTAAATAACATATTAGAGTATGGTATAAAATGTCTGCTAAACACTACAACTAAATAACATATTAGAGTATGGTATAAAATGTCTGCTAAACACTACAACTAAATAACATATTAGAGTATGGTATAAAATGTCTGCCTAACACTACAACTAAATAACATATTAGAGTATGGTATAAAATGTCTGCTAAACAATACAACTAAATAACATATTAGAGTATGGTATAAAATGTCTGCCTAACACTACAACTAAATAACATATTAGAGTATGGTATAAAATGTCTGCTAAACACTACAACTAAATAACATATTAGAGTATGGTATAAAATGTCTGCTAAACACTACAACTAAATAACATATTAGAGTATGGTATAAAATGTCTGCCTAACAATACAACTAAATAACATATTAGAGTATGGTATAAAATGTCTGCTAAACAATACAACTAAATAACATATTAGAGTATGGTATAAAATGTCTGCCTAACACTACAACTAAATAACATATTAGAGTATGGTATAAAATGTCTGCTAAACACTACAACTAAATAACATATTAGAGTATGGTATAAAATGTCTGCTAAACACTACAACTAAATAACATATTAGAGTATGGTATAAAATGTCTGCTAAACACTACAACTAAATAACATATTAGAGTATGGTATAAAATGTCTGCCTAACAATACAACTAAATAACATATTAGAGTATGGTATAAAATGTCTGCTAAACAATACAACTAAATAACATATTAGAGTATGGTATAAAATGTCTGCCTAACACTACAACTAAATAACATATTAGAGTATGGTATAAAATGTCTGCTAAACACTACAACTAAATAACATATTAGAGTATGGTATAAAATGTCTGCCTAACAATACAACTAAATAACATATTAGAGTATGGTATAAAATGTCTGCCTAACACTACAACTAAATAACATATTAGAGTATGGTATAAAATGTCTGCCTAACACTACAACTAAATAACATATTAGAGTATGGTATAAAATGTCTGCCTAACACTACAACTAAATAACATATTAGAGTATGGTATAAAATGTCTGCTAAACAATACAACTAAATAACATATTAGAGTATGGTATAAAATGTCTGCCTAACACTACAACTAAATAACATATTAGAGTATGGTATAAAATGTCTGCAAAACACTACAACTAAATAACATATTAGAGTATGGTATAAAATGTCTGCTAAACACTACAACTAAATAACATATTAGAGGATGGTATAACATGTCTGCCTAACACTACAACTAAATAACATATTAGAGTATGGTATAAAATGTCTGCTAAACAATACAACTAAATAACATATTAGAGTATGGTATAAAATGTCTGCCTAACACTACAACTAAATAACATATTAGAGTATGGTATAAAATGTCTGCTAAACACTACAACTAAATAACATATTAGAGTATGGTATAAAATGTCTGCTAAACACTACAACTAAATAACATATTAGAGTATGGTATAAAATGTCTGCTAAACAATACAACTAAATAACATATTAGAGTATGGTATAAAATGTCTGCCTAACACTACAACTAAATAACATATTAGAGTATGGTATAAAATGTCTGCTAAACACTACAACTAAATAACATATTAGAGTATGGTATAAAATGTCTGCTAAACACTACAACTAAATAACATATTAGAGTATGGTATAAAATGTCTGCTAAACACTACAACTAAATAACATATTAGAGTATGGTATAAAATGTCTGCTAAACAATACAACTAAATAACATATTAGAGTATGGTATAAAATGTCTGCCTAACACTACAACTAAATAACATATTAGAGTATGGTATAAAATGTCTGCTAAACACTACAACTAAATAACATATTAGAGTATGGTATAAAATGTCTGCTAAACACTACAACTAAATAACATATTAGAGTATGGTATAAAATGTCTGCCTAACAATACAACTAAATAACATATTAGAGTATGGTATAAAATGTCTGCTAAACAATACAACTAAATAACATATTAGAGTATGGTATAAAATGTCTGCCTAACACTACAACTAAATAACATATTAGAGTATGGTATAAAATGTCTGCTAAACACTACAACTAAATAACATATTAGAGTATGGTATAAAATGTCTGCTAAACACTACAACTAAATAACATATTAGAGTATGGTATAAAATGTCTGCTAAACACTACAACTAAATAACATATTAGAGTATGGTATAAAATGTCTGCCTAACAATACAACTAAATAACATATTAGAGTATGGTATAAAATGTCTGCTAAACACTACAACTAAATAACATATTAGAGTATGGTATAAAATGTCTGCTAAACACTACAACTAAATAACATATTAGAGTATGGTATAAAATGTCTGCCTAACAATACAACTAAATAACGTATTAGAGTATGGTATAAAATGTCTCCCCAACACTACAACTAAATGATGTTTTACAGTATGATATAAAATGTCTCCCCAACACTACAACTAAATGATGTTTTACAGTATGATATAAAATGTCTTCCCAACACTACAACTAAATAATGTTTTACAGTATGATATAAAATGTCTACCCAACACTACAACTAAATAATGTTTTACAGTATGATATAAAATGTCTCCCCAACACTACAACTAAATAATGTTTTACAGTATGGTATAAAATGTCTCCCCAACACTACAACTAAATAATGTTTTACAGTATGGTATAAAATGTATCCTCAAACACTACAACTAAATGTTTTACAGTATGGCATAAAAATGTCTTCCAAACACTACAACTAAATAATGTTTTACAGTATGGTATAAAATGTCTTCCCAACACTACAACTAAATAATGTTTTACAGTATGGTATAAAATGTCTTCCCAACACTACAACTAAATAATGTTTTACAGTATGGTATAAAATGTCTTCCCAACACTACAACTAAATAATGTTTTACAGTATGGTATAAAATGTCTCCCCAACACTACAACTAAATGATGTTTTACAGTATGGTATAAAATGTATCCTCAAACACTACAACTAAATGTTTTACAGTATGGCATAAAAATGTCTTCCAAACACTACAACTAAATAATGTTTTACAGTATGGTATAAAATGTCTTCCCAACACTACAACTAAATGTTTTACAGTATGGTATAAAATGTCTTCCCAACACTACAACTAAATGTTTTACAGTATGTCATAAAATGTCTTCCCAACACTACAACTAAATAATGTTTTACAGTATGGTATAAAATGTCTTCCCAACACTACAACTAAATAATGTTTTACAGTATGGTATAAAATGTCTCCCCAACACTACAACTAAATAATGTTTTACAGTATGGTATAAAATGTCTTCCCAACACTACAACTAAATAATGTTTTACAGTATGGTATAAAATGTCTTCCCAACACTACAACTAAATAATGTTTTACAGTATGATATAAAATGTCTCCCCAACACTACAACTAAATAATGTTTTACAGTATGGTATAAAATGTCTCCCCAACACTACAACTAAATAATCTTTTACAGTATGGTATAAAATGTCTTCCCAACACTACAACTAAATAATGTTTTACAGTATGGTATAAAATGTCTTCCCAACACTACAACTAAATAATGTTTTACAGTATGGTATAAAATGTCTCCCCAAACACTACAACTAAATGTTTTACAGTATGGTATAAAATGTCTTCCCAACACTACAACTAAATGATGTTTTACAGTATGGTATAAAATGTCTTCCCAACACTACAACTAAATAATGTTTTACAGTATGGTATAAAATGTCTTCCCAACACTACAACTAAATAATGTTTTACAGTATGGTATAAAATGTCTTCCCAACACTACAACTAAATAATGTTTTACAGTATGGTATAAAATGTCTCCCCAACACTACAACTAAATGATGTTTTACAGTATGGTATAAAATGTATCCTCAAACACTACAACTAAATGTTTTACAGTATGGTATAAAATGTCTTCCCAACACTACAACTAAATGTTTTACAGTATGGCATAAAAATGTCTTCCAAACACTACAACTAAATAATGTTTTACAGTATGGTATAAAATGTCTTCCCAACACTACAACTAAATGTTTTACAGTATGGTATAAAATGTCTTCCCAACACTACAACTAAATGTTTTACAGTATGTCATAAAATGTCTTCCCAACACTATAACTAAATAATGTTTTACAGTATGGTATAAAATGTCTTCCCAACACTACAACTAAATAATGTTTTACAGTATGGTATAAAATGTCTCCCCAACACTACAACTAAATAATGTTTTACAGTATGGTATAAAATGTCTTCCCAACACTACAACTAAATAATGTTTTACAGTATGGTATAAAATGTCTTCCCAACACTACAACTAAATAATGTTTTACAGTATGGTATAAAATGTCTTCCCAACACTACAACTAAATAATGTTTTACAGTATGGTATAAAATGTCTTCCCAACACTACAACTAAATAATGTTTTACAGTATGGTATAAAATGTCTCCCCAACACTACAACTAAATAATGTTTTACAGTATGGTATAAAATGTCTCCCCAAACACTACAACTAAATGTTTTACAGTATGGTATAAAATGTCTTCCCAACACTACAACTAAATGATGTTTTACAGTATGGTATAAAATGTCTTCCCAACACTACAACTAAATAATGTTTTACAGTATGGTATAAAATGTCTTCCCAACACTACAACTAAATAATGTTTTACAGTATGGTATAAAATGTCTTCCCAACACTACAACTAAATAATGTTTTACAGTATGGTATAAAATGTCCCCCCAACACTACAACTAAATAATGTTTTACAGTATGGTATAAAATGTCTTCCCAACACTACAACTAAATGTTTTACAGTATGGTATAAAATGTCTTCCCAACACTACAACTAAATAATGTTTTACAGTATGGTATAAAATGTCTTACCAACACTACAACTAAATGTTTTACAGTATGGTATAAAATGTCTGCCTATATGCCAAATAAATACCTTATAAGCCTCAAAAGACAGACCGTTGCACAGCTTTATTGATGCCCAGTAAGAAACTCCTTTGTGGTTGAGGGTAATCTACACAGCTCTTTATCACATGGTGATGGACACTTCTCTTCTCTGTGTGGGCGTGCCAAATCTACTGTGTAATGTCATTTCAGATAAGGAGCCTCAAGAGAATATAGCATAGCTGAGGGTACACTGGCCTGATAAACTGGACTCTGGTGTGTGTGTTTGTTTGTGTGTGTGTGTGTCTGTGTTCAACAAGCTGTTCTCACCATCCCCGGTCGAGATATACTAGGCCTAGACTTTTCCATTTGGAGAGTGAGAAGTCAATGTTTCCAGAATGAATGTGAATGTTCATGACACAGCAATAATCTGATGGCTCTGTATAGAGAGTGGGAATTGCCATGTGTTGTTCACAGGGATGGGGATGATATTTTACAGATCAAAGCACAGCGGATGAGGACAAACTCATGACCTGAATCATGGCACATGTGGATATCAGTTGTTATTGGTTTTAACTCAATGGAATTGATTGTGCAAGCGGCGAAAAGCCTCCACTAGCCAGGTGACTGACAGTGATTGGCACCACATGGTAATCCCTATCCTGTCAATTCCCAAGAGTACAATTGCCAGACTTCTATATTCCTTCTATCCTTTCTAATTCACCGTCCCTCTCTACCTGCCAGCTTCTATAACAGTGCACCAACGTCACTAAAAAAGACAGAGGTCCTCAGGAAAATAGATTTTCAATGTTAATGGGTTAGGGTTAGGGTTAAAACTCAAAGCTTCATTCCATTTCATGGCTTTTCAGATGTGTGTGTGTGTGTGTGTGTGTGTGTGTGTGTGTGTGTGTGTGTGTGTGTGTGTGTGTGTGTGTGTGTGTGTGTGTGTGTGTGTGTGTGTGTGTGTGTGTGTGTGTGTGTGTGTGTGTGTGTTTCTGTGTGTGTGCGAGTGCCTATTTGGTTTACGGCTTCTATGATTGGGATGGATTTGAATGAGGCCCATTGTTTTACATTTACATTTACATTTAAGTCATTTAGCAGACGCTCTTATCCAGAGCGACTTACAAATTGGTGCATTCACCTTATGACATCCAGTGGAACAGTCACTTTACAATAGTGCATCTAAATCTTTTAGGGGGGTGAGAAGGATTACTTATCCTATCCTAGGTATTCCTTAAAGAGGTGGGGTTTTAGGTGTCTCCGGAAGGTGGTGATTGACTCCGCTGTCCTGGCGTCGTGAGGGAGTTTGTTCCACCATTGGGGGGCCAGAGCAGCGAACAGTTTTGACTGGGCTGAGCGGGAACTGTACTTCCTCAGTGGTAGGGAGGCGAGCAGGCCAGAGGTGGATGAACGCAGTGCCCTTGTTTGCGTGTAGGGCCTGATCAGAGCCTGGAGGTACTGAGGTGCCGTTCCCCTCACAGCTCCGTAGGCAAGCACCATGGTCTTGTAGCGGATGCGAGCTTCAACTGGAAGCCAGTGGAGAGAGCGGAGGAGCGGGGTGACGTGAGAGAACTTGGGAAGGTTGAACACCAGACGGCGCGATACCATCCGAGTAGGGGCAGTGTGGGAAGTGTTGGATGAGAGCGAGAGGGAAAAGGATACAAGGTAGTGGTCGGAGACTTGGAGGGGAGTTGCAATGGGGTTAGTCGAAGAACAGCATCTAGTAAAGATGAGGTCGAGCGTATTGCCTGCCTTGTGAGTAGGGGGGGAAGGTGAGAGGGTGAGGTCAAAAGAGGAGAGGAGTGGAAAGAAGGAGGCAGAGAGGAATGAGTCAAAGGTAGACGTGGGGAGGTTAAAGTCGCCCAGAACTGTGAGAGGTGAGCCGTCCTCAGGAAAGGAGCTTATCAAGGCATCAAGCTCATTGATGAACTCTCCGAGGGAACCTGGAGGGCGATAAATGATAAGGATGTTAAGCTTGAAAGGGCTGGTAACTGTGACAGCATGGAATTCAAAGGAGGCGATAGACAGATGGGTTAGGGGAGAAAGAGAGAATGACCACTTGGGAGAGATGAGGATCCCGGTGCCACCACCCCGCTGACCAGAAGCTCTCGGGGTGTGCGAGAACACGTGGGCGGACGAGGAGAGAGCAGTAGGAGTAGCAGTGTTATCTGTGGTGATCCATGTTTCCGTCAGTGCCAAGAAGTCGAGGGACTGGAGGGAGGCATAGGCTGAGATGAACTCTGCCTTGTTGGCCGCAGATCGGCAGTTCCAGAGGCTACCGGAGACCTGGAACTCCACGTGGGTCGTGCGCGCTGGGACCACCAGATTAGGTGGCCGCGGCCACGCGGTGTGGAGCGTTTGTATGGTCTGTGCAGAGAGGAGAGAACAGGGATAGACAGACACATAGTTGACAGGCTACAGAAGAGGCTACGCTAATGCAAGGAGATTGGAATGACAAGTGGACTACACGTCTCGAATGTTCAGAAAGTTAAGCTTACGTAGCAAGAATCTTATTGACTAAAATGATTAAAATGATACAGTACTGCTGAAGTAGGCTAGCTGGCAGTGGCTGCGTTGTTGACACTACACTAATCAAGTCGTTCCGTTGAGTGTAATAGTTTCTACAGTGCTACTATTCGGGGCTAGCTGGCTAGCTAGCAGTGTTGATTACGTTACGTTGCGTTAAAGAACGACAATAGCTGGCTAGCTAACCTAGAAAATCGCTCTAGACTACACAATTATCTTTGATACAAGGACGGCTATGTAGCTAGCTATGTAGCTAGCTACGATCAAGCAAATCAAACCGTTGTGCTGTAATGAAATGAAATGAAAATGTGATACTACCTGTGGAGCGAAGCGGAATGCGACCGGGTTGTTGTTGGCTAGCTGTTAGCTGTTAGCTGTTAGCTAGCTAGCAGTGTCTCCTACGTTAAGGACGACAAATAGCTGGCTAGCTCACCTCGGTAAATTAAGATAATCACTCTAAGACTACACACTCTAAACTACACAATTATCTTGGATACGAAGACAGCAAAGACAACTATGTAGCTAGCTAACACTACACTAATCAAGTCGTTCAGTTGAGTGTAATAGTACCTACGGTGCTGCTATACGGTGGACGTTAGCTATGTGGCTAGCTGCAGTAGACTACGTTAGTACGATGAAATACGATAATTATGCAATTATCTTTGATACAAAGACGGCTATGTAGCTAGCTAAGAAGAAATTGCTAAGATTAGACAAATCAAACCGTTGTACTATAATGAAATGTAATGAAAAGTAATGAAAAGTAATACTACCTGCGGACCGAAGTGCGAATGCGACCGCTCGCTCCAACCCGGAAGTAGTTACCACACGTTTTCCCACATGGGGGTTTGCCACGGTCCCCTCCTCATGAAGATTGCGTTTTTAACCCACTCAGTGAGTGAGTACAGGATTGCACTTTATTTAATGTATGGTGGCAGTTCTCCAACATTATCCTTTTTACATTACGGTGAGCTGTGAGCTCTGCCAGTGTAGCCACCACTCCAATCTCTTTCTATTATGGCTTCTCTCCTCCCTGCCTCGTACCGACTCTCATCCCCATCATTACACTGTGATAAACTTCTGATGACGATCATCCTTTCAGAGAGACCAGTGGGAGTCATTTTCTGTCACTGAGGATTTGAGAGGCCTGATAAATACAAATTGGACAACATTATACAACTGAATGGAGTAATGAGGAGAGAGGCTTTTTTGTCGTTCCTCTTTGTCGCAAATGTAATGTGGTCATTCACATTACATTCCTAAATAATCAAGATATGTTCTCCCATGAGTTTTGAGGGTACACACTGTCCATTTCTATTGTAGCCTTTGGTTATATGCTTTAGCCATACAATAATCACATGTATCTCTATTACAGTATGTAGGTAGGCCGTAATTGTAAATGAGCTGACTTGCCTAGTTAAATAAAGGTAAAATAAAAACAATTCCAAATTAAACAGTACCTTAAATATTACTTTAAGCAACATATTCATTGCTAAGTACCTCAGAACACCTCACAAAACAAGAGGATTGACATTCAAGTTTAATAAGACTGCCAATCAGATACTATTTTTAGTGCCATGTTACATGTCCTTAAACACTATTACTGTTCTGCCTTTCACTTTCCATCAGCAGTATCTGATCTGAATTTCACTTTCAGACTAAAGTTCAGCCCAGAAGCTGGTAGGAGCTTGTAGTCCATCAGGCTTGATGAGGTGTCATTAGAGAGAGTTAGAATGATTGATATCTTCAAAGGGAAGTGTGGCGGTGAGAAAAGGCAACGTTTCCCCCTCAGACAGACGTCTGTATTAATAAAACATTAGTAGGAATAAATCACCAGCTCTGCCTGTGCCCTCAGAGGGACTTAATGATTGTTGTTTTAACTCACGTAGGTATAAGTGTTCAGATGCAGTACTAGCACTTCTAAAAGTCCTAAATGGAAAAATTCCTGTGAACTTTACCCAGGTCAAATTTCAACAAATGATTGCTAGGCTTGATTGCTAGGCTACAACACTTCTTCTGTGTACAATTATTTTCCATCCTAACTATTTCAAATACAACCATTTGAAATATCAATCATGTGTCACTGGTTTCTAAAACCATGTTCATTAAATTGGTTGTGAGTTAAATCATTATGGTGGTGGGACACACACAATATTTTAGCCACTCTGGTGGTGATACTGCGAGAGCTTGACGTTTGTTTAATGGAAGCCATTTGGAGGTAATTAGTTGTGCAAATATTTCCACCTTAATCTATATTCATTGTCCCGACTTGCTGTCTTTTTGTATTGTGCCTTTGCATCATATACAGGGTAGTAACGATGAGGAATTCAATTATGTCTGCACGGGACCATTCTGAATCTAAAGTAGATTCACACACTAGCTGAAACAATGTGAAATTGTCTGTCCTGGTCAAAACTTCTAATTCAGACAGGTCATGTGTAGCCTACTTAGCTACGTTTATCATACATTACCCAGGACCATTTCCTTTCCTCTATGAAAGTCACGCCCGTTCCACTCTCCTTCCCTGGCGCTCAAAGGCGCCAGCCCCCGCAGCAGTACACACACATGCTCCCCTCGTCATGTGCATCAGCTATTCATTGCACTCACCTGGACTCAATCACCTGTGTTTATTTCCTCTGCGATATATGTCTGTTCCCTCGCTCTGTTCTCCCGCTTCAGGATTAATCTTTGTTTGTCATTTAATTACCTGGTTCTGACGCTGTTCCTGGCCTGTTCAATATTTGTTCCACATTGAATGTTCAACTCCCCGTACCTGCTTCTCTTCTCCAGCGCCGGTCCTTAGAATGAATCATGTGGACTGTGTGTTCTGCATGATAATGTTTTTAATGAAACAACATTCTTAAGATAGTATTTTGGAATAGACTGAATGTTTTATATAGTCCTATTAACAATGAGTACCAATCATATAGTTTTCTGAGTTAAAAACTATTAATATGTTCTCAAATCCCTATCTTTTAAGAGAGCAGAGAGGGGACAGATGACCCTATGTTTATCCAGGTATATGTTATCACATGAAGACAGCTACCAGGCACAGAAAATGTATTTATAATGACTATATGCAGGAAACAAAACTATATCTGTAATCCTCCCACCCCCCCATTTTTAGATTCCCAGTCCCAGTAAAATTCCACATCCCCCCCATAATGCTCAGGCAATTCAAAATCTCCTGAGATTCCATTATGTACAGACTTGCAAAACTCCATGGTAACGGAACCATCCTGAGCATTTATTTTATTATGAATACCCTGCCTGCCCTAATACCACCAGCACAACACAAAAAGGCTATTCAGACAAATACAATCTGGCAACCTTCCCCTAGTCCGGTTTCTTCTGCTGGACCAGAGGCTAGGAACCAGGGCCGCAAAACTTGACCACTCTTGCCACAGTGTGCGGTTGATGGAGGGAGTTTGGGACTATATGAGGAAAGAGGTTGTGAACCCATCCTCAAGTATTAAATGGATCATTCCAACTCTGTTCTGCAGCTAAAACAGCGCCGTGAGCAAAGAGAAAGAGAGTCAGAGTTGACACCATTAACAACATAACAAGCTCCAGTGCCTCTCGGTAAAACAAATGAAATCATGAAGATGTGTTTTTATATTACTTATTTCTTCACTTCCTTTGCTTCTAACCTTGGGGACACAATCCATCATCATTCTTGCCTCGGCTCATGGCTCTGCAGGTTTTCACTCATGTCAAGTGTGTGCCATATGTTGTCCCCAACAAAATACTTATTCTCATCCTTCTCCATCTCCCTTTTCTCTCTCTCTCTCTCTCTTCCCCCTGTACTTTTGGCATTTGATAATAAAAGAGGAGAAACACTTGGCGAGCCACCTGGAAGACGACTGGCCTCTTTATTAAATTGAGAGTTAAAGAGAAATTCCACCATCATTTTCATTATCTACTGCACAATACCAGCATCAACATAAGTGAAAAAAAGCGCATTTCTACGTTTTGGAGAAAATAAATATACAGTTAAAAAGTTTTACCCGATGACATCATCAAAGTTTAAACATTTTAAAAACAGTGATTTTTAAACACGGTTAGATTCTGGGTTAAACTTGGAACAGTGTTCCAAGGAGTGAAAGTGATTGGTTTTTACATCAGAAGTGAATGGTTATCTGTAGGAGCCAGATGGCTTTGGAATGTGTAGGGGAGACAGGTGGAGATCTTAGAACCTAACAATGTGACTGAGGGAGAGAGCGTAATGTATAGCGTTTACATTATGTCAGGATATGTTATTTTTAGCCATCAGGTGTCCTATGGGAGGGATCCTCTGGGATGAGAAGAGACACAGTCTGGTATCAATCACCATGACAGCCTTTAGTTGGGAAGGAGTGAGGACTTTGAGGTTGAGGTCAGGTCAGATGAAGTGAGGAAGAACAGATATCTAAGGTTCTGTCTAGCAACAGAGATGCACTGGCTGTTCAGATGTGTAGGAGGAGACTCCGCCTAGGAGAAAGGGTTAAATATCAGTGTTTGTGTGAAATGTTGTCTGAATGCAGCTGTATTGAACCTTTGGGACCTAGTGTCCGTTGAGTTATTTACTCTAAGAATTAGAACCTAACAACACTATGAGAATTGCGGGAGCAGAAAATACCCTCCCTTGGGCTAGACATTTGTTGCAGGTTTTGAAAATCACTTTTTTTTGGACCTTACTTGTTTTCTTTTTAACCACAGATCATACATTATGTAGACACTGTTATGGTTCTGGAGATTATGAATATGATGCACTTTAACAAATGGAGGTTAAATATGACACAAAAAGGAACATTATCGATATGAATCTGCCTGAGAGGCAGAGAATAAGGCTATATTCAACTTAGTTACACAGACAAGCAGGCAGTTAAGATAATTCATTTATCTCTGTGAATTATTAATAAGATTATTCTGTAGGAAGAGAAACTGTTTATTACCTCATTTTGCCATGGAAGAGATTGTAAATAGAGGAGGCATAGGCGTGTGTGTGTTCTAAAATGTAATGTTAAATATGTATGTGTTTGTGTGTGTTCAAACGGAGTAGGTGTAATGAACACGATGGGAGACAGAGAGCTGGTTTCAAGCACAGGGCACAGCAGGTGTTTATTTGTAAAGGACCACAGGAGGAGGCAAGTAGCTGGGTCCAGGACCAGGCAGGTCATACACAGCGGGTCCAAAAGTACAGGGAGGGAAAAGTCGTCCGGGAGATCAGGCAACATGTTGATAACAGGAAATCCGATAGGCTAAAGCACAAGCAGGGAATAGGCAAAAGGCATCGTTAGTGATGCAGGCAAACACTATCGTACACGAGAGGATTACATTACGGGAAAAACAGAGCACTGAATAGAAGTGTCACAAAGCAAACAATACTTCACAATGATGGGGTGCAAAGAACTGAACTAAATAGTGTGTGATAATGACATACAGGTGTGTGAACAGGTGATCAGAATTCAGGTGATTGGGATCTGGAGAGTAAGCTGCGTTCAGGGGATCTATGTGTTTGAGAGTGTGAGCTGGAAAGTGGGCTGGAAAGTGAGCTGCATTCAGGGGGATCTACGTGTTTGAGAGTGTGAGTTGGAAGCAGACGTTACAGTAGGTGTCTGTGTCTAGGTCACAGAGGCTCCCTCACAAAGCAATATTCATGTACTTAATAACCTTGTGACTAGGGGGCAGTCTTTTAACTTTCCCGTAGTAAACGGGATATTATGTCAGGACAAGATGCTAGAATATGCATATGCATATAATTGACAGCTTAGGATAGAAAACGCTCTAAAGTTTCCAAAACTGTCAAAATATTGTCTGTGAGTATAACAGAACTGATGTTGCAGGATAACGCCTGAAAAAAATCCAATCCGGAAGTGCCTCATGTTTTGAAAGCGCTGTGTTCCAATGCGTCCCTATTGAGCAATGAATGGGCTATCAACCAGATTACTCTTTCTCCGTATTCCCGAAGGTGTCTACAGCATTGTGACGTAGTTTTACGCATTTATGTTGAAGAATACCCGTAAGCGGCTACATTGCGCAAATGGTCACCTGATGTCTCCCAGAGTAACTCTCGTGTAAAATACAGAGGTAGCCATTATTCCAATAGGTCCTACTGAAAAACGAATTGTCCCGGTGGATATAATATTGAATAGATATTTGAATAACACCTTGAGGATTGATTATAAACAACGTTTGCCATGTTTCTGTCGATATTATGGAGCTCATTTGGAATATTTTTCTGAGTTTTCGTGACTGCAATTTCCGGGCGATTTCTCAGCCAAATCTGAAGAACAAACTGAGCTATTTTGCCTACAAAAATAATATTTCTGGAAAAAAGGAACATTTGCTATCTAACTGGGAGTCTCGTGAGTGAAAACATCCGAAGCTCATTAAAGGTAAACGATTTAATTTGGATTGCTTTTCTGATTTCCGTGACCAAGTTACCTTCTGCTAGCTGGAAACTGCTATGCTAGGCTATCGTTAGACTTACACAAATGCTTGTCTAGCTTTGGCTGTGAGGCATATTTTGAAAATCTGAGATGTCAGGGTGATTAACAAAAGGCTAAGCTGTGTCTCAATATAGTTCATTTGTGATTTTCATGAATAGGAATAGTTTCTAGGAATATTTATGTCTGTTGCGTTATTCTAATTAGTGTCAGTCGATGATTACGCTCCCGCATGCGGTATGGGGAGTCACTAGTTAAGAAACATATTAGCAACAAAGGAGTTATATACTAGGGCAGAGAATGGCAACGCATGAGTGCACCTGTACAACATTACACATCAAACTGTAAATTACTTGCCTGTCAAGTCGGCTCCCGCTCCCCTCCCCCCTGGCGCTTGAGGGCGCCAGGCTGACCTGCATGACACACTCCTTCCACACATTACGCACACCTGCTTGCCTTCCCTCACAATATTGGACTCACCTGGACTCACTCATCTGTTTATTTCCTCCCCTATATTTGTTAGTTCCATTTCTCTGTTCCCTGCTGCAGTATTGATTGTCTTTTGTTGTTTTACTTGTTTGCTGACGCAGTTCCTGTCTCGTTCCATGTCCGTTATATATTAAATGTTTTACTCCCCGTACCTGCCCCGCACCTGCTTCGTCTCTCCAGCGTCATTCCATGTGACTTTGCCGTCTCTTGATCTCCAAATACAGAATTATAGTATCCTCATCAGATGTCCATACGTCACAGACAATCACCGTTTTACAAATAAACCATCTGGTTCTAAACCGTTTTAGAAACTTCAGAGTGTTTTCTATCCAAATCTACTAATAATATGCATTTCTTATATTCCTGGCATGAGTAGCAGGAAGTTGAAATTGGGCATGCTATTTATCCAAAAGTGAAAATGCTGCCACCTATACCTATACCTTAAGAAGTTAAAAGACTTGTAAAAGACGTGTTAAAGTCAAATGAAGGATGAAGACACAATCCCACTCATGTACCTCATTACTAGGATGAGCGTTCTTTACCTGACTTAGCTAGACACATCAGCTGTCAAACACCTGCTTTCCATGTCTGCGAGACAGAGACAGAAAGACAAACAAAAGTGTGATGAAGGCTGCAGGTATTTCATGTAGATTGAAGAGTTTTAGAGTAACTTCTAGGTTCTGTTGTCACAAACACCTTAAACACTGTGATTTACATCTACACAGTGACTGACTTTCACAGAATAAAACATATTTTTGGTTTGGTTTTTATTCCTTTTCACCTGATCTGAAATCTTCCAGGAAATAATCAGTTTTACTCTGGGTGAGTGTCCCTTGTTAGTTGGGGTATAATTGTGACTTGTCACTCAAGCTAACACCTGTCCCACAAGAGGTTTAAGAGATATGTTCTGCTCTGTCATTTAGTCAATTGCATTGATCATTCGCTCATCTCAATGTGGGCCTTGATGGTGATATCATACCTCCGTGCACCCTCCCTAACTTTGCATCAGTGCCTGGTTAAAAGGAAAATATAAAAGGAAAATATTGGGGAATGAATAATGAATGTCGTTTTAAGATTGTGACAATAATATTAAATGTTACTGTTGTTGTTGTTGTTGTGCTCTGGTCTCGACCCTCTGTTTTTTCTCACTTGACGCCTCTCACTGGGCTATCTCGTTGCCTTTCCCAGTTGCCTCGTATCACTCCTATGCACATGATACTTGTGCAGTTGAACAAGTTTTCATTTTTTCGCTCTTTGTTTTTTTTACGTCTGTCCTTCTATCAAGCTGGTCACAGACTCCTCTCCTCCTGTTCATCTCTGCCAACCACCTGAGGGTGTCCTCCAACTCCTTGCTGTCCTCTCTCACATTAAACCACATTTAAATTCTCTCTCAGTAGTTTTCCCTTCCCCTCTACTCCTTTGACAATTTCAAAGAGTGAATATTGTGTTAATGCATTAAATCTCACAAAATAATATCTCCATCCAGAGTTGATAATGACCTTAAGCCCACTCTATATTTCTCCAGTGCTATGCACATCAATGCACATTCTTAGAAGTCTCTTTACAAGCTCAGATACATTTGAGTTTTTTGAGACGCATCTTGGCAACACACAATATATGTTTGTTTTAATGATCAGAAGCTTCAGAGAAGGATAAACTCAATTCATACAACTTAGAACATCGAGACAACATCAAGCGTGGGGTTAGCTAGCATGTCGATGTTCTTGCACAGTCTTACACTCCCAAGTAAATTCTATAATCCAATTAGATAGTCTGTAAGTAATTCTCTCAGAGAGAGATATGAAACCAAGCCACTTCCATACACCAACAGCTGACGTCCTGACCATCCGCAAACAATGTCAGGAACATGGGGAGAAAGACTTTGGATGCTCCATGCCTCTGGAAAACTGGGAGCCATGGCATATCAACAAGCTGAAAGGTAATCCATTGGATTTGGGAACAGATGGTGTGAGCCGTTTACCAAGGGTTGGAAATGAGAAGATCAATGCATTCTGTTTCCCTTTCATATAGGAAACAGTGGAATCGTCAGAGACATAATGAACTCTCGGTACACAGATGCAGACGTGTCATTCTCAATCTTTCATCATTTGAGGGTTGAGGGTTGTGATCATTTTGCATAATCAGAGTTCTAAGTAATGAGTCTCAAGCAAGCCGATGTAATGCTCTTTACTCATATATTGACATAGTTCTTAACATAGTTCTTTACTTGAGAATTTTGAAGACAACAGATCTTTACACATAGATATTAACTGTTTAGCTTCATCATATCTTTCATGAGTTGTAATAATTTCACATAACCATTGTTCTCCAGTAGAGAATCCTTTCTTAACTTCTTTTTAGTACCCCCCGTTCTTCTCAATTTCCACCTAAAAAAATACCCTAATCTAACTGCCTGTACCTCAGGCCCAGAAGCAAGGATATGCATATTCTTGGTATCATTTGACAGGAAACAGTCTGAATGTTATGGAAATGTGAATTGAATTTCAGATAATATAACACAACAGTTCTGGTAGAAGAAAATACAAGGAAATATACATACGTTTTCTGTTTTTTATTGTTGCTGCATCATCTTTCAAATGACCAAGAACAGCCAAACATACAGATAGGATGCTGGCCATGATTTGAATGAGGATCATAAGATGGCAACAATAGCTTAGCAAAGTTAACTTCAAAAATGAGCGAGCTACATGACATTGAGCATGAAGTCTTACCCAGGTGTCCCACACAAATGTACCCAAATGTACCCAAGTGGCCGAATTGGTACAGTGATACATTTTGAAGGAAATAACTATACAAAATACATAAATGCTACTCTAACACAACCCCAAAAACATATATATAAAATAAATAAATAATAATAATTAAACCTAAACAAATAACAAGGGTAACTAATTACACATTTTCTATTTACAATATTGTGAAGACCCTCAGTCTGTGCTCAGTATGTGCTGCTGGTGCCATTGCCCATAGCAGTCTCTTTCTGGTGTAAAGCAGAGGGTTACTGAACAGGTGGTGCAGGTGATGGGGCATTTCCTGTGATTTATTCACCCATAATTTAAATATATAAACTTGCTGAAAATACTATTGACTATGTACTGCTATGCGTAACACTCGTGGTTCCATCAAGTAGGATTTGCAATGGCGAATTAACCTCTTTTACGCCAGAGTTTACAACAAAGGCTGGTCTTCGAACGTATAACCATTACATATTGCTGTTTACCTCAGCTCATTGGCTATCGTCCAAGCTAGATTTCAAGATGATCAGTGGTCATTGGGCCAAAATACAGTCAATCAACGATAGACCGGTCCTACCATTGGTGCGCAATGGGATCATTGATTTGCGTCTTCAAATCGGTTTGTTTCGGTCAATACCGAAACCGATTTATGCAGCAGTAGTTTGTGTCGGGGGGCTAGGGTCAGTTTGTTATATCTGGAGTACTTCTCCTGTCCTATTCGGTGTCCTGTGTGAATCTAAGTGTGCGTTCTCTAATTCTCCCCTTCTCTCTTTCTTTCTCTCTCTCGGAGGACCTGAGCCCTCTGACTACCTGACATGATGACTCCTTGCTGTCCCCAGTCCACCTGGCCGTGCTGCTGCTCCAGTTTCAACTGTTCTGCCTTATTATTATTCGACCATGCTGGTCATTTATGAACATTTGAACATCTTGGCCATGTTCTGTTATAATCTCCACCTGGCACAGCCAGAAGAGGACTGGCCACCCCACATAGCCTGGTTCCTCTCTAGGTTTCTTCCTAGGTTTTGGCCTTTCTAGGGAGTTTTTCGGTCCTTCTGTAGCTCAGTTGGTAGAGCATGGCGCTTGTAATGCCAGGGTAGTGGGTTCGATTCCCGGGACCACCCATACGTAGAATGTATGCACACATGACTGTAAGTCGCTTTGGATAAAAGCATCTGCTAAATGGCATATATTATATTATATTATTATATTATTTCCTAGCCACCGTGCTTCTACACCTGCATTGCTTGCTGTTTGGGGTTTTAGGCTGGGTTTCTGTACAGCACTTTGAGATATCAGCTGATGTACGAAGGGCTATATAAATAAATTTGATTTGATTTGAATACGTCCCAGGAAAAGAACCATCAAGTATGGTTGTGCTAGTAACAACCAGAGGATTGCAATGAAACCAATCATGACTGGATAAACGTTTGTTTAGTGTGTGTAATTACCACGAACGCTTCTTCCAAAGGTGAATGAGACGGAAATCACGACGCAAGCAGTTTACAAATGTTTCGTGTTCGGCAAAACAAAGCGAACATTCACTGTGTAGTTAGGACACTTGGCATTGCCACCAGAGGAAGATCTTCAAAGGTAAGCCATTTATTTTATTGTTATTTCTGACTTTCCTGACGCTAATGCTTGGTTGGAAAATGCTAGTAATACTTGTGTGTGCGGGGAGCTGTCCTCAGAAACTCGCATGGTTTGCTTTCGCAGTAAAGCCATTTTGAAATCTGACACAGAGGCTGGATTAACCTCTCTGGGATATGGGGGACACTAGCGTCCCACCTGGGCAAAAGCCAGAGAGAATTCAGAGCGTCAAATTCTAATAAATTACTATAAAAATCAAACTTTCATGAAATCACACATGTAAGATACCAAATTAAAGCTACACGTGTTGTGAATCCAGCCAACATGTCAGATTTCAAAAAGTATTTTTTGAACAAAGAGAGAGAAGCATATTTCAACCCTGCAGGCGCAAAATGTCAATTTATTTGGCGCGTTTGATCCAGAAAAACACCGGTACCAACTTGCGCAACGTGACTACAAAATATCTCAATAGACTCACAGACATGATTCAAACAGTTTTAGAATCTTCAGACTGTTTTCTATCCAAATCTACTAATAATATGCATATCTTATCTTTTGGGGATGAGTAGCAGGCAGTTGAATTTTGGCATGCATTTCATCCGGATGTGAAAATACTGCCTTTTTTTTACCTTTATTTTACTAGGCAAGTCAGTTAAGAACAAATTCTTATTTTCAATGACGGCCTAGGAACAGTGGGTTAACTGCCGGTTCAGTGGCAGAACAACATATTTGTACCTTGTCAGCTCGGGGATTCGAACTTGCAACCTTCCGGTTACTAGTCCAACGCTCTAACCACTAGGCTACCCTGCCACACCAACTTAATAAGACGTTAATCTTTTAAATGATGTAAGATACATGTATTTACAAGAATGTTTACTATAACAAATGGTGTATTTAGAATGTTAGCGCTCTGCAGTTTCACCGGATGTTGGCCTGGTGGGACGTTAGCGTCTCACCTACCTTAGAGAGGTTAAGGCTAGGGCTGATTTGAAGGTTTTACTGCTAATCTACAAAGCTTTACATAGGCTTGCTCCTATCTATCTTTACGAGTTGGTCCTACTGTACATACCTACATGTACACTACGGTCACAAGACGCAGGCGTCTTTTTTTGTCCCTGGAATTTCTAAGTAAACAGCTGGAGGCGGGGCTTTCTCCTAAGAGAGTGAATACAGTAGATTGCACACGTAAAATGTGTGATTTATGACCCTATGTGTCACGATCGTCGTATTGAGGAGACCAAAGCGCAGCGTGATGTGAATAAATTCCTTTAACAATAGATGAAAACAAACACGAAGTACACTAAACAAACAAAATATCAAAACGACCGTGACCGCTATAAATACTGAGTGCAAACATGCAACATCACATAGACAATAACCCACGGAATACCCAAAGAAGATGGCTGCCTAAATATAGTTCTCAATCAGAGACAACGATAAACAGCTACCTCTAATTGAGAGCCAATCTAGTCAACCATGGACATACATAAACACCTAGATGGTAAACAACCCCATAAACCTACAAAACCCATAGACAGTACAAAAACACATACATCAACCATGTCACACCCTGACCTAACCAAAATATATAAAGAAAACAAAGAATATTCAGGTCAGCGCGTGACACTATGTCATGGGTCACGTGTGTGTGCCCATATATGGGCATCCTGTCAGGACATCCTGGAGTGCCCATATATGGGTATCCTGTCATTCCTGTTAACAGGAAGCCAGTTTCGAGAGGCTAGAACTGGAATAATGTGATCAATTTTTTGGGTTCTTGTCAAGATTCTAGCAGCCGTGTATGTACTACTTGAAGTTTATTTAGTGCTATATCTGGGGATCCAGAAAGTAGAGCATTGCAGTAGTCTAATATAGAAGTGACAAAAGCATGGATTCATTTTTATGCATAATGTTTGGATAGAAAGATTTTTGCAATGTTATGTAGATAGAAAAATGCTGTCCTTGAAACAGTCTTGATGTGTTTGTCAAAAGAGAGATCAGGGTCCAGTGTAAAGCAGAGGTCCTTTAAAGTCTTATTTGAGGTTACTGTACAACCATCAAGATTAATTGTCAGATCCAACAAAAGATCTTTGTTTCTTGGGACCTAGAACTAGCATTTCTATTTTGTCCGAGTTTAAAAGTAAACATTTTTGCCAACATCCACTTCCTTATGTCTGAAACAGGCTTCCAGGGAGGGCAATTTTGGGGCTTCACCATGTGTCATTGAAATGTAGAGCTGTGTATCATCCGCATAGCAGTGAAAGTTAACATTATGTTTCCGAATGACATCATCAAGAGGTAAAATATATGGTGAATACAATAGAGGTTCTAAAACGGAACCTTGAGGAGCACCGGAATTTACAGTTGATTTGTCAGAGGACAAACCATCCACAGAGACAAACTGATATCTTTCTGACAGATAAGATCTAAACAGGCCAGAACTTGTCCATGTAGCCCAGTTCTGGTTTCCGATCTCTCCAAAAGAATGTGGTGATCGATGGTATCAAAAGCAGCACTAAGGTCTAGGAGCACAAGTACAGATGCACAGCCTTGGTCTGACACCATTAAAAGGTAATTTACCACATTCACGAGTGCAGTCTCATAGCTATAATGGGGTCTAAAACCAGACTGAAGCGTTTCGTATACATTGTTAGTTTTCAGGAAGGCAGTGAGTTGCTGCTTTAAAAAAAAATGAGAGCAATGGGATATTTGATACAGGCTGAAAGTTTTTATATTTTCTGGGTCAAGGTTTGGCTTTTTCAAGAGAGGTTTTATTACTGCAGCTTTTAGTGAGTTTGGTACACATCCGGTGGATAGGGATATTATGTTCAACATAGGGTAGGATAGTCTCCCTTGATCCTAGGTCCTGGCGGTGTTGTGCAAACTCAGGACAACTGAACTTTGGAGAAATAAGCAGATTTAAAGAGGAGTATATAATTTGCTTAATAATGATCATGATCTTTTCGTCTAAGAAGTTCATGAACTTATCACTGCTGGAGTAAAAGCCGTCTTCTCTTGCGGAGCCCTGCTTTTTAGCTGGCTTTGTGACAGTTTCAAAAACAAATGTATAATTGTTCTTATTTTCCTCAATTAAGTTAAAATAGGATGATCGAGCAGCAGTGAGGGCTCTTTGATACTGCACGGTACTGTTTTTCCAAGCTAATCGGACACTCCCAGTTTGGTGTAGCGCCATTGCCGTTCCAATTTTCTGGAAGCTTGCTTCAGGGCTAGGGTATTTTCTGTATACCAGGGATCTAGTTTCTTATGACAAATTATTTTTGTTTTTAGGGGTATTACGCAAGGTTAAATTAAGGTCCTCAGTGAGGTGGTTAACTGATTGTTGTACTCTGACATCCTTGGGTAAGTGGAGCGAGTCTGGAAGGGCATCTAGGAATCTGTGGGTTGTCCGAGAATTTATAGCACGGCTTTTGATGATCCTTGGTAGGGGTCTAAGCAGATTATTTGTGGCTATTGCAATCATAATAAAATGGTGGTCCAATAGTCCAGGATTATGAGGAAAAACATTAAGATCCACAATATTTATTCCATGGGACAAAACTAGTTCCAGAGTATGACTGTGGCAGTGAGTAGGTCTGGAGACATGTTGGACAAAATCCACTGAGTCGATGATGGCTCCGAAAGCCTTTTGGAGTGGGTCTGTGGACTTTTCCATGCGAATATTAAAGTCACAAAAAATTATACTATTATCTGCCATAACTACAAGGTCCGATAGGAATTCAGGGAACCAATAGGAATTCAGGGAACTCAGTGAGGAACACTGAATATGGCCCAGGAGGCCTGTAAACAGTAGCAATAAAAAGTGATTGAGTAGGCTGCATAGATTTTGACTCGAAGCTCAAAAGGAGAAAACGCAGTCATTTTTGGAGGGGAAATTGACATTTTCTAGCGTAAATGTTAGCAACACCTCCGCCTTTGCGGGATGCGCAGGGGATATGGTCACCTGTGTAACCAGGAGGAGAGGCCTCATTTAACACAGTAAATTTGTCAGGCCAATCACTTAAAGAATACGATCAATGATTAGTCAATTGACTATAACTGCCTTGGAAGTGAGGGATCTAACATTAAGTAGCCATATTTTGAGATGTGAGATATCACATATCTTAATCGATAATGACAGGAATGGAGGAGGTCTCTATTCTAGTGAGATTGCTAAACTCGAACTCCGCCATGTTGAGTTTTGCCCAACCTAGATCGAGGCACAGACACAGTCTCAAATGGGGAGAGCTGAGATGACTACACTGACTGTGCTAGTGGCAAACTCCACTAAACTCCACTAAAAATACACAGAAGGACAATGTTAGATTACATCATCTTTCATAGCTGACCTGCTCTACAAATGCTTCCCTATCTTTCAAGCCATGTATCACTAAATTCAATTAGGCCCACATAAATATTTTCATATGTGACAAGCGAGCTATGAACGGGAATGGTAACGGACAAACTCAGCCTCAGCCTGACACAGGAGAGAGAGAGTAAGAGAAAGCTATTTAAATAGAGACTAAGGCCGAGACTGAGTCAGTGGTGGTAGAGACTAGGCTCATTAAACATGAGCGAACTCCAGCTAATAATGGCTCTCTGTCTGTGAAGGTCTCTATTTCGTTCTGCCTATCTCTGTGTGAGTCCACATCTCAATAGCAACAGTGGTAGTAGCTATTTATAATCAATCTGGGGACTGAGGAAGCTTCAAGGCACACACCCAGACAAACCAGGATATCTGGCAATGTTCTTGTCTTTGTATTGAAGCCTGCTAAAATGTGTCCCAAATGACACCCTATCCTCTATATATAGTGCCCTACTTTTGACCAAAGCTCAATGGGCCCTACATAGGGAATAGGGTGCCATTTGGGATGCACACCTAGACAGGGCAAAACAAGATATGCAAGGAAAGCAGTAAAAACTGCATATATTTAGACTGTTTGGAGGTAGAAACAGGCTGTTCTCCAATGGACCAGACAGGTGCTAGCCTACATATCAAAGACATTTAGAAGCAATTAACACCTTACCTAAGGACATTGTTCACACAAGGCCTTCATAAAATGCACATTGACAACGCGTTTCTAGTGGTGAAGTGTTTTCATGACTACATTGAAAAAAAAACATGCCCTGTTAAGAACTCTTTTTATTTTTTTAAATATTTTTTATATATACTGACTTTCAATGTTAGCAAAGTCAATATATATAAAAAATAAAAATAAAAATAAAAATAGTTCTTAACAGGGCATGTTTTTTTTTACCCTCGCAGGTGTCGTCTCCTTCAGACATGAGCTCATCGTCAGAGCAGATGTTGAGCACGTTAACCAGCATCTCTGTCACTTTCTCGCCTACAAAGGGCCCTGGAGCGTTTCCTGACTTGATTAAACTGTGGGGCCTAATGAACAAGGGCCCAGAGTATTACCTTAGGCACTAAGTATAGGCTATCACAAGGGCTCAGAGTAGTTCCTGGTTGGGTCACACAGTCAGGGATAACTCAAGGCCCTTTTCATTCATAACAATCCCACATTTTGTAAAAAACTTCTAAAACGGTAAACCGAGCAACTCATGTTTTGATGCCCCTCCCACTTAGTAAAACTCCTCTGAAGAGAAGGCAAATGAATAATGCCTTGATATCTATAAACACCCTCTCTTTCTCTGTTTTACTGAGCACAGTTGTATTATTAGGTTTCAAACCAAGCTCGTCTTTACTTCTCTTAAAGAGTTATTACAAATGGGTTATTACAAAGAGTTATTACAAAACTAAAGATATAATACTAGTGTAAAATAAACTTTATAAATACAGTGTGATCTATTTCCATAAGTTAATAGCGGGCTTGGGAGAAGGAGAAAAACAACTATCATTTTTTTAGGGGCTACTTTCGTGAGTATAGTCAAGATCAGAAAGAGAGAGAGAGAGCGAGAGTGAGAGAGATGGTCTTCCTTTTGCAAATACAATGGAGAGACAGGAGTTCAAAGTCACGTACTTCTTGTTTCTCCAGACTGACTCTGTTAGCAAATCTCCCATCATCAAGCCACATATATTTCCCTCCACTAAATGAAAGATGCTTACACAATATGTTTGGTAATGGCCGATGTTTAATCAGGTTATTGTCATTAAAATCTAAATGGGAATAAAAAGGGAAGGAGAAGGGGATAGTGAAGTTAATGTGGCGTGGCCCCGTTTTACAACCACTCGCAGTCTTTTTCATAGATAAACCGCTAGATCATTTTAATTAGACAGTGTGTTAATTGAGTATGGGCCCTGGGGTATAATGTGTCATTATTAGTCTGCATCAACGGCAACCCCTCACGAGTGTGACACCAGTCACCCGACCGAGTGAGAAAGAGAGGAGAGAGTGACAGAAAGAGGAAGGGGGAGTGTGTGTGTGTGAGAGACAGATGAACGAGTGAAAGAGAGAGAGAGGGTGAGAAGAGAACGACAGATAGAGAGGTAGGTGATCTCCCCCATCAACATCTTCTCTGACATCATTACTTACTCATCTCGTTCTGCCTGTGTGATAATGTTCAGGAAATGCCAAGAGAGATCGACATTACAAGGTATCCCTCTTTGCCTCAAAAGCAGGCGGTAAAGGTCATGACTGTATGCCCAGGGGAAGCATGCTGCATATACCACCAACTTCAATCTATCTACTACACTGCACAATGCAGTTGTCGTGTCTTTGGCTATGCCGGATTAATTGCTATGACATGCTATTCTATAAAATAATTTATCCGTAATTAATATCACCTGATTGAGCTAATCATGTAAATGTAATTAACTAGAGAGTCGGGCACCACTAAATAATATTTATAGAGCTGTTATCTTCTGAATAAACTCTTAAAGATTTAGCAATATTTTACATCAATAGCAGTCAACATTAATCGTCATCTTACTTCAGTCTCATATTCTGAAAGTGGGTGAATTCTTGGTTATCTGCAACAAGTTGAATCAGCAATACAAAATTGGGTTTAATTATTTATTTACTAAATATTTACTAAACTAATCACACAGAATAGCATATACAAATAATTAATTCATAACTTGATTACTAATTGCCGTCATAAAGGACAACGTCCCTAGCGGGCGGAAAAGATGTGACAAGGGGTCGGGTTTGAGCGAAAGAGCGGGAGACTGGAACAAAGGTGAAGCTCTGCTATCGTAAATACAGTATCTTATGCATTCTAAATTACCGCCCATTTGGAAAAGGAAAATGCTATAAATATTTACTCTGAGCTGCGCTTCAGTAGGTTGGTGGTAGATAGAAGACTGTGTTGCCAAACCGAGTCCTTTGTCCTTTGAAGAATATCTCTGGTGGTCACTTGGATAAGTTGTAGTAACGTCGTTGGTAGATGGGATACTCTGTCTGTTCCTTCCTAACCTGCGCTTGCAGCTGCGTTCGCTAACTCAACAGCTAGGAGGTATCACTTCTGTCATGAATAAGAGTTCAAGGTTCATACCATTCGCAACCAAAGCTCATGCTGATGTTGGCTTTGTTCTGTAGTTTTTATCTGAAACATTCTGACATGGGATCGTCATCTCACATCCACGGAACAGAAAGTTATGTTGTCGTCAAGAGCTTATATAGGAAGGAAGAGAAGGGGTATCTGTGAAAAGTTTACAACCTCTGTTTCTTCATGGGGGCCGGCCACTGAGTGAGCAGCCCTAACTTATGAAAACCCACATCTCACATTTTAGAAGCTAAAATCACATTTCATCCCATCACAAATAATTTCATATTCAAACATTTAAATTGAACAACATTTCTATGTGAATCTGATGTATAGACTTTCCACTGTGGAGTTTGTCATCTTATCATTGATGAGAATGTCTCAGATGACAACCGAACTGACATCATATTCATTAATTACCACTGCATATGTTCAATTGTTCGGATTACCAGAATATAGTTAATTTCCCCCCACATTCTGACGTTCCCAGAATCTCTATGTTAACCAAGGGGTTTTGCAAATGTAACCTCAGTAGGGTAGAGAAAGGACAAAGGGGGGAAGAGGTATTTATGACGGTCATAAACCTATCCCCCAGGCCAACGTCATGACACAGTCCAACCACTACCATGCAAAACTGGTTTGAGATCAGCTGTTAGAGAACTAGAGACAGTCATACTTCGTCAGTGAAACCACTACCATCCAAACTGTACCGGGATCAGCGGTTAGAGAGCCAGAGACAATATCACGGTCAGCCGCTACTTTATCTTGAGATACCCGGTGCTCTGTCGACACCCTTGTACAGCAGAAATGGATCAGTGGCCAAGCGTATTATTACACTCAAGTCATACAGTCTTAACGTATCCTTCCACCGAGGCCTACTCTAGTACCGCTACCGTGGCGATGGTACAGGAAACATATTGAGACCATTAGTTTGGTGATTGGCTGCCTTCAAAGCCTATCATCCAATGAGTATCTCTGAGTCATGCAGGAGACGTGAGTCTCAAGGCTTTTAGGGAATTATGTGGTCTTAGATTAGATTTTGTTTCGGCAGCAGGTGCTATGTAATGTGATTGTAATTGACCCTGAATATGTTGTAATGCAGCATCAATTCAGGCATATTTGCTAAATGTGTTGCTATCAGTGGAGGCTGATGAGGGGAGGACAGCTCACAATAGTGGCTGGAGCAGAACAAATGGAATGGCATCAAGTTGTAATTGATACCATTCCACTGATTCCGCTCCAGCCATTACATCGAGCCCATCCTCCCCAATTAAGTCCAACCTCCTGTGGTGGCTCTCAAATGCTGATAAGCCATCTGTAGCTACATTCAACTAGCTTCATTGGTAGGTCTTGGAGAGCAATTATGACAAGGAGTTTCATGACCTGGCCCGACCAGGGAAAGTTCAACAAGGTAAAATGAGGACCCTAGTTATAGTTCCATCGCCTTTCACATGTTTCTCTCAAACCAGTCCATTAACTAAACAATAAATTACATGCATGTAGACGATCTTGATAAAGTGACTAAACAAGATGCTAAACACAAACACATAGCTCGGCGCTAGCCTGAAAAGGTTGGGCCAAGTGGCCCATCTCGAATCCCGGCCAAGATGTTAGCTGTGGGGCGCAAGTCAAGACGAATCCTCTGTCTAGTCGTGGCGGCGCATGGCGTCTTGCTACCAAGCTTCACTATTTCCACTGCGGAGAGGAAACAAGGGCTGGGAAAACACATTTGTAAACACAAATTAAACGAAGAGGGGAGGGGATGGAGGGGTGAAAAGAGGAAGAGTCCCTTTGAAAGAGGGCATTATTTATGACACCTCATCCTATCCTCCTCTGTTCCCTTCTTCTTTCAGAGCAGTTAGATCCACCACAGTGCTAGGAAGCAAAATAGTGCCTCTTTTATATTTAGTATCACTAAATGGAAGGGCAGCCAAACAAGCGGTGAGAAGAGACACAGACATGGCTAGGAACAAGCCCCCTGTGTGTGTGTGTGTGTGTGTGTGTGTGTGTGTGTGTGTGTGTGTGTGTGTGTGTGTGTGTGTGTGTGTGTGTGTGTGTGTGTGTGTGTCTGTGTGTCTGTGTGTCTGTGTGTCTGTGTGTCTGTGTGTCTGTGTGTCTGTGTGTCTGTGTGTCTGTGTGTCTGTTCATGTGTTTGCCTATGAACATTTCAGAAGACCAGCTCACTCCATTGATAACTAATATGTAATGAACTCTCTCCATGAGGTCCCTTACATTAAAGACCACTCACAGTGTGCCATTCTGCATCTTATGCAAATCCATATTTAGATTTTCCTAACTAGATGTATGAAGACCAAGAGAAAATCATGTGTTGCATGATGAAAAAATAACATAAAGACTTACGTGCAATATTGACAAATGTGTAGATATTTACTACCAGCGAAGTGCATTACTGGAACCATCAACTTAAAAAAGTGGCTTTTATGATAATAACGATCAGCATGAGGCACAATAATGGCGGACATTTTTAATCCGCACTGCCAGGTAGAAGAAATCCTGCCATTATATTCATAAACACCACTGAGACTGAGAGACTTGACACTCAGCCCATCTCTCTCCCCCTAAGGTGTCTTGGCTTAAGCTAGTATCCACCCAGGGCTTAGGCACACAGACAGACAGACAGATGGATAGACAAAGAAGAGACTACATTTGCCTTGTCTACACGCTCAGAGGACACAACCTGTCTTGGGGAACATAACACCACTACTAACCAGGTCATCCCAGAGGGAATAGTGGCAAAACACACCACAGCACAGCTCTGGCAGCACAAGCAGAGCAGGGCATTCTGGGAGAGGTAGGGAGTAGAAGAGAAAAGGAGGGAAAAGCAATGGTGGCACAACGACATGTGAGTGAATGCATGGGTGAGGCCAGGGTAGACTCAGTCCCCCGTTCAGCCACCCACCCACCCCCGCCACACACACACACCAACCCCAACTGCTCTGGTTAAGTTAGAGTTAGAGCACTTCAGGCTCCATCAGGCTGTCCTTGAGGGCTTAATTCATCACCCATACAATCAGGATCTAAAGCCCAATGAAGATAAAGTAGCCCAATACTAGTGTCTGAGAGCTGGAGAAAACATGCTTGAGTAGGCCTGCAGTCCCTTTCGCCTGGCAATAAGAACATATTTCAAAAGCGATGCCAGTTTCCATCTTCAAAATAATTATTAAATATTTACAACTCAGGGGAAACAGAGGCAGGAAGGAAGGAGGTAGACAGTACTGTTATATCTAGCTCAGCTGTCAAAGAACGCACATCTGCACAGTTTCAAATTGCACATTACTCTCTCATTTGATGACATGTGCCACTCATTCTGACAACCTATCCATCTTAAAGTATACCATAACAACGTACAGTATGACGAACAGCACGTTGTACCATACATAACACCCCCCCCTTCTTTCCAAAACCAAGGACTGGTACCATATATAAAATGCCCATAGGGCAAGTACCTAGAGTGATACCTGTAAGAAAGAAACATTAACCCTTAAACGGAAGAGGTAAATAACTAGCCAGTTCAGTACATTAACCTGAAGGTTGACTAAGACAGCTAACGGAGCCTATGAATGAAAGGAGGTTAAGTCGTCCCCCAAAAGTTCATGCCCTCATAGGCCGTTCTTCAGCCGCCCCCGCTGGTGTCTCTGGCCCTTGGAGAGCCCACAGAGGCTGCGGCTCGGGTGGTAGTAGTGGAGGGGGTCCATCAGGTGGCGTTTTGTGGGAATTAGTGTTCCTTGAGGGGAAGGAACTTTTCTGAGATGGCTAGCAAGCCAGCGCGATCCATTGTTCAGCATGGTGGCGGGTCACAGTTGTCGACTGATCTGCAAGGGGTCCGACCAGAATGTGGCCATTTTATTGCATTGCTGAGGTCGTCGGGCTCGGACACAGTCTGACACCTAGATGATTGGCTTCTTCACAATGTGTGTCTTGTCGAAAAGCTGTTTCATTGTTCTTTGGTGCCTGGTCACTGCTTGCTTTTCTTGGGTGTGCCTAGTCGCCAGTTCTGCTACTCTCTGTGTTCTGAGTCTGTCCAGTGGCAGTTCCATCTCACAACCTAGTATGAGAGATGCCGGGGAGACCTGTGTTGTTGTCTGTTTGCATGCTCTGTAGTGCATTAGCATTTGGTTCAAAGCAGTTTGGAACGTGCACCCATGGACCAGGTATACTCTGATGCCGTTCTTCAGCGTTAAATTGAAGTGTTCCAACCCTCCGTTAACTTGTGGGTTGTAGTAGGCTGTGCGGATGTGTTTGATTCCCTTGTTGCTGAGATTGGAGGAGAATTCGACAGATGTTAGCTGGGGCCCATTTTCTGTAGTGAGGGTGAGAGGTAGGCCCCACCTTGTGAACATGCTGTCGATGGCCTGTGTTGTGACAGTCCACCAGGAAGCGTTGATGGTGAGGGACTGTGTGCCCATGGATATCTCCACAGATGTCTAGCTGGATGTGCTCCCAGGAGTGGGATGGCCACGTGAGAAGCTGCAGGGGGGGTGGGCGGACTTCCCTGTTTTCCCACTGAGGAGGCATTCAGCACAATCCCTGACCAGGATTTCAATGTTGTGGTCGATGCCTGGCCACCACACAAGGTCTCGGCATCACAGCTTGATATTCACTATGCCCAAGTTATAATCGTGCGCCATTGATAGAACACGCGCGCGCAGGCCACTCGGGACCATCGTGCAAAACCCTTGAGAGACACATACTTCTTCCAGCAAGAAAGTTTGTGCTTCACACTAGCGAAAGTCGCCAGCTCTTCCGGCATATGTGCTGGCCATCCAGTGCGTATGTATTTGCGCAGGGTAGACAGTGTGGGATCCTGTTCCGATGCTTTCTTCAGCTCCTTCAGTGAGACGGCTGACTGAAGGGGAGCGTAGAGCATTTGTACGAGCTCTGTTTCGTTGTCGTCTGGCAAGACGGTCGGAGTAGGAGCATCAAAGGAGCATGAGAGGAGGTTTGCCACCACGTTATCACTCCCCGGAGTGAACTTCAGCTGATAGTCATACTGTCTGAGACGGTCGGCCCATCTGTGCAGCCAAAGTGGCTTGTGGCCAGTTCCTGATGCTGACAGTAGCATTGTGAGGGACTGGTGGTCAATTCGGAGTGTGAACCGCCGGCCTTATAAGTAGAGGTGCCACCTTTCGCATGCCCAGACACAGGCCAGTGCTTCTTGTTCGCCCACAGAATACCGTTTTTAGTGGTGCTCAGGGCCCTTGAGGTGAATGCGACGGTCCTCTCAGTGCCATTCTGCAGCTGTGAGAGGACAGCTCCTAGTGCTCCAACTGAGGCGTGACAATGGTGGGGCAGATGGGGTCAAAGTGAGCCAAAACCGGAGCTGTGGTGTGCTGGCTCTTCAGTGAGCGGACAACGTCTGAGCAGGCTGTGGTCCAGCCCCATGGCTCATACTTCTTGAGGAGCTGGCGCAGGGGCGCTGTGGTCTGAGAGTAGTGGGGCAGAAACCGGAGGTCGTAGGCTGTCATGCCCAAGAATGAGGCCACCTAAGAGGCTGAGGTCGGTTCCGGGATGCAGAGGATGGCTTCAATGTTCAACATCAGTGGGTAAATGCCTTTGGAAACCCACAAACTTGATGGCTGGAGCTGCAAATGTGCACTTTCCACCGTTCAGGGTCAGGTTGTTCCGCAGTAGACCACTGATAACTCTGTGCAGTCGAAGGTCATGGATGGGGAGGTCAGGGCCGTGGACCACAATGTCGTCCTGATAGCCTGCCACCCTGGTATTCCAGCTGAGGATGGTGCTCATCACCTTCTGGAAGCAGCTTTGGGCGGAGCTAAGTTCAAAAGGCATGTGTGTATATCTGAACACACCAGCATGTGTGACAAAGGCTGTGAGGTCTCTGCTGGCTAGGTGGAGGGGCACCTGAAGATTACCCTGACACAGGTTGAGCTTCGTGAAGACCTTTGAGCCATGAAATTGTGCGGTCAGCTCCTTAGCTGTAGGCAAGGGGTACTTATCCAGGACAACAGCCTTGTTCACAGAACGGAGATCCACACAGGTCCGGATTCCACCTGACTATTTGGGTGTGATGACAAAGTTTCAAATTCAGGGGCAGCATTGACTGGCTCAATGATGCCTGCCTCCAACTGTGACTGGATATATTTTGTGACATCACCACACATTGCAAAGGAATGCGCCGCAGGGGCTGCATGACTGCGGTCACATCCAGGTTCACTAGGGGCCTGTGAGTAAAGGTTGTGAGGCAGCCCAGTTCTTTTGCCATGTGCCGGTAACTTGGTGGAAAGCTGACCCACTGTTATCTCCCGCTTAGTACTCAAGTAATTGGTTAGGACTCCATCCGGACCTGTTCCAGAGCTTTGGCCGCCTGTCTCAGACCCAGCTGCACGCATACAGTTGTAATTCCTCCAGGTGTAGCTGGACCGGTGACGGTCACAATGGGCAAATTATATCTCCATTACCATTTAGCTGGGTATGAGCGGAGATCTGAACCCAGGTACACAGAGTTAAGTGCAAGCAGGACAAGGACCAAGCAGCGTGAAAAGGAGGAACAGCGCTTAATGGGGAGATGGACCTGGGAGGAGATATTAGATGGAGCAGGACCCTGGACACAGCAGGGGGAGTATCGCCGTCCTAAGGAGGAGTTAGAGGCAGTGAAAGCGGAACGGAGATAAATAGAAATACAAGAGAATAGAGAAACAGCGAAGATATGAAGGTACACGGCTAGCACGGAAGCCCGAGAGGCAGCCCCAAGATTGGGGGGAGGCACACGAGGAGATTGGCAGAGTCAGGTAGCATACCTGAGCCAACTCCTCGCGCTTACCGTGGGGAGCGTGTAACTGGTCAGGCACCGTTTTATGCAGAGATGCGCACGGTGTCTCCAGTGCTGTATAGAATGGGCATCCAGCCAGGACGTATTGAGCCAGCTCTATTTTCTGGATCTCCAATGCGTCTCCACGGTCCAGTGTATCCTGTGCCTCCTCCCCACACTCGCCCTGAGGTGCGCGTCACCAGTCCAGTACCACCAGTGCCAACACCACGCACCAGGCTGCCTGTGCACCTTCAGAGCCTAATACCTTAGTTCCTTCTCCCCGCACTCGCCCTGAGGTGCGTGTCCCCAGCCCAGTATCAGCAGTTCCGGCACCACGCACCAGGCCTCCAGTGAGCCTCCAGGGTCCAGTACGCCCTGTTCCTGCTCCTTGCACTCGCCCTGAGGTGCGTGTACCCAGCCCGGTAAAACCAGTGCCGGCGCCAAGCACTAGGCCTGTATTGCGCCTCGGCAGTCCAGTACTTCTTGCTCCTGCTCCTCGCATTCGCCCTGAGGTGCGTGTCCCCAGCCCAGTATCAGCAGTTCCGGCACCACGCACCAGGCCTCCAGTGAGCCTCCAGTGTCCAGTACGCCCTCTTCCTGCTCCTTGCACTCTCCCTGAGGTGCGTATACCCAGCCCGGTAAAACCAGTGCCGGCGCCACGCACCAGGCCTACAGTGCGCCTCGGCAGTCCAGGACGTCCGGCGACAGTACACCGTCCAGCGACTGTACCCAGTCACAGACCGGAACCTCCAATGACGGGCCACAGTCTGGAACCTCCAACGACGGGCCACAGTCCGGAACCTCCAACGACGGGCCACAGTCCGGAACCTCAAACGACGGGCCACAGTCCGGAACCTCAAACGACGGGCCACAGTCCGGAACCTCCAACAACGGGCTACAGTCCGGAACCTCCAACGACGGGCCACAGCCCGGGGTGTCCAGCAACGCTCCTCGGTCCGGGGTCTCCAGCGACGGTTCCCAGTCCAGAACATCCGGCGATAATCCACGCAGCGAGGGTCCCCAGCCCAGGACCTACCGCGAGGATCCGCAGTCCAGAGCCTCCGACAATGATCCACGGGTCAGTGATACGAGAGCGGACTCAGTGTAAAGAAGGGGGGCGGCGTCTCAGAACCAGAGCCGCCACCGAGGTTGGATGCCCACCCAGATTCTCCCATATAGGGTTAGGTTTGTGGCAGGGAGGCGGCACCTTTGGGGGAGTTAATGTCACGCCCTGACCTTAGTTATCTTTGTTTTCTATATTAATTTGGTTAGGTCAGGGTGTGACAAGGGTGGTTGGTTTGGTTTTTGTATTGTTTTTCCCCTGTCTAAGGTTTTTTGTATATCTATGGGGTTTTAGTATGTCCATATATATGAAGGTCTATGGTGGCCTGAATTGGTTCCCATTCAGAGACAGCTGTTTATCGTTGTCTCTGATTGGGGATCCTATTTAGATTGCCATTTCCATTTTGGTTTTGGTGGGTTATTGTCTATGTGTAGTTGCATGTCAGCACTAGATGTTTATAACATCACATTTGTTTTGTTAGTTTGAGTAAGTGTTCTTTGTTTTAATAAAATAAGAATGTATTCCAATCATGCTGTGCCTAGGTCCCCTATCCCAAAAAAGTTTTAATAAATTACTGAGTAAAGGGTCTGAATACTTATGTGACATTTCAGTTTTTCTGTTTCTAGAAATTTGCAAATTGAAAAAATAAAATTGTTTTTGCTTTGTCATTGTGGGGTTATGTGTGTAGATTGATGAGGGAAACAACCTTCTGGTTGCTAGTCCAACGCACTAACCACTAGGCTACCCTGCCGCCCCAGAATAAGGCTGTAACGTAACAAAATGTGTAAAAAGTCAAGGGGTCTGAATACTTTCCGAATGCACTGTATGTCACTACAAGCTCAGAAGCTCAGGCATGCATTGTTCGGGATGGTCTGTTTTGCGAACAGTGATAAGAGTTATATTATTAGACTAAAATATGACTATGCAATCCACTCATCAAATTGGGATTAATGGCCTGTGCAGACATGCATGCAACATTCTACATACAGTGGAATTACTATCTGATGCAAGACTGATAGTATATGCATATGATAAGTATGTGTGTATAGAAAACACTCTGAAGTCTCTAAAACTGGTTAAATCGTGTCTGTGGCTATAACAGAACGTGTTTAGGAGTAAAAATCCCTCGAAAAACTGTTCACCAAAAACCCCCCAAAAATATTCATCCGCCAGTCATGGTATTGTCTAAGGCGACAGACAGCTTCCACACGATGTCGCCAGTACTGGCATTTTTTTCCTGCTTAGATGACGTTAGGGCACTTCCTTTCTTGGGGCTCGCCCCAGGATGTTGTGAAATTGAAAACATGGACGATGATTTCAAGACTTGCTGCTATCGAATACAGATCGCCCCGTGATCAATTTTATAGATTATTAACGTTTATTAATAGCTAAAGTTGGTTTAGAAAAGTAGTTTTAAGTGATGTGTAAAAGTTTATAGGCAACTTTTGTAATTTTAAAAAGTGACGTTGCGTCTTGTAAAAGGGAATATTCCTGGCTCAGACCAGTCTTCAGAAAACGACATTTTGGCTATACAATGACGGATTTAATCGGGAAAAAGACCCAATTGTGATGTTTATAGGATATATAGGAGTGCCAAGAAAGAAGCTCGTCAAAGGTAATGAATATTTTATATTTTATTTCTGCGTTTTGGGTAGCGCCGGCTACCGCAAAATCTGTTGTTCAGGTGAAGGTCTGGTATTCTGGGGGGTGCATGCTATCAGATAATAGCTTCTCATGCTTTCGCCGAAAAGCATTTTACAAATCTGACTTGGTGGCTAGATTCACAACGAGCGTAGCTTTAATTCAGTACCTTGCATGTGTGTTTTAATGAAAGTTTGAGTTTTATCAAAAACTATAGGTGGCGCTCTAAAATTTCCGCTGATTTGGTTCCGCCACAGGAACACTCCTCCATAATTAACATTAATGAATAACTTAACATTTATATCACTTAAATATACATGAACCTCTTCAATTAAAATGAATTTACATTATAATCTATGGAATGATATAACAAACAAATTAAATAAATCAGCTGCAGATTTTTGAACTAAGTATACATACCAACTAGAAAATAAGCAGCTGGAAAACAAAATGGAAATGGTAATTAAAATACCTGATGGTGGTGCGAGAGAAAAGGTCAAGAGGTCACCAAACCAATAGGTTTCTGCCACTTGGGGTCTTGATTGTGCACACATTTTATGGTAATCCAGCCATTACAATGAGATATATCTTGTTCTCAGCCTGTAGGAATCATGTGTGTAGTGATCCAATATCCATAGTGATGCCATTTAACAGTTATCACTGGCTCTTGCTCAGCCTTACTCACCAAGAGCCCAGCGCCAGGCCTTCTTGCTTGCAAATTCACTGATCAAGTCCAGCTTTCTAGCTAACTGACTTTCAATGGACAGCATGGCAAGAGTGCAAAGCCTGTCCTCGGACATAGTGGACAATTTTTCAGTTTTAGCTTATTGAAAGCTAACTGGATGCTTACTTTTTGCCGAAATCAAGAAAAGAAAAAGAAACCATTAGTTGTATTAGTACATTGTAATTAAAATATGATATTAATGATGATAGGTTAATGTACAAGTCAGTGTTAGATGTCTATCCATGTCCGAGGACTTGGGGAAATATTGTGGAAACTGGTCACTAGGGGCAACAGTGAGCGATGTTACCTTCAAGTAGGTTTCTGTTTCTGGTGCTAAAGGTCTGGTGCAGAGGCAGATAGAAAGTTGTTTTGAGATTTTTGTTTTAAGCCTATCTGTCATGCCTTGGTCTTAGTATTTTGTGTTTTCGTTATATATTTGGACAGGCCAGGGTGTGACATGGGTTTATATATTGTATTTTCGTATTTGGGTTTGTAGTATTTGGGATTGTGGCTGAGTAGGGGTGTTGTATAGGCTTGGCTGCCTGAGGCGGTTCTCAATCAGAGTCACGTGATTCTCGTTGTCTCTGATGGGGAACCGTATTTAGGTAGCCTGGGTTTCACTGTGTATTTCGTGGGTGATTGTTCCTGTCTCTGTGTAGTTTCACCAGATAGGCTGTAATTAGGTTTCACATTCCGTTTGTTGTTTTGTATTTTGTATATTACGTTATTTTCATGTATCGTCATTTCATTCATTAAAGAACATGAGTAACAACCACGCTGCATTTCGGTCCGACTCTCTTTCGACAAACGAAGAACGCCATTACAGAATCACCCACCACACACGGACAGAGTGGCGTGGTTACAGGCAGTGACAGCAGGAGCAGAAAAAGGAGGACGTTATGGACAGCAATGGCATGGAGTATACGACGTGGGAAGAAATAGACAGGTGGGCGGCCGATCCAGAGAGAGTGCAGGGCTATAGGCGAATGGAGTCGAAAAGAAAGACACGGCGGCGCAGAGCGAAAACCGAAAGTAACCCCCAAATATTTATTGGGGGAGGGCTCAGAGAGAGAGTGGCTGAGTCAGGAGTCAGACCTGAGCCTACTCTCCCTGTTAATTGTGAGGAACAGCTGCAGTGGGAGAGGCTGCACCACTTGGAGAATTGGACATGGGAGGAAGAACTGGACGGAAAAGGACCCTGGGCTCAGCCTGGTGAATATCGCCGCCCCAAGGAGGAAATAGAGGCGGAAAAAGCGGAGAGGCGCTGGTATGAGAAGGCAGCACGGCAACGCGGATGGAAGCCCGAAAAGCAGCCCAAAAAAATTATTGGGGGGGGAGCTTAAAGGGAGTATGGCTATGCCATGTAGGAGACCTGCGCAAACTCCCTGTGCTTACCGGTGGGCTAGAGAGACCGGGCAGACACCGTGTTATGCTATGGAGCGCACGGTGTTTCCAGTGCGGGTGCATAGCCCAGTGCGGTTCATACCAGTCCTTCGTATTGGCCGGGCTAGAGTGGGCATCGAGCCAGGTAAGCTTGGGCAGGCTCAGTGCTCAAGAGCTCCAGTGCGCCTGTACGGTCCGGTCTATCCAGAGCCACCTCCACACACCAGTCCTCCGGTAGCAGCTCCCCGCACCAGGTTTCCTGTGCGTGTCCTCGCTCCAGTATTACCAGTGCCAGCACCACGCATCAGGCCTACAGTGCGCCTCTCCTGTGCTGTCGGAGTCTCCCGCCTCTCCAGTGTTGTCGGAGCCTTTTTCCTCTCCTGCGCTACCGGAGTCTCCTGTCTGTTCAGCGCTATCAGAGCCTTCCTTCCCTCCTGCGCTGTCGGAGTTTCCCGCCTGTTCAGCGCTACCAGAACCTTCCTCCTCTACAGCGCTGCCGGAGCCTCCTGCCTGTTCGGAGCAGCCAGAGCTGTCAGTCTGCAAAGAGCTGTCAGTCTGCAAAGAGCTGCCAGTCTGCAGGGTGCTGTGCTGTTTGAAGCAGCCAGAGCTGTCAGTCTGCATGGTGCAGCCAGAGATGTCAGTCTGCATGAAGCAACCAGAGCTGTCAGTCTGCAAAGAGCTGTCAGTCTGCAAGGAGCTGTCAGTCTGCAAGGAGCTGTCAGTCTACAAGGAGCTGCCAGTCTGCAGGGTGCTGTCAGCCTGCATGGAGCAGTCAGAGCTGTCAGTCTGCATAGAGCAGCTAGATCTGCCAGTCAACCAGATTCTTCCAGATCTGCCAGTCAACCAGTCTCTTCCAGATCTGCCAGTCAACCAGTCTCTTCCAGATCTGCCAGTCAACCAGTCTCTTCCAGATCTGCCAGTCAACCAGTCTCTTCCAGATCTGCTAGTCAACCAGAATCTTCCAGATCCGCCAGCCAGCCAGGATCTAACGGAGCCTACTACCTGCCTGAGCTTCATCTCAGTACTGGGCTTCCTCTCAGTACTGGGCTTCATCTCAGTACTGGGCTTCCCCTCAGTTCCGGGCTGCCCCTCAGTTCCGGGCTTCCCCTCAGTCCCGAGCTGCCCCTCAGTCCCGAGCTGCCCTCAGCCCCAAGCTTCCCCCTCAGTCCCGAGCTGCCTCAGTCCCAAGCTGCCCCTCAGTCCCGAGCTGCCCCTCAGTCCCGAGCTGCCCCTCAATCCCGAGCTGCCCCTCAGTCCCGAGATGCCCCTCAGTCACGAGCTGCTCCTCAGTTCTGTGGGGTTCTGGGTGAGGACTATTAGGCCATGGTCGGCGGCGAGGGTGGATTATCCCAGGACGCGAAGGGGAGGAACTAGGACATTAATGGAGTGGGGTCCACGTCCCGAGCCGGAACCGCCACCATGGACAGACGCCCACCCGGACCCTCCCTATGGTTTTGAGGTGCGTCCGGGAGTCCGCACATTAGGGGGGGGGGGGGGTTCTGTCACGCCTTGGTCTTAGTATTTTGTGTTTTCTTTAATTATTTGGTCAGGCCAGGGTGTGACATGGGTTTATGTTGTTGTATTTCGTATTGGGGTTTTTGTATTATTGGGATTGCGGCTGAGTAGGGGTGTTGTAGGGGCTTGGCTGCCTGAGGCGGTTCTCAATCAGAGTCAGGTGATTCTCGTTGTCTCTGATTGGGAACCGTATTTAGGTAGCCTGGTTTCGCTTTGTATTTCGTGGGTGATTGTCTCTGTGTCGTTTCACCAGATAGGCTGTATTAGGTTTCACGTTCCGTTTGTTGTTTTGTATTTGTATAGTTATTTCATGTGTCGCTTTTTTCTATTAAAGTCATGAGTAACCATCACGCTGCATTTCGGTCCGACTCTCTTTTTACAAACGAAGAACGCCGTTACACTATCCCAAACCTTAACCCTTACCTTAACCATACTGTGTTAATGCCTTATCTTAAGATATTGGAGTTAGTGCATAAACTTAACCCTAACCTTAAAAATATTACATTTGACGTTTGAGAAACATGGATGAACGTCTAATTCTGACGTGAGACTGTGAGGGCTTTCAGTGTCGGCATTTGAAATCGGTCTTGTTGTGACTTGATAGTGTTTGTTATGCATCTATTTCACATTGCACTGTATGCATGCACTGTTCCAGAAGTAAATATGTCAATTTGATTTGTGGTTGTCATTGTACAAGCTGTTCCACAGACATTTAAACCTTACTAATAATACTTAATAATATTAGTAACATAATTTACCAATTGTATTTTAGCATAGAATATAGCTCAGTATTTGTAATATTTATTTATATTTAATTTTTTGATAATCTTTATCAAGGGTGCCAATAATTATAGACTATATGTGTTGATCTAGCTATGCAGGTTTTTTTTCTCATTCTTTAGCCCTTCCAATATAGAACAAATATACATTCCAAATGATTTAAAACAGGTGGTTCAGGTTCAATGGATGCCATTGAATTATTGCCCCCTTCGGAATAATAAAAGCTTTGACTGAAACGCAATAAATACATCTGTAATATCGCCCGAATTGTTAATCCTCAAAATGAGCGTTCATCCACAATACTGTATCACCAGTATTGATTGCATTCAACATTCTCATACTATCAGAATATCTGGCAGATCCACAAAGCATCCCATTGAGTTCATAACAGTTAGTTTGTCTTTGATCATGACAACCCCATTGAAGTTATATAGTGCAGTCTGGTAGCAGTGAAAGAAATGCAAACCTTAGCTCAACACCCATGATTAGTTAGGTCAACTCCATAAGCTTGAATATCAAGTAGAACTTACGTCAACAGAACCAGTATAATTTGTTCAGATAAATCAGAGATGCAAAGGGAATCCCAGATATCTCTCTCTCTTTCGCTCTCTCCCATGTGGTCCTAGTCTAGTGTGTTGTCAGTGGCCCTTTGAAAGACAGTTGCAGCTCAGCAGCCCAATGCATCTCCTGACTGTCAGACCTGGGATAAAATACTATTTGAAAGCTTTCAATTACATATATTGTTTGCTTTATTCTGCCAGGAATGCAAGATGGGGGGGGGGTTACACTTTCAAAATGACTCTAATAGTTACACTGCACCAGGCAAGGTCAATTAAGCCCAGCTATTTGAGTTCAAATAGTATTTAAACCCAGTTTTACTAACTGTCAATAAAGAAAATATTTCACTAGAGTCCCTCAGAATGGATGCAATACAGCACTGTATGTCATCTAACTTATACTTTGATGAGGATAATACAGATGTAAGATCTTAATTTCATCACCCTGTTGCAGGAGAATTTTCCTGAAGGAAATTTAAGATTGAAATTTCGAAAAATGCATCAACCCCTACAAAAGGGTCCGTTAATTATTATCTGCATGATAAGATTATATTTCTGCTGTAGAAAACTGGCTCAATTTAAGACCCTACATCTATGTGTACTTTAATAATATCCTCTTTGGGCTAGGAGTAGTATTTTCACGTCCAGATGAAAAGCGTGCCCAAAGTAAACTGCCTGCTACTCAGGCCCAGAAGCTACGGTATGCATGTTATTAGTAGATCTGGATAGAAAACACTCTGAAGTTTCTAAAACTGTTTGAATAATGTCTGTGAGTATAACACAACTAATTTGGCAGGTGAAACCCCGAGCACAATCCATCCAGGGAATTTGGAATTTTTTTGGGGGGGCTCAATGTGTTTTACATGACGTTTCTATGGGAAGTTCTTTTTAATACAAATATGCTTGCAGTTCCTATGGCTTCCACTAGATGTCAACAGTCTTTAGTAATTGGTTGTTGTTTTTCCTTTGAGAAATGAAGAAGTAGCCCTATTCTTTCCATGTGTCATACAAAGGGACTCAAGTCTTTTTGGAGCGTGTGATCTGGAACGCGTTTCAGTTTGTTTTCGTCCGGTATTGAACTCAGTATTTCCCGTCTTAAATTTGATTGATTATTTACATTTTAAGATACATAAGTTTGGATTAGGAATGTAGTTTCAAATGTTTGGACCAAGTTTACAGGTAACTTATTATATACTTTGTAGGCGAGTTGGAACTGGTGTATTTCTGTATCAAATGCGCCAAATAAATGGACATTTTGGGGATATAATGAAGGAATTTATCGAACAAAAGGACCATTTGTGATGTTTATGGGACATTTTGGAGTGCCAACAGAAGAAGATCTTCAAAGGTAATGTCACGCCTTGGTCTTAGTATTTTGTGTTTTCTTTAATTATTTGTTCAGGCCAGGGTGTGACATGGGTTTATTGTGTTGTCGTATTGGTTTTTTATGTAGGCATTGGGATTGTGGCTGATTGGGGGTGTGTCTAGCATAGGCTTGGCTGCCTGAGGCGGTTCTCAATCAGATTCTCGTTGTCTCTGATTGGGAACCATATTTAGGTAGCCTGGGTTTCACTGTGTATTTTGTGGGTGATTGTTCCTGTCTCTGTGTTAGTGTTCACCAGATAGGCTGTAATAGGTTTCGCGTTTCGTTTGTTGTTTTTGTTATTAAGTTATTTCATGTATCATCTATTCTTTATTAAAGAACATGAGTAACCACCACGCTGCATTTTGGTCCGATCCTTATTTTACCTCTTCATCAGAGGAGGAGATAGAAGAACGCCGTTACAGGTAAGACATGAATTATATCGTTATTTCTGATTTTTGTGTAGCACCTGCCTGGTTGAAATCTGATTTTCATGTGTTTGTATGCGGGGTGCTGTCCTCAGATAATCACATGGTCTGCTTTCGCTGTAAAGCATTTCTGAAATCTGACACTGTGGCTGGATTAACAAGAAGTCAAGCTGTATTTTGATGTATAACACTTGTATGTTTAATGAATTCTTATTATGAGTATTTCTGTTTTTGAATTTGGCGCACTGCAATTTCACTGGATGTTGTCAAATCAATCCCGTTTTCGGGATCCGAGCGGGAATGGGGGCGAAGGGATCCCTAACAGTTTTTAATATGGATCTTACCCAAAAACAGTAGCCTGCAATGGACAGCAAGGTAGAAAATCAAATGCTAACCAAACTGGGGCAATCAATTAAAGTTTGACTCTCATCAAAAGTTCAGAGAACATTTACAAATTCATTCCAGACATAGACACAAAACTAAATGTTGACTCAGCAATAGCTACAACTTATTGGTTTCCCCGCCCCAATTAGATAGCATTTTTAATGTTTATACCCACACATGAGTACACACACAACGTAGCCTGGAAACATATAGGGTTGTTTTTGGAAATGCAAATACAGGCACCCACAGGCAGGCAGCACTTGAAATTACTATTCATTAAAAAAAACTTCTCCCCTTAACAGTATCGGTCCCGAGACACCAGCAAAATTGGCTTTTCACTTATCTGAGTCTCATTTATCTGTATATCCAGCCCTTACATTTAGCCTCACAATGAAGTATTTTACTATTTTCTTTTCAGGATAACCCGGGCTACAAGTACAAAACAAGATAATTTTACATAAACGGTTGCATTCATGAGTATAATTGACAAATGCCAATAAAATGACTAATGTCAATAAAAAAGAAGATCTGCCAAAGAAAAAACCTGATAAAAATGAATTTATATGAATCCTGTAAGTACAGAAATGTTTTTCTCAGTGGGAAATGAATATTCATCTAGTCAGTGACAACTGTGTGGATTTGGGAGTTTGTGACAATAACTATGAGCTTATTACAGTATTATAGACACTCCGTCATGGAATTTCCTATGATCTTCTATGTAGAAGACACCCTTGCCTTCTAACAACTCTTGTGAACAAAATTATGTTATATGTGCATGTTCGTGAGAGTCAGCTTATCATAGAAAGTGTTTACTGCTATAGTTTAAACCATTCAGACTATACAGATGTTTTTGTAAAAACACCCAGCCCCGGTCTCCTTCGGTATCCACCGTTGTCTCAAAACACTGTTCTTGCTCAGCACTCAGTAATCAAGAGATAGATTAATCCAATGGTCCATCCCATAAGGCTGTAGCTCAAACACACATTATTTAAAAGGGGTTAGAAGTCCAAAGAGCGCCGGCATTACGGTGAGACTCATTGGGTTAATGCCAACAATGAACAGCTTATGAAACCATTGTCAACATGTATTTAGGGTGTTTTACATTGTAGTGTATACCAAGAGTAAATTCTTTCTCTCTCTCTCTGCCCCCCTCTCCTTTTTGTCTCTCTCTGCTCCCCTCCTTCTCTTTCTCTCTTTCTGTCCCCTCCCTCTCCCCTTTCTCTCTTTCTGCCCCCTCCCTCTCCCCTTTCCTTTCTGCCCCCTCCCTCTCCCCTTTCTCTCTTTCTGCCCCCTCCCTCTCCCCTTTCTCTCTTTCTGCCCCCTCCCTCTCCCCTTTCTCTCTTTCTGCCCCCTCCCTCTCCCCTTTCTCTCTTTCTGCCCCCTCCCTCTCCCCTTTCTCTCTTTCTGCCCACTCCCTTCCTCTTTCTCTCTTTCTGCCCACTCCCTCTCCCCTTTCTCTGCCCCCTCCCTCTCCCCTTTCTCTGCCCCCTCCCTCTCCCCTTTCTCTCTTTCTGCCCACTCCCTTTCCTCTTTCTCTCTTTCTGCACCCACCCTCTCCTCTTTCTCTCTTTCTGCCCCTCCTCCCACTTCTTCTTTCTCTCTTTCTGCCCCCTCCTCGTCCTCTCTTTCTGCCCCCTCCTCGTCCTCTCTTTCTGCCCACTTCCTTTCCTCTTTCTGCCCCCTCCCTCTCCTCTTTCTCTCTTTTTTGCCCCCACCCTCTCCTCTTTTGCTCTCTCTGCCCCCCTCTTCTCTTTCTCTCTTGTGCCCCATCCCTCTTCTCTTACACTCTCTCAGCCCCCTTCTTCTCTTCCTCTCTCTCTGCCCCCCTCCCTCTCTTCTTTCTCTCTCTCTGCCCCCCCCCCTTCTTCTTCTCTTTGGATTAGGTAATTACTATCAATTAATGTGCTTCATCATAAGTTTTACTTTGCATCTCCAAATAGCTTGAAGTCAAGTTGGTCCAATAAACAAGCTCAATTTGTGTAATTTCACGAACATAAACAGACGGTTGCTGCAAGAAACCGATTGATGATCTTGCAAGAATTTCTCTTCTCTTGGGAATGGTCAACACCTGAGTGAAAAATAGTTTACCTACAAAATAGAGCAGAGGCACAGCCAGGTCACATCTCAAACTAAAATATATTCTGTCTTTTAGCAGTATTATTTTTCAAGTATCAATGTGTGTTAGATGAGCTGCCAGAGCGCAAAGGTTAAAGAACAGTTATAGATATTGCTTTGACACCCAGAGAAGGAATGTCAGATGAATATTCTGCACAAGCGGTCAAAACTCAGTCTGAAAGAGGCTTAAGTCAACAGGTCTTGGTTTGCACAGCTCAAAAACCAAATATGCTTCTGTCAATATAAAAAATATCTGTCATGTAACATATTGTAGCGATCCTTGCTATATGAGCCATGTTACAATTCCCAACAAGTGTGTTAACCCTACTAGCACGATGTGTTGGTTGTTCGCTATTCACAGCAGAGACCCAGGTTTCCTGTCCTGCCGTTTGCTACATTGGTGTCAGAAGTGGGATGGTGGCTGTGAAGCCGTTGGAATAGCATAGCCCGGAAGTGTGATTGGGCTGAGTAGTGATACACGCTATACGAGACATTTTACAATTCCCATCAAGTGGGTAAACACTAGTGGAGTGATGTGTAGGATATTTGCCATTCATATTCATACTTTTCAAATACTTAGCATGTTTGCTAAACCTTCTCCTAACCCTAACCTTAACCCTTTATTAATGTAACTCCTAACCTTAACCCTAACCTTTTCCCCTAACCCCTAGCCTAGTTTAACATTCGGCACCTAGCCACCTAGCTAACATTAGCAATAGCAAATTGGAATTCATAATATATCATACAAATTGTATTTCGTAACATATAATACAAATTGTGTGATGGACAAATTAATACATAACATTAGAAACGTAACATATCAAACAAAATGGAGAGAGTCTATCACTGAGTCCAGGTTGGTATATACTGAACTACCAATCCACATAATTTAATAATTACAGTAGTATTACGACTTTGTATGATTTGATTCTGCAGCTATTATTAATCATCAGTAAACAGTTGTAATATACCTATTACAATGCGTGTATAATGTGATAAATGTATCCCTGCAATCCTCTTGTCAGCCAAAACAATTGTACTGCAACAATTGTCCTGCAAGTCTACATAATTCATACCAGAAAAAATATGACGGCACATGATTCATTGGCGGTGATTTATACACTGCCTCTGTAGGACAACAACAGTATGTTAACCAACAAGCCCGACTTGATCAAATCAACAAGAGCATCAACACCTTTTTGTGACTACTTTGGCACACAATGCCACTCCGGCTCCGTTCATGATACAGAGGAAAAAGGAAGGGACCGGAAAAAACTAAGATTTTGGGTCCCATCCTCCTACACTGCTTGTGATAAATGGGAGTGAGGTTGCTAAAGCTGAGGTCATCAATCATAAGCTAGACTATTAATTAAATGTTGTAGGAGGTAAGCCAGCAAAGACCACTTCCCAATCAGCAGATGAAAGGAAAGCTATTCCGAACACAGCCTTATTTTAGTTATCGCAGCAACACCACAAATGCAGTTCTTGGAAACAATTGCAGGTCTAATGGATACACACACAAGCACGCAGATACAGAAACCCTACACCCCTCCCACCACACACACACACACAAACACACACACACCCTTGTATATTATTGGAATTGAGCTAAGAGCTAAGACAATCCAGCTTGTACTGTAATAGCCCTGGCCATAAACCTCAGCATTATCGGGCTTGGGATGTGACTCACAGTATTCATTACGCTACGATGTGATTCATGCCACTGGTAATTTATTATGCTATTGTAAATCATCCCCCCATCTCCTGGAAATAAAAAGTGTGCCATTATTGTCACTACAATGTGATTTCCCCTTCACAATGGCAGCGCCGCTGCTGGGATGGACCTATGTCCAGTCAAAGAGAATGCCTCACCATAGAAAATGAATGGCAAATAGTAAGTTTACTATACACAGAGGCCATGTGACTACTATTAGGCTGTTTAGTATTTATGTTTTGGGGTTATTCAGTCCAAAGGTTTAAAGGAAATGTAAATTAAAGTTTTATGCCACAGCCTTGGATGAACAAGGTTACCGTGTTTCCTTCCTCTGCATTGAAACTGTATGCCTGGTAAAATACTTTCCATTTACTTTAAATGATAAATGTGTACAGAAAGTTCTGACTGCCAAAAGATGATTTGGTGTCAAGTAATAAAATATATATAGTTTGAAGGGGGCAACAAAACAGTCCTGTCACGACTTCTGCCGAAGTTGTTGCCTCTCCTTGTTCAGGCGGTGCTCGGCGGTCGACGTCACCGGTCTTCTAGCCATCATCGATCCATTTTTCATTTTCCATTGGTTTTGTCTTGTCTTCCCACACACCTGTTTTCAATCCCATCCATTATTGTGTATTTAACCCTCTGTTTCCCCTCATGTCTTTGTCAGAGATTGTTTATTGTCAGTGTAGTGTTATTTGTGTAGGTGCGCGACGGGTCTTCGTACCCATATTTGTTTATATTCATTTTTTTCTTATTAGTGTTATAGAGCATGTTACTTGGACATTTATTAAAAGACTCAATTTTACGCTCCGTTTGACTCTCCTGCGCCTGACTTCCCTGCCACCTATACACACTTCTCCATGGGGGCATGTCTCTGACAAGTCCACCATTTTGATATGATGAATAACAATGGGAAAATGTATCCTCTAACACAGGTATTCCCAAACTGGGGTACATGTAAAAATTTAAATGACAAAATATCTTCACATTTCCAAACGGTCCATTTATATTTTCCAACGGGGCTATGCATTTGGGTGAGGTTTTTTTCTCGCCTGAGTAGCTTTGTTTCACTGCCAAAAAATAAAATTAAACCATCTAGTGTTCAGCGAAATAACAACAATGTCAAATACGGGTAGCCTAGTCAAATAATTAACATCCAATCACATTAATCGTTACTCTCTCACAGGAATTCACACTCCGTATGTAGCCAAACGTAGCTGCTGCTAATGTTCTGTCTCTGTATTGATGGCGCAAAAGCCATGCCAGGGAGACATAGTGGAGTGGTAATGCACGTGCAAGCAGTTGCTCCCAACACCACTTGGGTACACTGCAGCATCCACCAAGAGGCTCTTGCTGCCAAAGGAATGCCTGACAGCTTTAAAGACGTTTTGGACACTAATGGTTAACTTTGTTAAAGCAAGACTCCTGAACTCTCATGTATTTTCGGCACTATACAATGATATGGGCAGTGACCATGTAACACTTTTACAACATAGAGTAGTGTGCTGGTTATCAAGGGGCTAAGTATTGACGCGTGTTTTTGAAGTCTTCTTTACTGACCATCATTTTCACTTGTCTGACCGCTTGCATGATGACTAGTTTCTCACACGACTGGCCTATCTGGCTGATGTGTTTGATCACCTGAATTATCTGATTCTAGGATTACAGTGACTCTCCACTACTATATTCAATGTGCAGAACAAAATTGAGGCTATGATTAAGAAGTTGAAGCTCTTCTCTGTCTGCATTAACAAGGACAACACACAGGTCCTTCCATCATTGTATGATTTTTTCTGTGTGCAAATGAACTCAAGCTTACGGACAATGTCAAATGTGATATAGCGAAGCACCTGAGTGAGTTGGGTGCGCAGTTACGTAGGTACTGTCCCGAAACTGATGACACAAACAACTGGATTCGTTATCCCTTTCATGCCCTGCATCCAGTCCACTTAATGATATCTGAACAAGAGAGCCTCATCAGCATTGCAGCAAGAGGTTCTGTGAAAATATAATTTCATCAGAAGCCACTGTCAGATTTCTGGACTGGGCTGCGCTCAGAGTATCCTGCCATGGCAAATCGCGCTGTTAAGACACTGATGCTCTTTGCAATCATGTACTGTGAGAGTGGATTCTCGGCCCTCACTAGCATGAAAACTAAATATAGGCACAGACTGCGTGTGGAAAATGATTTAAGACTGAGACTCTCCAATACAACCCAACATTGCAGAGTTATGTACATCCTTTCAAGCACACCATTCTCATTAACCTGTGGTTCGTTATTCACCGTTTTCAATGAACAAATAAGGTTTTATATGTAAGATGGTTAAATAAAGAGCAAAATTATTGATTATTATTAAATTATTACTTGTGCACTGGTCCTATAAGGGCTCTTTGGCACTTCCCACAAGCTGGGTTGGGACAAAAACTCACACTCTTTCTTATGTTTATTAATTAATGCATAGTGTGTGTGTGTGGTAGGCTTATAATGATGGCAAAAACAATATTTGAGAGTGCTCTGACTCTGGTGCTAGAGGGGGTACGCAGCTGGAGGTTGAATGTTTGATAAAAAGTCTGGGAACCCCTGCTCTAACAGATTTGTCTCTTTAAGATCTGCACATAAAGTCAGATTTAAAGCCTCTTTTAAAGGGCAACTGACCTACTGTCAAGAACACAGAGGTAAATTATCTGTTGTGACAGAAAGTTTAATAAAATAGATGTATCTAGCACATAGTAAAGGTTAAAAACTGCTGAGGTGTTCCCGCTAGCGTCCCACTTCAACAACATCCAGTGAAATTGCAGAGCGCCAAATTCAAAATACATAAATACTCATAATAAAGGTAATAAACAGGATATGCATATAATTATCAGTTCTGTTATACTCACATACATGATTTTAACAGTTTTGGAAACTTTAGAGTGTTTTCTATCCAAATCCTAACCAATTATATGCATATCCTAGCTTCTGGGCCTGAGTAACAGGCAATTTACTTTGGGCATCTCAGTTATTCAAACTTCCGAATACTGCCCCCTATCCCTAAAAAGTTTTAGGTAATAATAATAGCAGATCCATACCACATTGGGTGAGGCGGGGTGCAGGAAAGTATATTTAGTTCGCAGATAGAAAGTGAGATTAAGATATATATGAAAATACTGTCTATTTACACGGGACAATACACGGGATAAGACAAAGACATATGCACACATCCTACTTCTACACCATCTTGGATAGTTGAGAGGAAATGTGACTATAGATTAAGTTGATCGAAATAAATGTTACCTGAAAAAAAAACCTGAAAAACCTCTATTTGAAAAATCAAATTGGACTAATATGGAGAATTTAAACCATTTACTTGTTTTATGAAATGTTTTATTTTTATATTAAGTGGTACTGCCTGATAGACTGTCTCTTAGGGGTAAAAATAGAACCCCGTTGTCTCCTTTAACCTTTTTGGGATAGGGGGCAGCATTTTCACTTTTGGATGAATAGCGTGCCCAGAATGAACTGCCTCCTACTCTGTCCCAGATGCTAATATATGCATATTATTATTATTATTGGATAGGAAACACTCTGATGTTTCCAAAACTGTTTGGATGATGTCTGTGAGTATAACAGAACTCATATGGCAGGCGAAAACCTGAGAAAAATCTATCAGGAAGTGGGACATCTGAGGTTTGTAGTTTTTCAAAGCTTGGCCTACCGAGTACACATTGAAATATGGATGAGGTTGCACTTCCTAGGGCTTCCACTAGATGTCAACCATCTTTTGAAACTTGAATGAGGATTCTACTATAAAGGAGGGACTCATGAGACCGCTTTGAGTCAGTGGTCTGGCAGAGAGCCTTGTTCTCATGAAGCGCGCTCACGACAGAGTTACCTCGCATTCCAGTGCTTTTTCTGAAGACAAAGGAATTCTCCGGTTCGAACATTATTGATGTTTTATGTTAAAAACATCCTAACGATTTGATTCCATACATCGAAAAACATTTTCCAGTTTTTGTCTGGATGAAATGCTTGCGCCTCATGAAGATGGATTACTGGGCTGAACACGTAAACAACAAGTGGCTATTTGGACATAAATGATGGAACTTTATGGAACAAATCAGTCATTTATTTTCGAACTGGGATTCCTGGGAGTGCCTTCTGATGAAGATCATCAAAGGTAAGTGACTATTTATGGTGTTGTTTCTGACTTTGTTGATTCCAAAATGGCAGATATTCCTCTGGCTGTTTTGGGTTCTGAGTGCCGTACCTCAGATTGCTTTTTCCGTAAAGGTTTTTTCAAATCTGACACAGCGGTTGCATTAAGGAGAAGTCTATCTTTAATTATGTGAATAACACTAGTATCTTTAATCAATGTTTATTATGAGTATTTCTGCAAAATCACCGGATGTTTTGGAATCAAAACATTACTGCACGTAAGGCGCCAATGTAAACTGAGATTTTTGGATAAAAATATGCACATTATCGAACAACACATACATGTATTGTGTAACATGATGTCCTATGAGTCTGATGAAGATCATCAAAGGTTAGTGATTAATTTTATCTATATTTCAGCTTTTTGTGACTCCTCTCTTTGGCTGGAGAAATGGCTGTGTGTTTTTTCAACTTGGCGGTGATCTAACAATCATATGTTGTACTTTAGCTGTAAAGCATTTTTGAAATCGGACACGATGGGTAGATTAACAAGATGTTTATCTTTCATTTGCTGTATTGGACTTCAGAGCATGAGCAGACTAGCTGGCTGGTGTGTTTACGGACATATTCGATCAATCCCTATCCCAGTCTGCAGTCCCCACATGCTTCAAGAAGGCCACCATTGTTCCTGTTCTCAAGAAAGCTAATGTAACAGTTTTGCTTCGATCCCTCTTCTTACCTGGTCTCGAACCAGGGAACTTCGACACACATTGACAACAGCAACCCTCAAAGCATCGTTACGTCTCTCCACAAAAGCCACAGCCCTTGCAGAGCAAGAGAAACAACTACTTCAAGGTCTCAGAGCGAGTGACGTCACCAATTGAAACGCTATTAGCGCAAACCCCGCTAACAAGCTAGCCATTTCACACCGGTTACACTCACCCCCCTTTTGACCTCCTCCTTCTCCGCAGCAACCAGTGATCCAGGTCAATAGCATCAATGTAAAGATATTGTTCATTGACTACAGCTCAGCATTCAACACCATAGTACCCTCCAAACTCAACATTAAGCTTGAGTCTCGACCCTGGTTTCTGTATCCTAGAGATGAACGTACTTTGGTCTAAAAAGTGAAAATCAGTCCCAGAACAACAGCAAAGGACCTTGTGAAGATGCTGGAGGAAACAGGTACAAAAGTATCTATATACACAGTAAAACGAGTCCTATATCGACATAACCTGAAAGGCCGCTCAGCAACAAGGAAGCCACTGCTCCAAAACCGACATAAAAAAGTATGGTTTGCAACTGCACATGGGGACAAAGATTGTACTTTTTGGAGAAATGTCCTCTGGTCTGATGAAATAAAAATATAACTTTTTTGCCATATTGACCATCGTTATGTTTGGAGGAAAAAGGGGGAGCCCTGCAAGCTGAAGAACACCATCCCAACCGTGAAGCACAGGGGTGGCAGCATCATGTTGTGGGGGTGCTTTCCTGGAGGAGGGACTGGTGCACTCCACAAAATAGATCGCTTTATGAGGAAGGAAAGTTTTGTGGATATATTGAAGCAACATCTCAAGACATCAAGTTAAATCTTGGTCACAAATGGGTCTTCCAAACGGACAGTGACCCCAAGCATAGTTCCAAAGTTGTGGCAAAATGGCTTAAAGACAACAAAGTCAAGGTATTGGAGTGGCCATCACAAAGCTCTGACCTCAATCATATAGAACATTTGTGGGCAGAACTGAAAAAGTATGTTCAAGCAAGGAGTCCTTCAAAACTGATTAATTTACACCAGCTCTGTCAAGAGGAATGGTCCAAGTTCACCCAACTTATTGTGGTCAGCTTGTGGAAGGCTACCAGAAACGTTTGACCCAAGTAAAAAAATGTAAAGGCAATACTACCAACTACTAATTGAGTGTTTGTAAACTTTTGACCCACTGGGAATGTGATGAAAGAAATTAAAGCTGAAATAAATCATTCTCTTTACTATTATTCTGACATTTCACATTCTTAAAATAAATTGGTGATCCTAACTGGCCTAAGACAGAGAATTTTTACTTGGATTAAATGTCAGGAATTGTGAAAAACTGAGTTTAAATGTACTTGGCTAAGGTGTACGTAAACTTCCAACTTCAACTGTAGTGCTATCACGTTGGCAGTCCGGGGCTCCGTGACAAAAATAAAGGGTCCAGGCCAATTGGCAAAGGAGGTGTTGTAGCCCTAGAGTTAGCTGGTATATGGTCCTAGCTTGAGGCTAGCTCAAGTCTAGCTGGTGCTTGTTTTGGGACATATGCGTTAGCTTAAAGTAGCCACTCATTTGCAGCTAGCTAGCTGTTATGATCCGGTGTAATGATCAAGACCAGCAGGAATCCGGTGATGGGTAGAGAGAAGCTGTCCGATATGCTTTGGTTGATATCGCGCTGAGCAAACAGGCAGCTGTTGTCCGAGCTAAGGCTGGCTGGCTGGTGACCGAGAAAAAGGTGAAGAACTCTAGCCGTGGCCAACAAAAACTAGCAGCTAGTTAGCTGGCGAGCTCCTGATGGAAGATCCCGTTTTAATACCTTTATGGTACTTTGTCACCAGGTAGTTCAGCCTGAGTACCATACGTATGGGATGCCAATGTCTCATATGTGAACGCACACTGTGCTCCACCACTTATGTCAGAACATCCCTTGTCAACATCCTGCTAAATACAGTCATTCATGATGCCCAATAACACATTATCTGAAATAAACAAGACAAAGCTGGAGTCAAATGTCGTAAATGGTAGAAGTGAAAACCCTATAACAATTTTGTACCAACAAATGCCCCCGCTGGAACGAGAGCATCAGTTGTTCCTCTAATCAAACGGCTTCCAAGCAGGAAACTGACGTTCCACTGACACTGCCAACTGTCAATCTCCACAGCTGCAGTGTCGAGGACTCACAGGAGGCAGCCATGTCTGGCCCAGCTTGTGACATCACATACTGTACATAGAAATATGATTACTAGAACTACAACTAAATGTTCTGTGACGGATAGGCTAGCGGCCATATTGTGTACCCATGCCAGTAATTATATTTCTATGTTCAGATGTGAACCACCAGTGGTTGAAACTCGATTAACACAGCATCTCTCAGCAGGTCTTCTGTGCCATTTTCTCTCAGCTAATTATGTTTATCTCTCCAATTGATACAGGACATATGCTACAGGAAGTTTTGGTAATGCATGACCTTTGGAGAAAAAGTTTTGATTTAGTGACTTGATCTCTAATTATGCATGGCTAGTACAGAACCTACTGTAGTACAACTGGACCGAGGGATTTAGGAATTCAATGTTTTTTTTGTGTACTATCGATGTAGGATCTTCATTTGATAGGAATTTTCCTACACTATAGGAAATGCTAAATTATTTGTGTATTTGAGGTTTAAAAAAGTTTCTAGAGTTTGTAATTTCCACTTTGACATTTTAGACTTGATTTGGCCTAACGAAAAATGTATTAACCCCTACGTAATGTCCATGAGTTATAATCCACATAATAACTGACCTTTCTTGTTGCAGCATGATTATTTCCCTGCTGTAGCAAACTTGCTCAAATTAAGATCTTGCATCTCTAGTTAATAATAATAATAATATATGCCATTTAGCGGACGCTTTTATCCAAAGCGACTTACAGTCATGTGTGCATACATTCTACGTATGGGTGGTCCCGGGAATCGAACCCACTAACCTGGCGTTACAAGCGCCATGCTCTACCAACTGAGCTACAGAAGTCTAATTGGTGTCTTTAGTCAAAGAAATACATTTGATGGAAAATTACCCAAATGAAAAAGATTTGATGTCATCATAGTTGCATTCATGTTTTGTTGTAAATTAGCAGTAAAACAAGAGGAATTTTGACCTGCAGTCACCTTTTATTACTTTATATTCCCTAAACACTAATGAGTCATCATGTTGTAGTATTCTACCAGCAGATCCACACCACCAGAGTTACATGAAATCACTGTGACTTTTAAGACTGTCAGAAACAATAGCCAAGAAATAGTGTTAGTTCTCACCCATTAGCAGCCCAATTCCAAAGCATACTGCTAAATAGCCAACAAACTGGAAAAGTACGTGAGTTGACCCTTGTATTTTATAAAACAAATTCTCTATGCACACTCACAGGACTCTATACACTCACGCACTCCTACACTTAAACATACACACACATGCACGCACCCACCCACCCACCCACCCACACACCATTTGCTTTATCCTGATGCTTAATCATCTTACCCCTATACATTTAAAACTTGTTTTACCCGAATTTAACTAGGCATGTCAGTTTAATAAGAATAAATTGTTATTTACAATGACGGCCGACCCATATCTACATACATATCTACCTCTTTCACTCCAGAATCCCTGCACATTGTAAATATGATACTGGAACTGACCCTGTGTATAGCTTGCTTCTCTTTTTTTTATTACTCATGTTTTTGTTCTACTTTATGTTATTTTTGGTACTACATTGATATAGGTTACTGCATTGTTGTGTTTTTGAGCTTGCAAGAAAGGCATTCCACTGTATTTGTGCACATGACAGTAAAACTTCAACCTAAGGTGTGCAAACACTCACTTTTGACACTTTTGACAGTTTTTCCCCTTCGCAAGGACATAACCCAGAGTCATCCATCTCCACCAAGATAATCATTGGAGGAGAAGACTAGATATTGCATTTTTAATTGCAAAGTCCTAAACATCGAGTTTCAGTGTGCCGTTCAGACTCATATCGGCCCCCATTTGCAATTATGCGGCCGACTCGTGAGTTGATTAATTACTCAATAATCCATCCGTCAGTCAGCAGAGGGGAGCAGAGGCCAAGACGAGAGTATCGAAATTCGTGAATATTGCAAAAATATGGAAATAATGTGGTTTTGATGTTGCACAATGTTGTCGTGTCTTTACTATGGATTAAATTATATAACATGCTATTTCATGAAATAAATTCTCTGTAATTAATATTATTACACTGTGTATAAGACAGTAGTTTTGGAATTGTTAGTTAGATTACTTGTTGGTTATCACTGCATTGTCGGAACTAGAAGCACAAGCATTTCGCTACACTCGCATTTAACATCTGCTAACCATGTGTATGTGACAAATAAAATTTGATTTGATTTGATTTACCTGATTAAACTAATCATGTAAATGTAATTAACTAGGAAGTCGGGGCACTACAGAAGAATGTTCATAGAGCTGTTGTCTTCCGAATAAACTCTTAAAGACCTGGTAATCTTTTATATCAATGGCAGTCAATTATTAATCTGCACCTTATTCAGTCTCATCTGAACATTGTCAAATTATTGGTTATTTTCACGAACCCTGGCTAACAAGTTGAATCAGCAATACAACATTTGGTTGAATTATTTATTTACAAAAAACCTAAATAATCACACAGAACTACATATACACATGAGGGATCATACATTGATGACTAATTATGTAATAAAAGAAAACGTCCCTGGCAGACAAAATTGATATGATGGCTGGTTACACAAAGAAAGGTCGTTGGGTTTGAATGAAAACGCGGGAAGACTGAGGTACAAAAGGATTTGGTCTCTATCGGACCTTATGAAGCTATGCCATCATAAATACAGAATCTTATGTATTCTAAATAACCGCCCATTCGGAAAAGGACAATGCAGGAAATATATTTACTCTGAGCTACGCTTCGATAGATTGGTCGAAGATGGAAGGCTGTGTTGCCCACCAGAGATCACCCAAATTTTCTGGGCGGATACGTTGTGGCAATTGTCAGCGTGGCAATTGTCACCTCCACATTGAAATTCGCCCTTCTAAACGTATGGATATCAGTCCTCACGTCATCGAGAACACAATGTTAATTTCGTTAGGTTGTAGTCGTTCAACCATTCGCAACCAGAGGTCACGCTGACGTTGACTTAGTTCACCATGAATTGGGTCAAGGGGGCTCTTATTGAAATGTAGAAAAGGCGTTGGATCATCATTTCCAACCAATGCCTATTCACGTGGGCATGGCCACTGATTAGCATATTTTATTTATGAAAATCAATTCTCTCATTTTAAAAACTAAAATTACATTTAATCTTTTCACAAATAGTTTCATATTTAAACATTTAAATCTCTGATTGAGAATCCTACTTAGGTAGCCTGGGTTTCACTTTTGGATGGTGTTCCTTTCCGTGTGAGTGTTTGTTGCCACACGGTACTGTTTCAGTTTTCGTTCATGTTCATGTTTATTGTTTTATATTTCATAGCGTTTAGTTTATATCTTATAATAAACATTATGGACACTTACCACGCTGCACATTGGTCCTCCGATCCTTCTCGCTACTCCTCCTCAGAAGAGGAGGAAGAATGCAGTTACAAGGACGCCTATCCCTACGTTTTTTTAATACAGACACAGATAAGCGTGTACTAATAGAACTGTATTCTATTGCATAAAACAAACATTGTTGCAATAACAGTATATTTGATACAAAATGCTTTTAGACTTTTACTCAAGTAGTATTTTACTGGGTGACTTTCAATTTTACTGCCATGAGTCTGCCAGATCAGAGGTAGTAGGACTGACCAGGGATGTTCTCTTGATAGGTGTCTGAATTAGACCATTTCCTGTCCTGCTAAGCATTGTAACTAGTTATTTTGGGTGTCAGGGAAATTGTATGGAGTAAAAAGTACATTATTTTCTTTAGGAATGTAGTCAAGTAAAAGTACAAGTTGTCAAAAATATAAATAGTAAAGTAAATCATAGATTTTCAAACGCTCTGGCGCGGGACGTGGACCCCACTTCACCACAGTTTTTCTCCGCCTCATTGTCCGCCTCCGTGGCCTCTTAAACACGGCGACCCTCGCCGCCGACCTCGGACTGGGGACCCTACAAAAGGGTCCCGAATGGATGGGAGATTCCGGCAGCGCCGGACAGGCGGGAGACTCCGGCGGTGCCGGACAGGCGGGAAACTCCAGGAGCGCCAGACATGCGGGAGACTCCGGCAGCGCCTGACAGGCGCAAGACTCCGGCAACGCCAGACAGGCGGGAGACTCCGGCAGCTCCAGAGATTCTGGGATCACCTGGCTGGCTGACGGCTCTGGCGGCTCCTGGCTGGCTGATGGCTCGGACGGCTCCTGGCTGGCTGACGGCTCGGGCGGCTCCTGGCTGGCTGATGGCTCGGGCGGCTCCTGGCTGGCTGACGGCTCTGGCGGCTCCTGGCTCGCTGACGGCTCTGGCGGCTCCTGGCTGACTGCCGGCTCTGGCGGCTCCTGGCTGACTGGCGTCTCTGGCGGCTCCTGGCTGACTGGCGGCTCTGGTGGCTCCTGGCTGGCTGACGGCTCTGGCGGGTCCTGGCTGACTGGCGGCTCCTAGCTGACTGGCAGCTCTGGCGGCTCAGGACAGACTGGAGACTCTGATGGCTCAGGACAGACGGGAGACTCTGGCAGCGCTGGAGAGGGGGAAGGCTCTAACAGCGCTGGACAGGCGGGAACACCTGTAGGCAGAAGATGGAGAGACAGCCTGGTGCGGGGGGCTGCCACTGGAGGGCTGGTGCGTGGAGGTGGCACTGGGTAGACCGGACCGTGCAGGCGCACTGGAGCTCTTGAGCACCAAGCCTGCCCAACCTTACCTGGTTGAATGCTCCCCGTAGCCAGGCCAGTGCGGGCTATTCCACCTCACCACACTGGCTGTGCTCGCGAACCGGGGACACCATGCGTAAGGCTGGTGCCATGTACGCCGGCCAGAGGAGACACACTGGAGACCAGATGCGTAGAGCCGGCTTCATGGCACCTGGCTCGATGCCCACTCTAGCCCGGCCGATACGAGGAGCTGGAATGTACCACACCGGGCTATGCACATGCACTGGGGAAACTGTGCGCTCCACCGCATAACACGGTGCCTGCCCGGTCCCTCTCGCTCTCCGGTAAGCACGGGAAGTTGGTGCAGGTCTCCTACCTGGCTTCGCCACACTCCCCTCCCCCCCCCCAATACATTTTTGGGGCTATCTCTCGGGCTTCCAGCCTCGCCGCTGTGCTGCCTCCTCATACCAGCGCCTCTCTGCCTTCGCTGCCTCCAGGTCTGCTTTGGGGCGGCGATATTCCCCTGGCTGTGCCCAGGGTCCTTTGCCGTCCAGAATCTCCTCCCATGTCCAGGAGTCCTGTGTTCTTTGCCTCTGCTGCTGCTGCCCTTTACCACGCTGCTTGGTCCTTTCATGGTGGCTGTTTTTGTAACGGCATTCTTCCTCCTCTTCTGAGGGGGAGTAGCGAGAAGGATCGGACGACCAATGCGCTGCGTGGTAAGTGTCCATAACATGTATTATAAGATATAAACTAAACACTAAGAAATATAAAACAATAAACTCGAACATGAATGAAAACCGAAACAGTACCGTGTGGCAACAAACACTCACACAGAAACAAACACCCACCATCCAAAAGTGAAACCCAGGCTACCTAAGTATGATTCTCAATCAGAGACAACTAACACCTGCCTCTGATTGAGAACAATACTAGGCTGAAACTATAATATTTCTTGCGGAAAGAACTAAGTTCAATAGGAAACCAATTTTAGCATTGTGCGTACTGTCTTCATGGCTCGCTCAAACACAAATTTCCAAGACAGTGTCCCTGTACTAAAACTGATATATCTTATTTGGTTACAAGCCTGAAACCTTGAACATAGACTGCTAGCACCCTGTGGAAGCCATAGGAATTGCATGCGGGTGCTAATTTTCAACATGACCTTTTACTTGCCTTTCTAAGAGGATGGTCTCTCTCAAAAAAATCTGTTTGTTTTTTCTTTGGATTTTCTCCTTCTAAAGCTATTGTGTAATATTCTCCTACATTATTTTAACATTTCTACAAGCTTCAAAGTGTTTTCTTTCCAATGGTACCAATTATATGCATATCCTGGCTTCGGGGCCTGAGCAACGAGCAGTTTACTTTGGGCACATCATTCAGGCAAAAATTGAGATCAAGAGGCCTAGCCCTAAGAAGTAAACTGACAGTAGATTTACCATGCCTTAGGTGATAAACCTAACAAGCCACATTCCATTAATGTGAGGGAGACGGCTCCGGTCTGACTGAGCCTGCAGGACATACACTGAATTGGTGTTTGTGTAATGGAAGGTACCAGGAAGAGATGGCTCGGGTTGAGAAGAACCTCGTTTTGGGGGCTAAACCCTGGTTTCCTTACAGTGAGAACAGTCTTCACAGCAGATACGGCCTGCTGTGAATTATTATTTTCTTTCATACAGACGCTAACCTTATGACTCATTCCATACATCTGTTGTTTGTCATGTAGACTAAGAGGATGTATCTTTGTAATCTTTGTGTCAGGGCTCTCAACCCAACAGTCAAGAGTGCACTTTTTCCACCACTGCCCACGAGACATCGTTTTGTGCCGAGTCAGAGAGGATATAAAAGTTAATTGACCTTTAAACTGATATTTGAACCTTGCGGGGTAAGCTTTTAAGCTGTCCTTGCCTTGCTCTGTTGATTTGTGTCAATGTAAATACAGGCATAAATAATCAAGGGAGGAAGGTTGAAAATACTGTCCATCCTCTCAACACACACATTCATGTACGTGCGCACACACCGTTACAGACAGCTATACCTGCATTAAAGATCCCCCTGTGTGCTGGTATCTATCATTGCTTTGATGAAACAAATGCCACCATATCTCCCCACTCGACACACAACTCTGTGAAATACAAAATACGTCTTTCAAATGTGCGTATGTCAAAGTATGTCTTTCAAATTTCAAATGTGCAGGGTCTAGTTCAACCTAGCCCGGCAAGCTTCGATTGTAATCAATTTCATCACCTACTTCAAACATTTAAGAAACGTTTCAGACAAACTCATAGAAAATGACATGGCCAAGATGTTACATGGCAAAGATGTTCAAACATTCATAGATGACCAGCAGGGTCAAATAATAATAATGATCACAGTGGTTGTAGAGGGTGCAAAAGGGTCAGCACCTCAGGAGTAAATGTCAGTTGCCTTTTCATAACCGAGCATTCAATTAGAGACAGCGATAAAGAGAGTGTCGAAAACAGCAGGTCCGGGACGAGGTACTACGTCCGGTGAACGAGTCAGGGTTCCATATTCGCAGGCAGAACAGTTAAATTTGGAGCAGCAGCACAACGAGGTGGACTGGGGTCAGCAAGGAGTCCTGAGGATGGTCCCAGGGCTCAGGTCCTCCAGGAGCGGGGGGTTATAGGGTGCATACTTAAATTCACACAGGACACCAGATGAGACAGGAGAAATGCTCAAGACAAAGACATTTAAACGTGTTAACCCTCGCAAGGCTGCAGGCCCAGACGGCATCCCCAGCCGCGCCCTCAGAGCATGCGCAGACCAGCTGGCCGGTGTGTTTACGGACATATTCAATCAATCCCTATACCAGTCTGCTGTTCCCACATGCTTCAAGAGGGCCACCATTGTTCCTGTTCCCAAGAAAGCTAAGGTAACTGAGCTAAACGACTACCGCCCCGTAGCACTCACTTCCGTCATCATGAAGTGCTTTGAGAGACTAGTCAAGGACCATATCACCTCCACCCTACCTGACACCCTAGACCCACTCCAATTTGCTTACCGCCCAAATAGGTCCACAGACGATGCAATCTCAACCACACTGCACACTGCCCTAACCCACCTGGACAAGAGGAATACCTATGTGAGAATGCTGTTCATCGACTACAGCTCGGCATTCAACACCATAGTACCCTCCAAGCTTGTCATCAAGCTCGAGACCCTGGGTCTCGACCCCGCCCTGTGCAACTGGGTACTGGACTTCCTGACGGGCCGCCCCCAGGTGGTGAGGGTAGGCAACAACATCTCCTCCCCGCTGATCCTCAACACGGGGGCCCCACAAGGGTGCGTTCTGAGCCCTCTCCTGTACTCCCTGTTCACCCACGACTGCGTGGCCACGCACGCTCCAACTCAATCATCAAGTTTGTGGACGACACAACAGTGGTAGGCTTGATTACCAACAACGACGAGACGGCCTACAGGGAGGAGGTGAGGGCCCTCGGAGTGTGGTGTCAGGAAAATAACCTCACACTCAACGTCAACAAAACTAAGGAGATGATTGTGGACTTCAGGAAACAGCAGAGGGAACACCCCCTATCCACATCGATGGAACAGTAGTGGAGAGGGTAGCTAGTTTTAAGTTCCTCGGCATACACATCACAGACAAACTGAATTGGTCCACTCACACTGACAGCGTCGTGAAGAAGGCGCAGCAGCGCCTATTCAACCTCAGGAGGCTGAAGAAATTCGGCTTGTCACCAAAAGCACTCACAAACTTCTACAGATGCACAATCGAGAGCATCCTGGCGGGCTGTATCACCGCCTGGTACGGCAACTGCTCCGCCCTCAACCGTAAGGCTCTCCAGAGGGTAGTGAGGACTGCACAACGCATCACCGGGGGCAAACTACCTGCCCTCCAGGACATCTACACCACCCGTTGTTACAGGAAGGCCATAAAGATCATCAAGGACATCAACCACCCGAACCACTGCCTGTTCACCCCGCTATCATCCAGAAGGCGAGGTCAGTACAGGTGCATCAAAGCTGGGACCGAGAGACTGAAAAACAGCTTCTATCTCAAGGCCATCAGACTGTTAAACAGCCACCACTAACAGTGAGTGGCTGCTGCCAACACACTGTCATTGACACTGACCCAACTCCAGCCATTTTAATAATGGGAATTGATGGGAATTATGTAAATATATCACTAGCCACTTTAAACAATGCTACCTTATATAATGTTACTTACCCTACATTATTCATCTCATATGCATATGTATATACTGTACTCTACATCATCGACTGCATCCTTATGTAACACATGTATCACTAGCCACTTTAACTATGCCACTTTGTTTACTTTGTCTACACACTCATCTCATATGTATATACTGTACTCGATACCATCTACTGTATGCTGCTCTGTACCATCACTCATTCATATATACTTTCCCCCTTCTGATGACCAGGTGGCGAATCGCATCTCTGCATGTCTGGCAGACATATCAGTGTGGATGACGGATCACCACCTCAAGCTGAACCTCGGCAAGACGGAGCTGCTCTTCCTCCCGGGGAAGGACTGCCCGTTCCATGATCTCGCCATCACGGTTGACAACTCCATTGTGTCCTCCTCCCAGAGCGCTAAGAACCTTGGCGTGATCCTGGACAACACCCTGTCGTTCTCAACTAACATCAAGGCGGTGGCCCGTTCCTGTAGGTTCATGCTCTACAACATCTGCAGAGTACGACCCTGCCTCACACAGGAAGCGGCGCAGGTCCTAATCCAGGCACTTGTCATCTCCCGTCTGGATTACTGCAACTCGCTGTTGGCTGGGCTCCCTGCCTGTGCCATTAAACCCCTACAACTCATCCAGAACGCCGCAGCCCGTCTGGTGTTCAACCTTCCCAAGTTCTCTCACGTCACCCCGCTCCTCCGCTCTCTCCACTGGCTTCCAGTTGAAGCTCGCATCCGCTACAAGACCATGGTGCTTGCCTACGGAGCTGTGAGGGGAACGGCACCTCAGTACCTCCAGGCTCTGATCAGGCCCTACACCCAAACAATGGCACTGCGTTCATCCACCTCTGGCCTGCTCGCCTCCCTACCACTGAGGAAGTACAGTTCCCGCTCAGCCCAGTCAAAACTGTTCGCTGCTCTGGCTCCCCAATGGTGGAACACACTCCCTCACGACGCCAGGACAGCGGAGTCAATCACCACCTTCCGGAGACACCTGAAACCCCACCTCTTTAAGGAATACCTAGGATAGGATAAAGTAATCCTTCTCACCCCCTTAAAAGATTTAGATGCACTATTGTAAAGTGGCTGTTCCACTGGATGTCATAAGGTGAATGCACCAATTTGTAAGTCGCTCTGGATAAGAGCGTCTGCTAAATGACTTAAATGTAATGTAATATATCCTTATGTACATGTTCCTTATCCCCTTACACTGTGTATAAGACAGTAGTTTTGGAATTGTTAGTTAGATTACTTGTTGGTTATCACTGCATTGTCGGAACTAGAAGCACAAGCATTTCGCTACACTCGCATTTAACATCTGCTAACCATGTGTATGTGACAAATAAAATTTGATTTGATTTGATTTGATTTGACATAACAGACTGACCCTAGCCCCCCGACACATGAACTATTGGTAACTCCCCACAGCATCAAGGCGCTAAGCATCAAGGACAAGCATCCACCAGAGAGGGAGGGTGGAAAGGAGTACACCAGTTTGTCTTCTTATTTGATGATTCCAGATGCTTCATTAGGACTTGATGTCTTTCATCATTATACTTTCATGTTATTCTGTAGTGCGCGGCATCTGCACTCCACTCAGCTTGCACTCCACTCTGGCTTTGAAAAAGTACTAGAATATTTCAGAATCTTCCAGCAATTGCTGAAATCATGAGGTGAAAGTTACTTTTTAACATTGATGTAACATTGGCCCAATGATCTGGATACATTTCACAGCTGAGATGTGTGTCTTTCATTTTCCGTTGACTGAGTACAACCACAGGCAGATCCATATGCGTGTTTATTTATCTCTATTTTGGGTTTGAAATGACAAAACAACTTCTGTGGGTGCAACACTTTTGATACCCTTTGATATACATATGAACACAATCATATTGTTTAATTTTGTGCTATTGCTAATGATTCACGTTTCAAACATGGCCTGCCGGCCTATTGATTATTTTACATTATCTGTGGATTTCGAGATGTAATAATAAAAAGTGTTTATTTATTTAAAATTATGCGAAAGTCATTAACATCAAACATCGGGGATCAGGGAAGTTAATTACAATTCCAGCATCTTTGGTCTTTTTTTTCATTTCATAAAGGAGATCATAGTCCTCTTTTCCCATCCATTGTTGATGGAAAAGTAATATGTTTAAAAACTTGTTTGTTCGTAAAGATGAAAACCAAATCAAGATGACAACATCTTGAGACCAAGTGACGTTCAGTTGAGAGACCAAGTACACAGGTGAACTGTGCTTGACAGGTGACTTAAAATGCTAAGGGACTCAATAAGTGAGACTTGAAAAAGCCACACTCATTGTTATGCCAACTGGCTCATCCCATTCAACAGTGCTCCTTTCTTACTAAATGTGTATCGTACAACTTCCCACACATTCTGACATACAAAGCATCTTGAATTTGTAGCTAACCATATGCAAAGCAAAACCCTGTCAGGGAATCTTATATCAAAACAGTGTCATATCAATGTGCATCAGAGAGGATCAGAATACCCACTCAGTTTTATGGATCTCCAAGGTATTACATTTGGGGAAGGGGATATCCAGTTCTTAAAAAACAAAACTAGCTTCCATTTTTTTCTCTGACTTTACTGTTGTTGACACAGCTAAGCTTCAACCTTGTTGGTACCTAAACTTTAAGATAAGTCTTTGGTTGTCTATCTTCAACGGCACAGGTGGATGAGTTTATAATGTATTCAACACATATTCCTCCACTGAAATTGCCTCCTCTACTGAAACTGAGAGGTACAACATAATGACAGGTTACAGACCTGTTATAGACCCATCCACTGTTATTTCCGGTCACAACTTGTAGAATTGTTTATGTGCTGCTGTGTTACGTGCTACATGAGGTTTGTTGCTAACCGTACTTTGCTACATACAGTTTAGATTTTTTTCCCTCGCTCAAGCTTTTTTCATTCAACTTTCTCACCCCGGACGCTTTATCTGGACGTGGTTCATCAGGACCTCCACCAGCCGAAGCTAAGTAGTAACATTAACGTTATGCCTTCTAATTCGGTCACTGTACTCATAATATACAGGAGAACTATCGCCTTATGGCGAGGATAGCCATGCTGCAAGCCCAGCTTCAGACGCAATTGTTAGGCAAGGGTCATTTAAGTGTAGGAAAGGATGAAACAGCGTCTGTGCCACCAATAAGTACAGATAGTAGTATAAATCCCCTCGCACAGTTCCCGCACAAGACGATTTTCTCATGGCTTCTGGAAGGAATGCTGTAGGAATGTTCAACCGGCGTCGCTCATTCAGCCGACAGAAATCTCAACCGGTTCTTCCCATTAAGCAACGGGTCACAGGCAAAGCCTTCTCTGGTCTCTCCTCCTCCCATTACAGGGTCTGAGACGCCGAAGCCATTAGCTCTGACAAATTGAAAACCCAAGTCATTGGTGACTGCATTACCCGCAGTATTAGACTTTAAAGGAATCATCCAGCGATCATACACCTTTTACCAGGTGGCAGGGCTACCGACGTTAAGGCTAATCTGAAGATGTTGCTGGCTAAGGAAAAAACTGGTGAGTGTAGAGAATATAAGGATATTGTTATCCACATCGGCACCAACAATGTTAGGATGGAACAGTCAGAGGTCACCAAGCTCAACATAGCTTCAGCGTGTAAATCAGCTAGCAAGATGTGTCGGCATCGAGTAATTGTCTCTGGCCCCCTCCCTGTTAGGGGGAGTGATGAGCTCTACAGCAGTCTCACAACTCAATAACTGGTTGAAAACTGTTTTCTGCCCCTCCCAAAAGATAGAATTTGTAGATAATTGGCCCTCTTACTGGGACTCACCCACAAACAAGATCAAGCCTGGCCTGTTGAGGAGTGACAGACTCCATCCTAGCTGGATGGGTGCTCTCATCTTATCTACGGACATAGACAGGGCTCTAACCCCTAGCTCCACAATGAGATAGGGTGCAGGCCAGACAGCAGGCTGTTAGCCAGCATGCCAGCTTAGTGGAATCTGCCACTAGCACAGTCAGTGTAGTCAGCTCATTTATCCCCATTGAGACCGTGTCTGTGCCTCGATCTAGGTTGGGCAAAACTAAACATGGTGGTGTTCGCCTTAGCAATCTCACTGGAATAGAGAACTCCTCCATTCCTGTCATTATTGAAAGAGATTGTGATATCTCACACCTCAAAAAAGAGCTTCTTAATGTTAGATCTCTCGCTTCCAAGGCATTTATATTCAGTGAACAAGTCGCTGATCATAATCTTGATGTGATTGGCCTGACTGAAAAATGTCTTTATTGTGTTAAATGAGGCCTCTCCTTCTGGTTACACTAGTGACCATATCACCCGCTTCTAGTCATGAAATCTATGCAGCCTTCTCAATCACTTTTTATAGCTACCGTTTACAGGCCTCCTGGGCCGTATACAGCGTTCCTCACTGAGTTCCCCAAATGCCTATTGGATCGTGTAGTCATTGCAGAAATGTTGGTGACTTTAATATTCACATGGAAAAGTCCACAGACCCACTCCAAAAGGCTTTCAGGCTGCCAGCTTAGTGGAATCATCATCGACTCAGTGGGTTTTGTCCTACATGTCTTCGGACCTACTCACTGCCACAGACATACTCTGAACCTAGTTTTGTCCCGTGGAATAAATGTTGTGGATCTTAATGTTTTTCCTCATAATCCTGGACTACCGGACCACAATTTTATTATGTTTGCAATCTCAACAAATCATCTGCTCAGACCCCAACCAAGGATCATCAAAGCCGTGCTATAAAATCTCTGACAACCCAAAGATTCCTAGATGCCCTTCCAGACTCCCTCCACCTACCCATGTACAAAAATCAGTTAACTTCTTGGTGACAGTGGGGCAGTATTGAGTATTGGATAGAAAACACTCTGAAGTTTCTAAAACTGTTTGAATGATGTCGGTGAGTTTAACAGAACTCATATGGCAGGCGAAAACCTGAGACAAATCCAATCAGGAAGTGGGAAATCTGAGGCTTGTAGGTTTTCAAAGCTTGGCCTATCAAATGCACATTGTCTATCGGGTCATTTTGACCTCGTAAGGCTTCCACTCGATGTCAACCGTCTTTAGAAACTTGTTTGAGGATTCTACTATAAAGGAGAGGCTCATGAGACCTGTTTGAGTCAGTGGTCTGGCAGAGTGCCTTGGTCTCATGACGAGTTAGCTCTCGTTCCATTGGTTTTCTTCAGACATAGGAATTCTCCGGTTGGAACATTATTGAACATTTATGTTAAAAACATCCAAAATATGGACAAATGCAGTGTTTGGACCTACCATGGATACAGTCTCCACAAATGTGGGAACATCGCATTTAATCTTCAGCACTACGGATCGAATAGAGGCCTTTGAGTGTATATCTTCAGCGGCACAGGTGGATGCGTTGATAATGTATTTAACATAAAGGTAACTGCCAAAATAATGGAAACACCTAAGTAAACAAGGTGCATTGAAACTGTTCTGGCTTGTGGTGACCCAACGCCCTATTTATTAAGACACTTTATGTTGGTGTTTCCTTTATTTTGTCAGTTACCTGTATCTTCCTCCACTAAAATTGCCTCCACTCTTGAGACTGACAGAAACAAAGCAAAAACAAAAGCTCAAGTGATATTCATTTCTATTTATGAGCCTCGCTGAATTGGTTATGTGTCTGGCACACTGAGAAGATGCCGTGCTAAAACTCAGAGATGAAACCTTGCGGCATTGTGTAAGGAGCTCGATGATCTGAATACACAATAGCTTCAGACACAATAGCTTTAGACACATTCAGTATGGTCCTTTGGTGGCGGTGAAATTGAAAATGAAAGCACAGATGCTGTCTTAGTACATTCGGGGATCACTCTTCCTCAAAGAGTTTTAAAAGTGTCACGAAATACCAAAACCATTGAGTATATGCTGCTCAGTGCAGGCGAAGGCTGACAACCCCACTTACATAAGGTATAAGTTACATTTTCTATCTAAGGTGAGTCAAATCATATCATTGAGGGAAAGCAATAGAAAGCAGGTTATGTTATCTTGTCTCCACAGTCCAATGTTAGACAGTGTCATGTGCAGCATTAGTGTGTGCTGGTTCTTTCACACAAATGTATGGGGTTTATGCATGCACGTGTCCCAAAGCTGGGGGAGTGAAAACTATAGAGGGGCTAACTAGACCCTTAGATAGCCACGTCGACTGAACAAGCAAGCCTGCTGGCCTCAGTGCAAAGTGCTATCCCAGCACGCAATGCCATATGTTTTAAGTTTGCTCAATTTTATACAAAATAGAGATTTTGAGATTTGACATGTAAAAGACGAAATACTTCCGAAATTATATATGAAACGACAGGGGGGATTTGTTCATTAGAATTTCATGCTTGTTTTATTTTTTAAAAGTGTAACATGAATTGCATCATCCAAGTCAGGAGTGTGTCCCGAAGTTGATGGGTTTATTGATCCCATCCCCACTCTCTGGAAGTCACCCTCAGAGTTTTGTCCACAACACGTGACAACGGAGGGCCCCCGAGTGAGTTGGTTGTCTCTCTCTCTCTCTCTCTCTCTCTCTCTCTCTCTCTCTCTCTCTCTCTCTCTCTCTCTCTCTCTCTCTCACTCTCAAAGACATACATGACAGAATATTACAAACTTAACAAGTTTATGTATGTGCCTTGATATTCTTACATACATACCCTTATCTTTTAATGGATATTGCTAATCCAAATATCTACATTACGATCAATATATTGATATTGACAATAAGCTCATTATCTACCAAACGGATTCTCCATATCTACCTTATTTATCTATTTTCTAAATCTCTGCAGTGAAGCTGGACCTTCTGCTCACCCATGCTCCTCCATGAACCTGTTATCATGAGGTCATAGAGTTGCTATCAGGCTTAGCCAATTATATTACCTTCATAAATGAAAGTTAAACTAGAACGTAGCGTATTTCCTTTTTGCTTTAGATGGAGCTCATGTCCAAGCGTGTTAGTGCAGATCATTTTTCAAACAAAGTTTACCTTGATATGGCTACACCGATACATATTCAGCCTTTGAATTACAACAAATAGCCTCCGGCGTTGTCGTGCTAACTGATCAAAAATGCCTGCATGTCTGACAGCTCCATTTTGAAGAGAGGTAAATAATGCATATTCTTTAGTCTGCTGACCGTGTGAAATCACCAATAAATAAATGAGTTATTCCCTTGTTTTTAAAATATTATATAATTATGAATGTTTCATTACTCATCTTATGTGATTTTGTGAATTTATTTATGCTAAACTCTGAGAGATATTGTTCAAATATTGTGGACAGCAGTACGTCTCCTCAGATTCTTCAGTCTGTAGTAGGACCCTAGAAGGAATACTAAATATGTTGCTGATATGGGCTCGCACTCATTTCACATTTTTCATTAAGATAATCTCTAATGTTAAATGTATAAATTTACTCCCACTTGAAGAGTCAAAAAGTTTCTGAGCTAATTTAAGGGGATATCAAACCGATTCTCTTATGATAGTCGACAGAGGTTGATGTCTATCCCCTCTCTTCAGTGTAAGTGTTTGCCGAACTCTTGAGTGTGTCACGGCTGGCTAGGTGTGTAGAGAGGAATCAGGCGCAGAGAGCAGAAAGGTCCAGGGGAAAGATGCACTTGCACTAATGTGGCACCAAAGTAATTGCCCAAACACGCAGGGCTCAAAAAAGCTGACCAACCCATAACAGCAGGTAACACGGTCCAGAGCACAAACAACACCAACGACACAACGTGAACATGAAAATAATCCTGCACAACAAAGGGGCGGGTTCCACACGCTAAATAGGGAAGCAAATCAAACACACACAAAATGGGAACAGGTGTAACAAATGAGACAAAACTAACCGAAAAGAAAAAGGGATCGGTGGCGACGACCGCCCAGCACCATCCCGAACAGGCGGGGGAGCCAACTTCGGCGGGAGTTGTGACAGAGTGACTAGAAGGGCTTTTCATCTAGCTAAGTGCCTCTGTTTATATAATAGGCTTCATGCAGGCTATGAGGGGTGGTAGATCTATTATTATTACAATATGCATAAGCCACCCCTGTAATGGCTTCATGTCCTCTTCCTGTCCCTATGGGATGTAAGACAATGGAAAGCTGTCCTCTAGCCTGCCTGCTGTAGGCAGAGGAAAATAACCCCAAGTCAGAGGCAAATGACGTGTATGGAGGTTGTTTTCCTCTACGTTATGCTCAATGGGAGACACAAGATGATGATATTGCAGTTTTCAAGCAAGACCACACCATTGTACATCACATGACATCACTGTTTGTGCCATACCACTGTGGACCTATACTTGACCTATACCTATAATCAAAATAAGTATTATATAAGTAAGTCAATGTTTGAGTGATTATACTGAAAGCCAAGTTCATTTTAGTTGACATATGATAAACAACATATGGAGTAATCCTAAAATAATTTATTACAGAAAAAACTAGCTGTTGAAATCTTTATTTTTGTTATGCTTACTCACAGTCAACTATCCTAAGCACCACAACAGTATTGGGCCCTGGGAGGTCTCAAAATGTACATCCTTATGATCAAACCACCTCTTCACAGTTGTGCCTTCCTAACCAATATCAGTGTTATCCTACATGTGGGAGCTTTGAATATGCGTGGGAGCCCAGCTAACATTAAAACAATGTGTAAATACACTTTTGCCTAGCTTTTATTACCCTACCCACATGTCTAACAGCAACCCTCGCCAATCACTAGAGTATGTGTTTGGGGTTCTAAGGCTGTGTTTACACAGGCAGCCCAATACTGATCTTTTGTCCACAAATTGGTCTTTTGACCAATAACATCAGATCTTTTCACCTCAGTCTTTTTTAGAGCTGATCTGATTGGTCAAAATACCACTTAGTGGTAAAAATATCAGAATTGGGCTGCCTGTGTAAACACAGCCTAAGAGACCTGCATGACATTGTGATGGGTCCCATGGTGAAAGAGGGAGAAAGGCCCCAATATTAATCTAACCCTAGGTATAATGAGGCTGCTCTGAAGGCTTTCCCCTCTGATGGCCCTTGTTTATACCAGGCTTTGCTGTCCAGCGGTATTCATTTAATTTCCAAGTCTGCCCATCTGCCAACGACGCCAGAAACTGCGAAACATAAATAAACTGTATTCGAAGGACAGTCTTTATTCGCCAATAACTGACAGAGTACCTTTAAAGTCTGCCTCCAATCAATTCTTCACCGCTTTGTCCCCTGTTACCGTCTATAGGTGGCTAGAGGATAATGAAAAAAAGAGTAGCCACTTAGACAACGCTCATTGTTGATGTTCGAGTGGTAGCAGGTGTCACATGGCGTGGCTGTCAAATTACGGATGATTTACCTGTCAGTGTCAAAAGAACAGATCAGAAGGGGAAGTGGCATCCCATAATACCGTGAAGTCATCCTGTCGCCGTGGTGATAAGTAAACCAGTGCCTCATAGCAATACCTCATCACCTGTTTGGGTTCAGAAAGGAGACACTCAGTGACCTCGCAACCATGGTCCTTCTGTAGCTCAGTTGGTAGAGCATGGCGCTTGTAACGCCAGGGTAGTGGGTTCGATTCCCGGGACCACCCATACGTAGAATGTATGCACACATGACTGTAAGTCGCTTTGGATAAAAGCGTCCGCTAAATGGCATATATTATTATATATTATATATTAAAATAACCAGATACAGTATAGTATATATAACAACAATATGCTGTATAGTATCTACAAGAACAATATACAGTATAGTATATACAATAGCAAGATACAGTACAGTATCTACAATAATGAGATACAGTATAGTATCTAAAATAACAAGATAGTCGAGTATCTACAATAATGAGATACAGTATAATATCTACAGTATCAAGATGCAGTGGGTTTAACAGGAACTTACTGTATAACATGCCTGCAATATCGGAAGATTAACTTGTAACACATAAGTGATTTTATCATTACTGAACAAGTGTCGGTGACTGCTATCACAAACTATATCATTAACAAGATTAATTCTATACCTTTATCTTACCGCCTTTGCAAGTATTTTACAATAACTGTTGTAGCTGCTATTTGCTAATTGCATGCCCGTCACTAGACACACACATACATATCCCCCTAATAGCTGTAGATAATGTTTTCTCTTTCACACAGTAACATCGTGACAGACAGGAATACAGCAGTATATTGTCTAAATGCCTGCAGCAGTGAAAGTAAGTGATGGCTGATTCTGATCTGCAGTGTTGGTGCTAGGGAGAGCATTGTGGACACTTTAGCTCCCGTCTGTAGCTTCTGTAGCTGGCTGAAGCAGGTGTAATGTATCAAGGTTTGTCAGACAGTGTACAGTGATGCGGTTTGCTGGCTCCTTAATGACTTCAGTGCTGATGAACTAGGAGAAACCGGAGTTGTTATACTTTGAGTAAAGGTATGTGCTGAAGTTGGGCTTTTTGAACACTTTTTTTCCACAACACTGTTGACACTGTTTTTCAGCACTGGTTTTCCCAAAACAATATTTTTCTCTACACTGTTTTAACACTGTAATACTTGGACAACTCTAATGAAGAAGGAATGATCTGCATAACATCAGTTTAACAACCATCAATCTATCAAACAAATGTATTTTATAAAGCCCTTCTAACATCAGCAGTTTTCATTATGTGCTTGGATAGCCAGCCTAAAACCCCCAAAGAGCAAAAACAATGCAGATGTGAGAGCACAGAGGCTAGGAAAATCTCCCTAGAAAGGCAGGAACCTAGGAAGGAACCTAGAGAGGATCTTGGCTCTGAGGGGTGGCTCCTCTTCTGGCTGTGCCGGTTGGAGATAATAAGAGTACATGGCCATAAAGGCTAGATCATTCTTCAAGGTGTTCAAATGTTCATTGATGACCAGCAGGGTCAAATAATATAAACAGTGGTTATAGAGGGTGGAACCGCTCAGCACCTTAGGAGTAAATGTCAGTTGGCTTTTAACCAGTTGGATTTAGGGGGCGCTATTTACATTTTTGGATGAAAAACGTTCCCGTTTTAAACAAGATATTTTGTCACGGAACGATGCTCGACTATGCATATAATTGACAGCTTTGGAAAGAAGACACTATGACGTTTCCAAAACTGATAAGATATTGTCTGTGAGTGCCACAGAACTGATGTTACAGGCGAAACCCAGATAAAAATCCAACCAGGAAGTGCCGCATTTTTTAAAACCGCCTCATGCCAATGACTGGCTGTGAATGAGCTACGAATGAGCTTACATTTTCCACGTTTTCCCCAAGGTGTCTACAGCATTGTGACGTCCTTTTAGGCATTTCCCTTGAAGAATGGCTGTAAGGGACCATATATGGCATGTGGTCACATGGTGTGTCCCGCAGAAAACCTTGCGTAAAATACTGAGGTAGCCATTTTTTCCAATCGCTTCTTATGAGAAACCAACTGCCTCGACGGATATATTATCGAATATATTTGTTAAAAACACCTTGAGGATGGATCCTAAACAACGTTTGCCGTGTTTCTGTCGATATTATGGAGCAAATTTTGAAAAAGGTTTGGCATTATAGTTGTTGCATTTTAGGGTCGATTTCGCAGCCAAGCATGATGAACAAACGGGAGCTATTTCGCCTACAAAAATAATATTTTTAGAAAAAAGGAACATTTGCTATCTAACATGGAGTCTCCTGAGCAAAAGCATCTGAAGTTCTTCAAAGGTAAATGATTTAATTTGGTTGCTTTTCTTATTTTCGTGAAAATGTTGCATGCTGCCAGCAGAGCCTAGCATAGCATTATGCCATGATAAACTTACACAAATGCTTGTCTAGCGTTGGCTGTAACGCATATTTTGAAATTCTGAGATGACAGTGCTGTTAACAAAAGGCTAAGCTTGTGTTTGAATATATTTATTTCATTTCATTTGCGATTTTCATGAATAGGAAAAGTTTATGTTATTTATGTCTATTGCGTTATGCCAATGCGTTTGAGGCTATGATTACGCTCCCGGATACGGGTTTGCTCGTCGCAAAAGGTTAACCAGAAGGGGGTTATGGTTCCCATTTGGGAACTCCCCCCCCACGTTCAGCAGGAAGGTGGCGCATGGAATGCAAAAATATTCCTAAAAATATTTAACCTCCACACATTAACAAGTCCAATGGCTCAAATGAAAGATAAACACCTTGTTTATCTACCCAGCAAGTCAGATTTCTAAAATGTTTTACGGCGAAAACACAGCACATATTTATGTCAAACCACCACCGAAGACACAGCTAATTTGCATAGCCAAGTTGAAAAAAATATGCAATCAACAAACGCAGGATTAAAAGAAAAATAATTTCACTAACCTTTTGAAATCTTCATCAGATGACAGTAATATAACATGTTACACAGTACATTTATGTTTTTTTTCAATAATATGCTATATATATCCATAAATCTCTGTTTACAATGATGCATCATTCAAAAATGCTACTCAAATGTTCCTGAGAAATGACGATAGCTCCGGCAGATAACGTCAGCTAACAAGGAATATACATCATAAACTTTGACTAAATATGCATGTTCTACATATATATAGGAAGATATACTTCTTCTGAATGCAATCGCTGTGTTACATTTATTTTTAACGTTACAGGTTTCGTTCACTAGGCTATACTATGATTCGGCGCTCAAAAAGTAGCATTATGGCTCCTCTATCTTGGAGTCCACAGAAACCCAAAATTACCACATAAATATTCCCTTACCTTTGCTGTTCTTCCATCAGAAGACCTGGAAGGAATTATACTTACCAAAAACAGCGTTTAGTTTTGCAGTCTGTGTCTTTCGGTTCTCAAACACGACACATTTCGGTTGAAATGCAGCCAAAAGTCAAGTGGATGCGCACCAAAACGTCAAAATTACATATTATATGTCGACTAAACTTGTCAAACTATATTCATAATCAAGCTTTAAGATATTATAAAGGTGTACAGCAATCGTGAGGACGAACAGAAACACAGGCACCATTTAATCGATCTTGGAAAAAAAGACAGGACCGGAGCAGAGCGCGCATGAGAGTAACCTGTTTTTTCGCGTGACCGAAAGGTTTCGGCCCGCCAAAACTCTCGTGAGCGCGCGATTCTCACAATGAGAAGCCCCATTGGAAGCAGACATCGCGCTGAAGACAAAGAGACTGTTCCCAGACCTGTAGGTGCTTGGGAAGGGTGGGGGCGATGACGTCAAAGTTGGGCCAACTTTTCTGATGACAAGAGAGAGTTTGGGAGAATGACTGCCCTGAGAGTTCTGCTTTACATACAGACATAATTTAAACGGTTTTAGAAGCTTTAGAGTGTTTTCTATTCAATAATATTTTTTATTTGACAAAATAAAATCTGTTTACTATGGGCACGCAATTACTCCAGAGGGGGCAGTAAACAGCCCTATCCCCAACAGGTTTTAACAGCCGAGCGCTCAGAGTTCGAGACAGCAAGTGTACGAAAGAGATCTGTGATGGTAGGCAACGTCGTTTTAACTGCATTGCAGTTGATTGGTCAAGATGACATCCATACAAGGCTTGAACTCCAATTTCTACCTCATCACAGTGAAGAAAACAAAAGCCTAAATGTAGGCAAATTTTGCTGTGGGGCAATGAGGAGTTTCAGGTAATTTTCCCCATGTCATCTTTCCCCCCACGCGTGTTCATGGCATTTACATTCATTTGGTCGAGTTCAACTGACCTCATTACTGCATCTGTGTACACTAACATTTCTTAATTTCCCTTTCTCACAATCTTGATTCCCTTTCCGATTTTATAGGTTTTCAACATTTGTTCCATGTCACACCTTGGTCTTAGTATTTTGTGTTTTCTTTATTATTTGGTCAGGCCAGGGTGTGACATGGGTTTATGTTGTTGTATTTCGTATTGGGGTTTTTGTATTATTGGGATTATGGCTGAGTAGGGGTGTTGTATGGGCTTGGCTGCCTGAGGAGGTTCTCAATCAGAGTCAGGTGATTCTCGTTGTCTCTGATTGGGAACCGTATTTAGGTAGCCTGGTTTCGCTTTGTATTTCGTGGGTGTTTGTTCCTGTCTCTGTGTAGTTTCACCAGATAGGCTGTAATAGGGTTCACGTTCCGTTTGTTGTTTTTGTATATGTATAAGTTATTTCATGTATCACGATCTCTTCATTAAATACATGAGTAACCACTACGCTGCATTTCGGTCCGACTCTCTTTTGACAAATGAAGAACGCCGTTACATACCAAAAAATTATCAAACCAACTTAATAGAATCTGATGTATAGCAATGAACATAGGAGAAAACTATTAAAACGAACATTGCAGAATAAAATATCTAAACCAATATATAAGCACACATACTGTAACAAATGTAACAAAACCCAACTACTTTCCCTACAAACCTGCAGCCGTACAGACAAATATATTTTCAAAATAGGTCTTGCTTCTGAAGGATGTATGAAGAACAGCACTGTTGAATGGTCGACGACCAAGGCTAAAATGTCAACGCATGTTTCCCGCTCATAGGGTAAAAGGAGCTTCGAGGCTCATGGGATGAATGGTTGTAATCCACCGTTCTAATGGCCTTACGTGTCAAAGGAAAGTATTTACGAAGAAAGTCAGGAGAAATAAAATGAATTTTTCATGTGGATGAACTCTGAGTGACCTTTTACCTCAGTGTTAGAGGAATTTCGTTTCTATGTGTTAATTAACCAATTCAATTAACCTGTTAGTCCTATAGGGGCAGTATTTCATTTTTGGATAAAAAGACGTGCCCGTTTTTAGCGCAATATTTTGTCACGAAAAGATGCTCGACTATGCTTGGAATTGATAGTTTTGGAAAGAAGACACTCTGACGTTTCCAGAACTGCAAAGATTTTCACTGTGAGTGCCATAGAACAAAATCTACAGGCAAAACCAAGATGTTTGAGCGACCAGGAAATCAACAGGATTTCTGAAGGCACGTTTTCCATGATCGCCTTATATGGCTGTGAATGCGACAGGAATGAACGGACACTTCCTATCGTTTCCCCCAGGTGTCTGCAGCATTGTGACGTATTTGTAGGCATATCATTGGAAGATTGACCATAAGAGACTACAATTGCCAAACGGTGTCTGCGTGGAAATTGGTGCGCAAAAGTCAGCTACCAGTATTTTTCCATCCGAATCAGAGAAGAATGCATGCTTCCAGGGACGGCATTTCAATGAAGAGATATATGACAAAACACCTTGAGGATTGATTCAAACAACGTTTTCCATGTTTCAGTCGATATTATGGAGTTAATTCGGAAAAACGTTTAGGTGACTGAATTTTCGGTTAAGCCAAATGCATAGTAACAAAACGGAACGTTGTGTCCTACACAAGCATCTTTCAGGAAAAACTGGACATCTGCTATGTAACTGGGAGTCTCCTCATTGAAACATCTGAAGTTCTTCAAAGGTAAATTATTTTATTTGATCCCTTTGCTGGTTTTTGTGAATATGTTGCGTGCTAAATGCTAACGCTAAATGCTAAGCTAGCTATCACCACTCTTACACAAATTATTGATTTTCTCTGGTTTGAAAATCCGAGACGACAGGATTGTTAAGAAAAGGATAAGCTTGAGAGCAGGCATATTTATTTCATTTCATTTGCGATTTTTAGAAATCGCTAACGTTGCGTTATGGTAATGAGCTTGAGCTGTAGTCACGCTACCAGCAGAGGAATAAAACTCCCTAGCTAGTTAAAACACTACGTCTGTTTATAAGAAATTGTAAGGTTCTCATTTACATAAAATAGACAGAGACCTGTAAGGAACACAGTCATCAACATTAACCAATAGCGTTTATTCTCGAGAGCTCTTATCAAATACCTTGTACATTGGTTTACATACCTCACATTTTGTCATAAATGTCCCTCCTCCTCAGATACAATAGCAACATAGTTCACAAGTCTTCTCACCTTGTCTGCCACCTGTTAAACAATCTACTACAAGCCCAAGGTCTCTCCCCTCCCTGGGTGGGGACAGAATGTCCTGTAAGGAACACAGTATTCCAGCCGGTCTGACGATAGCTCCATTTGTTTCTAACAAGGAACAGAAAGTCTTTGTTCTAATTCAGAACTAAAACTTCACACATTATATTTAGTGTAATGATTCTAATAAGATTCATACAATCATACAATGACAGGGTGGTATTCGGTTATTTATATTTCTACGTAAATGTATACATCATTTGGTCATTATTCATAAAAATCCCATAAGACTCAGCTAGTTCAGCTTTGTCTGCCCGTGGAGGAGTTGCAGTAGGAACTGGTGGTGGCAGAGATGACACAAAGAAAAAACACTTGAATGTTCCCGCTATCTGTCACTACGTTAATCGTGTTTCTTTTTAATAAGTATTTGAACAAAGCCGGCGTGAAATTTGAGAACATCAAAGTGATGAATAGGGAAAATCAGATGAGTGAGGATGATGCAATTATCATTCAACAAAACAAAGTGTTGCGTCATGTCATGTCAGGAAGAATGCCTCTGTGGATGGAGTTTCATGCATCCTAACAACGTTAGATTGTTGCTATTGCAAAAGCTTGTTATGACAACTGCTATAACACTCATATTAAAATGTAACTCCACTCTTGTTACAATGTAACAAGGGACTACAGACAAAGAAGCTCCACCTCTTATCTTTACTACTGAACGTATATACACGATCATGGGAATCACTTTCCTTGTGCAACAAACAATCTCTAAACATTCCTGTCCTTCTCTCCTCTCACTCTCATGTGTGTAGTCACATGCCGACTCCAGGCACGGCATTGTGGGATAGCTCTGTGGGATAGCTTGGCATGGTGCATGCGGTGCTACGCTTACCGAGAGACTGGCTACACCTGCTGCCAGGGACCTGTGCGTGCCTTCAAGCCGCTGGCTGGCTGACTGGATCTACCTGCTACTCCTGCTAGTGACAGTTTTCAGAGGACTGCATTGCACAGCGGTGTAGTGGAGGAACCTAGCTACTTGCTAGCATGCACACTATTGTGTGTACATTATTTCACTACAGTAGGGAGTTCAAGTGGTGGAACTTGACTCGACAGTTGGTTTCTAATTTCTAAAAGAAGCTGATGAAATGTGTTGATAGTGGGATGATTTGATAAGACTCATATGGATGGGATGGTGGGTTAAAATCATTGTCTTGTGTAGTTTTTACTCAAGACATCTCATCAGATGAGTGGAAAGTCACCACGATGTTGTTTTGTTTCCTTCTTGTATGGAAATATTGTTTGAGAGATAATGTTTGAGGAGATTACCATGAAACTCTATGAGAGTTGATATGCTTTACAGAGAAAGAACACTATGAATAGATGCCAGCAAAGGACATGATCAAATACATCACTGCAAACTACCCCGAAGCTACTTGTCCTTGTCACGCTGATAGGCCTTATACAATATACTCATCATATTGATGTGTAACGGTTATCTTCCTCTGAAGGAGAGGAGGACCAAAATGCAGCGTGGTTAGTGTTCAACATCTGTAATATATACGATAACCGAGAACACTACAAAATACAAAACAACAAATGTGAAAACCGAAACAGTCCTATCTGGTGCAATGACTCAAAGACAGAAGACAATCACTCACAAAATACCCAAAGAACATGGCTTGCCTGATTATGGTTCACAATCAGAGACAATGATAAACACCTGCTTCTAATTGAGAACCAATCTAGGCAACCATAGACTTACATAAACACCTAGAGCAGATTACACCCCATAAACATACAAAACCCCTAGACCAGACAAAACACATAAATCCCCCCATGTCACACCCTGACCTAACCAAAATATTAAATAAAACAAAGATAACTAAGGCCAGGGCGTGACATGATGAGTCAGACAAAAATGATATTCATGAATCATAAATGGTTGATTCCACTTTTCTCGTTACATTCAAAGGCAAACAATACAAATAATCCCATGATGTTTATGGCTAGTGTTGTCTGTTACAAAGAGTTTAACTGTTGAGATGCAGGTAAAAATTACCACCAATTCTGTGTTTTTTTTTATTTCAAGCAGGGGAGGCGTTGTGTAAACCTGGTTTGATATTTAGAAAATGATGCCCATCTTAACAGTTAAACCCTTTGTACAATACAGATACATTGTATAGCCATAAATTAACTAAATTAATAATATGCAAGTCTTTATATATACTGTATGTAAAAATGGCTGAGCTCTTTTAATTAATAGAAAATAATTATTTACAACACTTTCTTATCTACAACACATACATCTCGTACTTAATAATAACATGCACAAGCCAAGGACCTCATTAAAAACAAAGTTGGACTCTTTCTATAAGTAACATCATTCTTTTTAACAAACTTTTAAGAACTGATAACAGGCCATAACTAGATCTGCTGTGTTCGGCATTGTACGTTTACTAGAAGCATGTGGAAAGTTAATATACATATATTATATACAGAGCGATAACAGATATCGAAAGATGATATGTGTCACGACTTCCACCGAAGGTGGCTCCTCTCCCTGTTCGGGCGGCGCTGCCACCGATCCCTTTTCTTTTTTGTTTGGTTTTGTCTGTCTTGTTGCTCACCTGGTTCTAGTTTAGGTTTTTAGTGGGGTATTAAATCTCGCCCTACCCTCTTGGGTTTGTGCGGGATTGTTTGTGTAACTGTCATTTGTTTGGGTTTGTTCTGTGGAACAAGTGTTTTTCTTTTCTGGAATTCATTCCTGTCGTTTTGTGGCTACTGTTGGTGTCCTGTTTCTGTTCTTTGGACTTGTAAATACATGCCCTTTCTTGCAATTTGCTCTCTTCTGCGCCTGACTCCACACCCACCTCTCCTAGTGTGAATCTGACAGAATCCCGCACCGCAAATCATGGAGTCAGCAGGAGCGAACGCACCCTCCCCGTCCATGGAGGAGCGTGTCCTCCAGCATACAGCCGTGCTACACCGTCTGGGGACGGCTATTGATCAAGTGATGGCGAGAATGGAGAGATGGGAGACGTGCGGCCTCCCTACCCCGCCTTCAGCCACTCTCCAGCCTGCACCACCACCTTCTCCGGCGGCATCCGGCCCCAGCGGGATTCGGCCCACGCTCCCGAGGGACTACGATGGGATGGCTGCCGGGTGCAAGGGGTTCCTACTCAAGCTGGAGCTTTACCTTTCACCCGACTCCCTGGAGCTTTACCGTTCACCCGACTCCCTCGGGAGAGGAAAGTGTCAACGTCCTCGTCTCCTGCCTTTCAGGCAAAGCCCTGGAGTGGGCCAACGAGTTCTGGGAGGGTCCAGATTCGGCGAAGGACCATTACCCAGAGTTCACCTGCCGCTTCCGGGCTGTGTTCGATCACCCACCAGAGTGCAGAGCTGCGGGTGAACGGCTGTTTCACCTGAGGCAGGAGATGAGTAGCGCACAGGATTTCGCACTGGAGTCCCGGACTCTGGCCGCCGGTGCGGGTTGGAATGACAGGGCCCTGATGGACCACTATAAATGTAGCCTGCGATAGGACATCTGCTTGGCGAGACACCACCCTCACTCTGGACCAACTGATCGACATGTGGTTTAGTACCACATCTGGCCATTATGAGTACCTCGTCATGCCGTATGTGTTGAAAAATGCTCCAGCCGTTTTCCAATCCTTTGTAGACTAGATTCTCCGGGGATCTGCACGGACATGCTGTGGTGGTGGTTTGCATCGATGACATTCTGATCTAATCCGCCGCACGCACCGCGCATGTGATTAGGTTACTTGAACGACTGTTGGAGCATGACCTGTAAGTCAAGGCCGAGAAATGTGTGTTCTCCAAACAAGCCGTCTCTTTCCTGGGTTATCGCATTTCCACATCTGGGGTGGTGATGGAGTGTGACCGCATTGCGGCCGTGCGTAATTGGCCGACTATGACCACAGTAAAGGAGGTGCAGCGGTTTTAGGGTTTGCCAATTACTACCGGAGGTCTATCCGGGGTTTTGGGCAGGTGGCTGCTCCCATTACCTCACTGCTGAAAGGGGGGGGGGGGGTGCGTTTGTGGTGGTCGGCGGAGGCGGACAGGGCTTTTGGTCGTCTGAAGGCGTTGTTTACCGATGCTCCCATATTGGCGTATCCGGGCCCCTGTTTGGCATTCATAGTGGAGGTGGACGTGTCTGAGGCTGGTGTTGGAGCTGTGCTATCACTGCGCTCGGGCACGCCCCTGAAGCTTCGCCCTTGCGCCCTTTTCTCTAACTAAAAGCCATCTTCTTAAAATAAGCATAGCGACAATCATATTCCAAGGTAAATGCTAAATTATGCTAAAAACTAGCCTTTTACAATGACAACTGTCACAAATAAAGTGCAACATTTACTGTGGAATAAACTGGAATATTGTGATGCTGATTATACTATTCAACACATTCATCTCACCCTCTCTCTGGGGTAATACATTGACTTTGTAATGCATATTAATAACTATTATCAAAGCTAGCACACAGTATATTTTATACTTTGTATTTTTTCCAGCCCCAGCTCTGAAAGGTGGCCTCTGATGTCAATGGCCTTTCTGAAGCTGCTTGAAGGCTCTTCCCACTTTTTCTAAGGTGAGAGACACACAAACACAAACAAACACACACACCTATCCCCACCCACGCTCCAACTTTAACCCTCAACTCTTCAATATGGACCCAGCTGGTGTCGTAAGTATGGTGTTGTATGAGTATATAGAAAGAGGCTGGACTACTGCTCTGAATCCATTCAATACTCTCAACTCTCAATATACTCTCTTTTCCATTGTGGGGGAGATTTTGTGTTGTTTTGGGGTAGATGCTGGCAAATCATTTAATTTGCAGCCAAGAGCAGTTATTTGTTTGTTCTCATTTTGAGCCAATACTTAAACTGATGTAATGATGTTGATCATTTTTAGGACATTCTGAATTCTGCATATATTTATAACCAAACTTACAGTGAACAGACGTTGGGCATCCTGATGGTAGATATAAAATATGCCTTGTCTCAAGAAGTTCCACTTTAAAATAAAATCCAGCCTTCCTTTCCTCCATTGTCCTCCTCCAATCTTCATACACCAAGGATGATGACGAACATATAATGCATTTTAAAAACAGAACAAAACATGTGCTTGGCTTATCCTATCCAAATATGGCTCATCTCCAGTAAATGACATTGCATTTCTGACGTTACAAAACTAAACAAACACAGCTAAAGAAACTGTAGAATATGTAGAGAAAATAATGATTTCTCTAGCAAGTACATACAGTTAATTTATGTCATTATTTTGATATTGTCACACCCTGATATGTTTCACCTGTCCGTGTGATTGTCTCCACCACCCTCCGGGTGTCGCCTGTCTTCCCCATTATCTCCTGTGTATTTATACCTGTGTTCTCTGTTTGTCCGTTGTCAGTTTGTCTTGTTTGTTAAGTCAACCAGCATTTTTGTTATCAGCTCCTACTTTTCCCAGTCTCTCATTTGTCTCGCCCTCCTGGTTTTGACCCTTGCCTGTCCTGACTCTGAGCCGACCTGCCTGACCACTCTGCCTGCCCCTGTGCCTACCTGCTGACATGTACCTTTGCCCCACCTCTGTTTTACTGACCCCTGCCTCCCTTGACCTGTCAATTGCTTGCCCCTGTTGGAATATTAAACTATTGCCAATACTATGTGTCTGATTCTGGGTCTTACCTTGATTCCTGATTGATACTAACTTCTTTCCCTACCCACAGTTAGCTGTGTGATGTAAACAATTACTCTTGCTTCTGGCTTTAGTTTAAACTCCTCCAGATTCTAGTTCAGAGTGCTGGCAAGTATCTCAGAGATCTGTTGAAGGAGATGAAAGAAACATAATTTAGTCAAACAATTATCACCCTTTACAGCTCTTTCAATTCACACACACTGCATAATTAAATATACATCTTGTCATGATACTGACCACTTTGGTTCATTTGTCTCAATTGTCAGACTCGGGCACATAGAATTAGTGTCTCTGTGTCTGTCATTTCAGCCATGACAATGTCTTTAACCTATTGTGTGAATTGGCGTGACGGATTGGGAACAATTTGTCATACATGCAATGACAGAATTACAATGACACTCAAAATGTCTGTGTCCAATCTAACTATCCCATACCTGCTCTAGCTCCACCTCGCTCTGTTTCTTGCCCTCTGTTTGGTTCTTATGTGGTAACAGGAAGAGCTCAGCGGCTGTTGGCACACCTGGAAACACTGCAAACAATAGCTGATCCTCTGGAAAGTCTGACACCTGTTGACAATACTGTTACAATATGTTCATACTTGTATGGTATTCTTAATCTACAGTCCAAATTACTGCCCTTAGATTATATTAATATTTAATATGTTTGACATCAAAGGAGAGTCCTTCTGTAGCTCAGTTGGTAGAGCATGGCGCTTGTAACGCCAGGGTAGTGGGTTCGATTCCCGGGACCACCCATACGTAGAATGTATGCACACATGACTGTAAGTCGCTTTGGATAAAAGCGTCTGCTAAATGGCATATATTATTATTATATATAGGAGAGGGAGGTGACAATTAAATAAATTTGGGCATGTACTGGGGTGGTACAGAAGAAAAGGGGCCTCGACCCAAGGCGAAAGGTCCCCCACAACACCCAAGGTCCTGGCGGCCACGGCCTGACAGCGCTGCGGCGCCTCGGGCGACACGCCTAGGGGAGGTATCTCCTCTGTGCCGCGACTGACAGGACGATAATTGATTCGGAGGAGCAGGAGGCGAGTTTGATAAGGACTCACCCCGTTCCTGTACAAACGACCGAAGACAGCCATTTAACAGTGACTTTTTAACATGTTTGTCATGTCTTAAAAATGTTTTACCTTTGTTAAATAATTTGTACACATTTTAAATGGCTTTTAGAGTGTTGGATGGTTTTTACAAGAAAAAATACTTTTATTCATGGTTGTTTCAATTGATTTTAACAACATCTACTTTTTAACACATTTACATGTAATATTCAAATGCTGTTTTTTATGCTTTTATGCAGTTTTTATGTGTATAAATGTGCAAAAAATATATGGGATGTTAAAGGAAATGCAACAACAAAACATTTCCAAAAGAAAAAAAAACTGTCAAATATTTGGACACACCTCCTCATTAAAAGGTTTTTCTTAATTTTTATATTTCCTACATTGTATAATAATAGTGAAGACATCAAAACTATGAAATAACAAATATGGAATCATGTAGTAACCAAACAACTGTTAAACAAATCAAAATAGATGTTCTGTTTGAGATTCTTCAAAGTAGCCACCCTTTGCCTCGATGACAGCTTTGCACACTCTTCGCATTCTCTCTACCAGCTTCACCATGAATGCATGTAAATTAACACATGCGCCCTGTTATAAGTTCATTTGTTAAAATTATTTCCTTCTAAATGCGTTTGAGCCAATCAGTTGTCTTGTGTAGCGGTGGTACGGTATAGAGAAGATAGCCATATTTGGTAAAAGACCAAGTTCATATTATGGCAAGAACCGCTCAAATAAGCAAAGAGAAACAACAGTTCATCATTACTTTTAGACATGATGTAAAGTTAATATGGAACATTTCAAGAACTTTGAAAGTTTCTTCAAGTGCAGTCGTAAAAACCATCACGTGCTATGATGAAACTCTCTCTCTCATGAGGACGACCACAGGAAAGGAAGACCCAGAGTAACCTCTGCTGCAGACAATAATTTAATTAGAGTTACCAGCCTCAGAAATTGCAGCCCAAATAACTAATTCAGAGTTCAAGTAGCAGACACATCTCAACATCAATGACGGATTTAATCGGGAAAAAGACCCAATTGTGATGTTTATGGGATATATAGGAGTGCCAAGAAAGAAGCTCGTCAAAGGTAATGAATGTTTTATATTTAATTTCTGCGTTTTGGGTAGCGCCGGCTACCGCAAAATCTGTTGTTTTAGGTGACGTTCCAGTATTTTGGGGGGTGCATGCTATCAGATAATAGCTTCTCATGCTTTCGCCGAAAAGCATTTGACAAATCTGACTTGGTGGCTAAATTCACAACGAGTAATTTCATTTTAGTACCTTTAATTCAGTACCTTGCATGTGTGTTTTAATGACAGTTTGAGTTTTATCAAAAACTATAGGTGGTGCTCTTGAAATTTCCGCTGATTTGGTCCCGACAGCGGAACCAAATCCCTAACAAGTTTTAACCACTAACATTAGCAAGCCAACCATAGCTAGCTAATTGTTGTTCGTTGTCAATGGGTTTTTGTTACATTTAGCACACAAGACTCTTCTATAATTCATTTGTACAAGTAGCACTATATAGAGATAGTGAATCTGATGTACTGTTTGTGTTTTAGCTAACCTTAGCTAAACAAACACTACTGTAACTAGATGGTAGCTAACATTTAAGTAGCTAGATACATAAGTAGTTGAGAGCAAGCTTTAGAAAATAAAACATTTAGAAAACAGGATTGTAATATATTTGAGAATGTGTGAAAGTGTTTGCTGTTTTCCATAATACAGTATATTTGGTATGAAGTTTAAGTTTTTAGCTTTCTTTAGTGGTGTCACTGCATTGCAGCATTCTCGATTATGTTCATCTGCTGCATCCAAGGGAAAGGAAGCTTCTTGGCAGGGAAAAAACACATTTGAATAAATAATACAATTTAGAGTTAAATCCTTTGATGTTGTTGCAATTATTTTTTTTCATCGTATTTTGAGTAACCCATGGAAAAAACATACTGTCATGAAGCATTATGACCATCCTGTGTCTCATTTCTTGGACTAAGAAAATGCACTTCATGACATTATAAAATGTAATATAACATAAACATACTGTTTACAAGTAGGCTACGATGTAATGGAATTATTTGCTTTGTGTGGTAGGTTTTGTAGGTTTTGACACTCTTATGTAGATGTCATAACCAGCCATAAAAATGTCACAAAAGGTCTATATACATGTGCCATGACAATGTTCTGACCATATAATGAGAGTTTGTTGATTCAGCTATTATGACCTTCTATGACATGATTATGAACGTGTCATAATGTATTATGACCCTAGGTGCCAAATAAAATGTTACCCATTTTTCAATCCAATCTCAAGCTCCATGTTTTCGCGAAAGTGTATTTATTTCTTGAGGGGAAAAGTACATCTTGCCAAATAACTATTTTTCCAAGACCTCAAAATAGCTGCTACTAAATGTTTTTCTTTATAATGGCCTTTATCCACTTTACCAGCGAGGCACGGGTTCCAACCAGCAATAAGTGTCCAATTTAAATGCCACTAATGTTTTTATGGGTTCTTTATAGAGCAGACAATGGAGTGGCGTAGTCGGCAAGTCACATACACACGAAGGACATACATTTTCAAGCCTTAAAATCACTATTTGAGTTGCAAAGTAGTGGACAAATAGAGAGCAAAGGAATGACTTGCAATGAGGGAAAGAGGTAAAGAAGGAATGGGAGAGGGAATGGGATAGGATGCAATTGCGATTACTCATTAGTCTAAAAAGCCTTCTGGCTCCGAGTACTTGGGTAGCGCTGGCATTTTATGCCCCCCACTCATTGGAAAAGTCAAGTGAAAAATCTGTTATGGGAGGAGAGCAGGTGGGTCAGACTGTCAGATGAGTGAGCGTTTGAGGGAATTTTGTCCAAGCCCAAATGTGGCTGAAAAAACACCTCTGCAGGGCTGTATCTTGTCTCTTTAACCTCTTAGAGCAAGGTGAGACGCTAGCCAACAGGAAATGCAAATGCGCAATGCCAAATGCTAATAGTACTCGCTAAAACTCAAACTTTCATTAAAACACACATGCAGGGTACTAAATTAAAGCTACACTCGTTGTGAATCTAACCAACAAGTCAGATTTTTAAAATGCTTTTCGGCGAAAGCATGAGAAGTTATTATCTGATAGCATGCAACACCCCGAAATACCTGAAGGGGACGTAAACAAAAGAATTAGCGTAGCCGGCGCTACACAAAACGCAGAAATAAAATATAAAACATTCATTACCTTTGACGATGTAACGACATTCGTTCGTCGAAAGAGAGTCGGACCGAAATGCAGCGTGGTGGTTACTCATGTCTTTAATGAAACAAATGACGATACATGAAATAACTTAATAAATACAAAAACAACACGGAACGTGAAAACCTAATACAGCCTGTCTGGTGAACAACTACACAGAGACAGGAACAATCACCCACAAAATACACAGAGAAACCCAGGATACCTAAATACGGTTCCCTATCAGAGACAACAAGAATCACCTGACTCTGATTGAGAACCGCCTCAGGCAGCCAAGCCTAAACTAGACACACCCCTAATCAACCACAATCCCAATGCCTACAAAAATCCCAATACGACAACACAATAAACCCATGTCACACCCTGGCCTGAACAAATATATAACGAAAACACAAAATACAATGACCAAGGCGTGACAGACAAGCTTCTTTGTTGGCACTCCTATATGTCCCATAAACATCACAATTGGGTCTTTTTTTTCGATTAAATCCGTCCATGTATACCCAAAATGTCCATTTATGAAGCCCGTCTGATCCAGGAAAAAACTGCTTGTACAAAACGCAACGTCATTTTTTTAAATTAAAAAAGTTGCCTATAAACTTTGACAAAACACTTCAAACGACTTTTGTAATCCAACTTTAGGTATTAGTAAACGTTAATAATCGATCAAATTGATCACGGGGCGATGTGTATTCAATAGCTCCACGTCTTGAAATTATGGTCGATATTCTCCCTTTCAAAACTTCCTGTCGTGTACCGGATGACATGAAGTGCCTCTTCTTCATTTCACCAAGGATCAACTTCAAGCCAATTGCCAAGACTGGCGACATCGTGTGGAAGCTGTAGGACTTGTAAACTGGGAGCTATCTATTTTCCCTTGCCATAGACAATACAGCCAACTGGCGGATTGATATTTTATTTTTTGGTGAACAGTTTTCCTTCGGGTTTTGCCTGTTAAACACGTTCTGTTACAGTCACAGACATGGTTTAACAAGTTCTAGAAACTTCAGAGTGTTTTCTATCCACACATAATAATCATATGCATATACTATATTCCTGGCATGAGTAGCAGGACGTTGAAATTTTGCGCGATTTTTAACAAAATGTTGAAAAAAAATCACGATATCTTTAAAAAAAATCAGATGAAACAGTTGTCAAATACTATTATAAACACACCATGAAGTGGATTCTGTTTTTCATTCTTCGTGAACGATATTGGGTTATTATATCTTCATCACACCTTCCATAGTGCATTATTTCCAACAATGTTGTTATAAATAGTTTATGACGATTCACCTATAACTTTATTCTGTGAAGTAAAGTACAGTTGTCACCCAGGAAAGGAAGGGGGCGATAATGAGAAAGGGATGCCCACAAGAAATGCACTCTCTTTGTCACGCCCTGGTCGAAGTATTTGTGTTTATCTTCAGGTATTGGGTCAGGCCAGGGTGTGGCATGGGGTTTTTGTATTGTGGTGTGTTTTGTCTTGGGGTTTTGGTGTTGGTATTGGGATTGTAGCTTAGTGGGGTATCTAGCAAAGTCTATGGCTGTCTGGAGTGGTTCTCAATCAGAGGCAGGTGTTTATCGTTGTCTCTGATTGGGAACCATATTTAGGCAGCCATATTCTTTGAGTTTGTCGTGGGTGATTGTCCTTAGTGTTTTTGTTCCTGTCGCTGTGTTAGTTGACAAGTATAGGCTGTTTCGGTTTTCGTTACGTTTATTGTTTTGTAGTGTTTGTGTTTATTCGTGTTTACGTTGTTTATTAAACATGGATCGCAATCTAAAAAAAATATATAAAAAATATATGCCATTTAGCTGACGCTTTTATCCAAAGCGACTTACAGTCATGTGTGCATACATTCTACGTATGGGTGGTCCCGGGAATCGAACCCACTACCCTGGCGTTACAAGCGCCATGCTCTACCAACTGAGCCACAGAAGGTCCGCAATCTACACGCTGCGGTTTGGTCCGACTCTCCTTCACACCTAGAAAACCGTTACACTCTTGGGTAAAAAAGAGGACATGTTAACCTCTTGCACCACACTCTCTGGGATAAGTGGGACGCGTCCCACCTGGCCAAAAGCCAGTGACAATGCAGAGCGCCAAATTCAAATAAATTACTATAAAAATCTAACTACACTTGTTGTGAATCCAGCCAACATGTCAAATTTCAAAAAGTCTTTTTGGTGAAAGCAAACGATGCTATTATCTGAGGATAGCATCATAGTATACAGAGAGAGAAGCATATTTCAACCCTGCAGGCGTGACACAAAACACAGAAATAAAAATATTATTCATGCCTTACCTTTGACAAGCTTATTTTGTTGGCACTCCAATATGTCTCATAAATATCACAAATGGTCCTTTTGTTCGATTAATTCCGTCAATATATATCCAAGTGGTCAATTTATTTGGTGCGTTTGATCCAGAAAAAGACAGGTTCCAACTTGCGCAACGTGACTACAAAATATCTCAAAAGTTACCTGTAAACTTTGCCAAAACATTTCAAACTACTTTTGTAATCTGGATTCCCAATGAAAACCTATTGAAAAGAGAGTGAACTCAAAAACAAAATCTGAAAGGTTTGTCCTCGGGGTTTCACCTGCTAAATAAGTTATGTTATACTCACAGACATGATTCAAACAGTTTTAGAAACTTTAGAGTGTTTCTATCCAAATCTACTAATATTATGCATATCTTATCTTCTGGGGATGAGTAGCAGGCAGTTGAATTTGGGCAAGCATTTAATCCGGACGTGAAAATGCTGCCCCCTGTCACCAATAAGTTTAACAGGTGGTGGTGAAACCAGGGGGGCATCCGCAACACATACTAAATTATATGAATTTGCCAATGGATCTCTTAGCCCCGGCCAGTCACTGTCTGGAACACGAGAGATGGAATGACTTCTGAAAATAACTTAAATTAGCTTCTAATACTGAACTCCCCATTCAAACCTCTATTAGGCATTGGGTTGGAATCAGCTGAGGAGCAACAGTGCATCCCTGCCTGACTCTCACTATTGTCAGCCATAGAGCTGTACTGTAATACGGCAACACTGCAGTTTAATGGACCCTGACTTTAATTGCGATGTTGATGCCCCTTCTCCTCATCTTGGCTTTATTGTGGGGAGTTGTTTACCTTTACACGGAATATGTTTGAACTTGGAGGTGAACTGAATGCGAACCGCAGAAAAATATAAATTTGTATGGCGGTTGTTGCACAATATCTAGACTATGAACCTTATGTCAACTCTAGCAGTACATGGATAAATAGGCCTTAATAGTAATTTATTTTAGCGAAATGGTGAAAGAGATGAAAGGAGGATTAAACTGTATATGGAGGAGCACATGACACATGAACTAGTGTTTACAAACTCAATAGAGACCCATATACCATATAAAGTATCTATTGTAGGTCCTAAAAGGTTGTATAACAAAACATTTTATATGAAAAGAGGTGCTGTAACACTATTGAGGCTAGAAATTAACAGCCCAAGCTAGATCTCTGGCTTTCTATAACTGAGTGAGCCCTAGAAACTCCCTAGAAAGGCCAAAACCTTGGAAGAAATCTAGAGAGGAACCAGGCTATGTGGGGTGGCCAGTCCTCTTCTGGCTGTGCCGGGTGGAGATTATAACAGAACATGGCCAAGATGTTCAAATGTTCATAAATGACCAGCATGGTCGAATAATAATAAGGCAGAACAGTTGAAACTGGAGTAGCAGCACGGCCAGGTGGACTGGGGACAGCAAGGAGTCATCATGTCAGGTAGTCCTGGGGCATGGTCCTAGGGCTCAGGTCCTCCGAGAGAGAGAAAGAAAGAGAGAAGGAGAGAATTAGAGAACGCACACTTAGATTCACACAGGACACTGAATAGGATATGAGAAGTACTCCAGATATAACAAACTGACCCTAGCCCCCGACACATAAACTACTGCAGCATAAATACTGGAGGCTGAGACAGGAGGGGTCAGCAGACACTGTGGCCCCATCCGAGGACACCCCCGGACAGGGCCAAACAGGAAGGATATAACTCCACCCACTTTGCCAAAGCACAGCCCCCACACCACTAGCTCACCTTAGTCTGCTCTCATGTCAAATCCATGTTGGAGTTGGTGAAGACACAGAGAGACCACAAGTTGCATGCTATAGGCTTAAACCTTCACATGAAGTGGAAGAATAACACACTTAACTATGTCATATCAGCACTAGCCCTCCTCCGCAGATACTACGCACATCCAATGCGACAGTAATGGCTAAGATCTCCTTCATTCCAGACCAATTCCGAAGAACGTAACTCATCACTCTGACTTCTGAAAATAAGTTATTATCGCTTAGCAAGCTGCCTCGTGGGGGGGAGAAGAAGCCGAGTCTCTCGCACCTGTGTGATAACGAATAACATGACTGCCCAAGGGCGAATGCCGAAGCGACTGAGTGGATAGAAAGAGAAGAGAGAGAGGGAGTAAAAGAGAGAAGGAAGGAATTCACTCCTACTTGAAGCAGAGCCTTCTTAATGACTCTCCCCAAATCCTGTCTCCACTCGGGGAGATCACTACTGATCCTTATCTTGGACTTCTATCGCCTTGGTGTCTTGAGGTATGGCATTGGTAGAAGACACTTGGAAAGTAACAGTGTTCATTCCCTCGCTGGTGAAGGGGTACGAGATGCTCCCATGTAAGCTGTTCACCGGCTGGAGGAAGAAGAAACATGGACAAAATGAGTGATCACACTTTGATCAGGTAATAATCCTTTCACCTAAAAACCTTTAGCTTAAAACCCTGGAACACGAAAGAAACCAATTTCAGATAATAACAACTTCTCCTTGAACTTTTCACTAAGAGTAGTCATAACTTCTGACTGGAGTAGTTGGAGTTGATGAAATTCTGACTTGAGTAAAACCTTAAAAAAACATCCTCCCCATTAGACCTAGAACCAATGCAGCGAAGGTAATAACTTATGACACACTAATAAGATGTTTGAACAAAATACAAAATCAGAGACTGCTCCACCTCTATCATAGCCGCCTTCAATCAAAGAAGAGATTCATGTACGTAATACCATAGACATCATGTATAACCCATATATACATCAGTGGAGGCTACTGAAGGGAGGACAGCTCATAATAATGGCTGAACTGGGATGGAAACCAGGTCTTTGATGTGTTCGATGATGTTCCACTGATTCCATTCCAGCCATGACAATAAGCCTCTCCTCTGATTTAGTTGCAGTGACACCAGCCACCACTGCAGTACATGTACACTATATGGTAGAATAGTGTCAGTTCACCTCTATTAAAGTTGTATAGTTGGTACCCCACATACAGAATACTGTACACTATACACAACATCAAAGGAGGATCTGTGTCTGCACCATGTGTTTGCACTACTGGAGTCCCACAGGGTTCAGTTCTAGGCCCCCTTCTCTGTACACCAATTGTTTAAAGTCCAGTTTACTTCGCTGCTGTTCCCCAGTCACCAGAAATAGGTGAGGGTCCTAGAGTGGATGGGCCAGACCATCGCTGTTAAGTTTACTTCCTTGTTCTTGATGGCAACAAACGGACCTGATACATTGCCACAGGAGCTGATACAAACACAGATGATGATTCAGATTCAGTGTTGGATGATTCAGACTCCATATATGATTGGAATTACATGGATATTGTTTCAGACTACCTTCTTCACAATATGAAAAGCACTCGCACATCGAAATATCTATTTTTTGTTTAAATATGAAAAGCACTGGCACATCTGAAGATTACTTTTACAGTTGTGTTGGAAAAAAATAGCAACTGTCTTAAATGAAGAATTAGAGAAAACAAGATCTCCCACACTGCGCTTGCCAGTATCATTTATCATTATCACTGGGGTAATGTATGGGACATTCTTTTCAATAAGACTATTTTAGCTGAAAAGGGAAGGTGAATGAAATCTTACTCAACAATTATCATAACTATCATAATGTTTTATAGTTTGATGGAATTTAGTTGAAGAACAAGATTTTTCTTGACTTAAAACACTTTGGCGTTATCCTGTTTATGATGTGATACCATGTGAGTAATACTGTGGTCTGACATGCTGAGACCATAATGGGAGTTGACGTGGGTGTATGTGGCATTATCGTGATCTAAGTGGTGAAGTTTCCTATAGTGGAGATATAACACGCTATTTTAACAGTAAAACTCAGGCCGACAGTGGTGTGACTTGGCGCTCTGATGTGTATGTCTCCTCCTGGGCTTCGGTTAACTCTTATCATCTTTAACTGAGACTAATCTTTATCATTATCTTTATCATCCAAGCTTTGAAATGAATGCAGTGTGTGTGTGTGTGTGTGTGTGTGTGTGTGTGTGTGTGTGTGTGTGTGTGTGTGTGTGTGTGTGTGTGTGTGTGTGTGTGATGTGAGTCATTTGGACAGGCTTCCTAAACTGTGTCTGTTGTACAAAATATAAAAAATGTAAATATGTGTTGGTATTGTGCTAAAATCATCACCTGCCCACTCTCTCCCCTGCAAATGACCTCAAAATGGTCCAAACCATTGAGAAAAAAAAAGAATATATGCCATCAAAAAGTACACTGATTGAAAGTGTTATGGTGACCAGAGACACCATTTAAATGGCACCTTCACAAATTGATGAAAGCCTCCCTGATATTATTTACTTGACATTTGTCTGGCTTCTTGTCACCGAAAACCCTCACAAAATTTTACAGATGCGCAATTGAGAGCATCCTGTCGGGCTGTTCACCGCCTGGTGCGGTAATTGCACCGCCCGCAGCCATAGGGCTCTCAAGAGAGTGGTGCGGTCTGCCCAATGCATCACTGGGGGCAAACTACCTGCCTTCCAGGACATCTACAGCACCCAATGTCACAGGGAGGCCAAAAAGATAATCAAGAACAACAACCACCCGAGCCACTGCCTGTTCCCTCAGCTATCATCCATAAGGTGTGGGACTGAAGGTGAGAGACCATCTATCTCAAGGCCATCAGAATGTTAAATAGTCATCACTAGCACATTAGAAGCTGCTGCCCTATATACACTGCTCAAAAAAATAAAGGGAACACTAAAATAACACATCCTAGATCTGAATGAATTAAATATTCTTATTAAATACTTTTTTCTTTACATAGTTGAATGTGCTGACAACAAAATCACACAAAAATGATCAATGGAAATCAAATTTATCAAACCATGGAGGTCTGGATTTGGAGTCACACTCAAAATTAAAGTGGAAAACCACACTACAGGCTGATCCAACTTTGATGTAATTTCCTTAAAACAAGTCTAAATGAGGCTCAGTAGTGTGTGTGGCCTCCACGTGCCTGTATTACCTCCCTACAATGCCTGGGCATGCTCTTGATGAGGTGGGGGATGGTCTTCTGAGGGATCTCCTCCCTGACCTGGACTAAAGCATCCGCCAACTCCTGGACAGTCTGTGGTGCAACGTGGTATTGGTGGATAGAGCGAGACATGATGTTCCAGATGTGCTCAATTAGATTCAGGTCTGGGGAACGGTATGGCCAGTCCATAGCATCAATGTCTTCCTCTTGCAGGAACTGCTGTCACACTCCAGCCACATGAGGTCTAGCATTGTCTTGGATTAGGAGGAACCCAGGGCCAACCGCACCAGCATATGGTCTCACAAGGGGTCTGAGGATCTCATCTCGGTACCTAATGGCAGTCAGGCTACCTCTGGCGAGCACATGGAGGGCTGTGCGGCCCCCCCAAAGAAATGCCACCCCACACCATGACTGACCCACCGCCAAACCGGTCATGCTGGAGGATGTTGCAGGTAGCAGAATGTTCTCCACGGCATCTCCAGACTGTCACGTCTGTCACATGTGCTCAGTGTGAACCTGCTATCATCTGTGAAGAGCACAGGGCGCCAGTGGCGAATTTGCCAATCTTGGTGTTCTCTGGCAAATGAAAAACGTCCTGCACGGTGTTGGGCTGTAAGCACAACCCCCACCTGTGGACGTCGGGCCCTCATACCACCCTCATGGAGTCTGTTTCTGACCGTTTGAGCAGACACATGCACATTTGTGGCATGCTGTAGGTCATTTTGCAGGGCTCTGGCAGTGCTCCTCCTGCTCCTCCTTGCACAAAGGCAGAGGTAGCGGTCCTGCTGCTGGGTTGTTGCCTTCCTATGGCCTCCTCCACATCTCCTGATGTACTGGCCTGTCTCCTGGTAGCGCCTCCATGCTCTGGACACGACGCTGACAGACACAGCAAACCTTCTTGCCACAGCTCGCCTTGATGTGCCATCCTGGATGAGCTGCACTACCTGAGCCACTTGTGTGGGTTGTAGACTCCGTCTCATGCTACCTACCACTAGAGTGAAAGTACCGCCAGCATTCAAAAGTGACCAAAATATCAGCTAGGAAGCATAGGAACTGAGAAGTGGTCTGTGGTCCCCACTTGCAGAACCACTCCTTTATTTGGGGTGTCTTGCTAATTGCCTATCATTTCCACCTGTTGTCTATTCCATTTGCACAACAGAATGTGACATTTCTTGTCAATCAGTGTTGCTTCCTAAGTGGACAGTTTGATTTCACAGAAGTGTGATTTGCTTGGAGTTACATTGTGTTGTTTAAGTGTTCCCTTTATTTTTTTGAGCAGTTTACATAGACCTGAAATCACTCTTAAAATGGTGTTCCAGTTCACATAATTAGCATTATTATTGGCCAAATATTTATATATTTTTATTTCCATTAATTTACGTGTATTTTGTGTTTTGTTGTGAAATTGTTGGGGCTAGAAACACAAGTAATTTGTTACACCCGCAATAACATCTGCTTAACACGTGTATGTAACATTCTATTTGATTTACAAGAGGAAAAGAGCAAGAAAGCATCAATGTGCTGTACTATGTGCAAAGCATTCTGGTACTTTGCCTATAACTGGCTCCATTGTACACTGCTGTATACTTAGAAAGATGGTTAGTTACAGAGAAATATAAGGCAGATATATTAAATTTTGATCCATGAGAACCACAACACTGTTGTTTTCCATCCTTTCCCTCCAATCAGGGACTGATTCAGACCTGGGTCACCAGGTGAGCGACCAATCTGGCCAATCAATGGCCAACATAACTTCTTGCGTCGAGCCATCCCGTATCCGGGATCGTGACTACAGCCTCAAGCACATTACCATAACGCAACGTTAACTATTCATGAAAATCGCAAATGAAATGAAATCAATATGCTAGCTCTCAAGCTTAGCAAATGAAATGAAATACATCTATTTGCTCTCAAGCTTAGCCTTTTGTTAACAACACTGTCATCTCAGATTTTCAAAATATGCTTTTGAATCATAGCTAAACAAGCATTTCTGCAACAATATTGATCGCCTAGGATTATGCCTGGCATTCAGCATGTAACATTTTCACAAAAACCAGAAAAGCATTCAAATAAAATAATTTACCTTTGAAGAACTTCAGATGTTTTCAATGAGACTCTCAGTTAGATAGCAAATGTTCAGTTTTTACAAAAAGATTATTTGTGTTGACAAATCGCTCCTTTTTCTTCATCACGTTTGGGTAATAAAAAAATATAAAAAAATTATCATAAATTAAGTCATTAAAACGCTAACTTGTTTCCAAATTAACTCCATAATATCGACAGAAACATGGCAAACGATGTTTAGAATCAATCCTCAAGGTGTTTTTCACATATCTATCAATGATAAATCCTTCGTGGCAGTTGACTTTCTCTTCTGAAGAAATGGAACGCGCATGGACCTAGAGATTACGCAATAATTTCGACACAGGACACCGGGCGGACACCTGGTAAATGTAGTCTCTTATGGTCAATCTTCCAATGATATGCCTACAAATATGTCACAATGCTGCAGACACCTTGAAGAAACGACAGAAAGGGCAGGCTCATTCCTGGCGCATTCACAGCCATATAAGGAGACATTGGAACACAGCGCCTTCAGAATCTGGGGCATTTCCTGTATGAAACTTCATCTTGGTTTCGCCTGTAGCATTAGTTCTGGGGCACTCACAGATAATATCTTTGCAGTTTTGGAAACGTCAGAGTTTTTTTATTTCCAAAGCTGTCAATTACATGCATAGTTGAGCATCTTTTCGTGACAAAATATCTTGTTTAAAACGGGAACGTTTTTTATCCAAAAATTAAAAGAGCGCCCCCTATCTCGAAGAAGATAACAGTAACTGACCAATTATCTACCAGGTATAGTAGAAACTAAAACAAAAAGTACTTAATTCCTCGATGGCAGAAAATTAAATATCCCTGTCAAATAGATGAATGTATAGAGGTGATGTACACGTAACATGGAGATACAAGGTGGTAGCATCAAATCCCAGGGTGTTTTCCGCCAAGGCCGAGAAACGGAATATCCAGCAGTCTTGTAAATGTGTCTGATCCCCTCTTCGATCCAGCTCAGGTTGGAGCAGGAGTCTGCCGTGCCATCTCCGAAATCCAGTTGGATGTTGGTTCTCATTGAGTTACCCTGGAAAGCAAGTGAAGTCTCAAGTAGGGACTACAGATGAAGAAAGAAAAAAAGAAAGAGAAAGAAAGTTCATCATTATAAAAAACATACAGCAATTGTATTTGAGAGCCCAGCCAGATGCTTGCACTTGTGTTTATTCTAGACTTAAATGCATATCTGTAAACGGCGTTCGTCTGTTGAAGGAGAGTCGGACCAAAATGCAGCGTGGTGGTTACTCATGTTCTTTAATGAAGAATAGACGATACATGAAATAACTAAATATACAAAAACAACAAACAAACCGCGAAAACCTATACAGCCTATCTTGTGATAACGAACACAGAGACAGGAACAATCACCCACCAAAACACTCACAGAATATGGCTGCCTAAATATGGTTCCCAATCAGAGACAACGAAAATCAGCTGACTCTGATTGAGAACCGCCTCAGGCAGCCATAGACTAATTAGTCACCCCACAAAACCCCAAGACAAAAAACACACCACAATAACCCATGTCACACCCTGGTCTGACCAAATAAAGAAAGAAAACACAAAATACTAAGACCAAGGCGTGACAATATCATTGTTGAAATGGGGTTTAATACAATGCCGCAAAACCACAGTACCACTCAGTAATGAGCACTCATGCATGGGCACAGGCAGGGCATCATTCTTTGTTTTTGTCCAAATCCTAACAGCTGGTGTGACACATTAACTGCATTCTGAGTCTGACATGTTATATAACACCACTGGGAGTGTCTGGCTCCTGTGGTGTGTGTGTGTGTGCGTGTGTGTGTGTGCGTGTGAGATGGAGAGAGAGAACCACAGGGAGGTCGAGACAGTGTAGTAATCAAGAGACAGTAGGGTGAAAGGTATACGAGTCGACAGACTGCTGGGCTACATTCACACACAGATACAAGCAGTCAGAACTACCCTAAACATTGGGGTTGCATCATATTCTGCCCCACGGTGAGAGCAGTGTGTTTGCCTGTTACTGCTAATGGGGTGTGTGTCTCTCTCTCTCTCTCTCTCTCTCTCTCTGTGTGTGAATGAGAAAGAGCTAATGTGTGTGTTAGACACTACCTGCTCTGCCTTTACAGTATCTGCAGCAGTTGTCAGTGGCTCCAGCTGCCACTGTGACCAATTCCTCCCACTTATCCCGCCGGTACCCTGCGAGCAATCACAACTAGCTCCCAGCCTCCCTGCAGCACATTGTAACGCAATTCAATTGGGATCTTTATTTGTAACAAATCATTAGCACAAGGGGGCTCCGGTCCTGAAACAAACAAAAAAAAAACGATTTCTCTCTCTCTCTCCTTATTCACTATCTGTTTTTCTTCTTTTCAAGCGCAGCAGAGTGTGAAAACATGGGAGGGTTGTGTATGGGGGAAGGCTTCTGGGGGTATATTTCACGCCATTATACCCAGAAAATGTAAAAATATGAATAAGCCAAATAAATAAAGGCAGAATAAAATGGAAGAAAAGGGATTACAGTGATAGCTACTGTGTGGAACTGTAATGGCCCACAATCCTTTGCCAAAATGGCACTCGGAATAGGTCTTCAGTGTCGTCGATGTCACACAGGCTTTTGTTGATATCCGTTGTTCACACTCTCTGAACACTTCTAGTTCTCTATCGAGGTGTCCTGGGATCACTAGCTAATCTGCATGAGACTGATGCTGGCCTGCTGGCTAAATGTCAAGCTTTGTGTCCGTGGCTCCATGTGTGACTCAGACGGCCACCAAATCCAAAATGCATAATAGGGTAAGTGTCATGGTCTGGACAGCAGTGCTGGTTGACAATAATGTTTTTTTTTATTTCAGGTCCAAACACAGGACTGCGAACAGGACTCTTGTTCAGGTGAATGTCAACACACAAAGGATGGTAAAAACGGTGTGAAGTCAGTGCTGTCATGCTGATGGTGTGTCATACCTGGGTTCAAATAGTTTTTGCTTTCTTTGAAATGCTTTGGGCGTTTGATTGAGCCTGCCTGGAGAGCTAGATGGACAGATTGTCACTTTTGGGATTATTCCATCTGTTCTGGTTGGTGTACACATGACATGCTATTAGGTAGCTAATGTTGGGTAAAAATGTTTGGTGTAAATATAACATGCTAATGTTGGGTAAATCTGGTTGGTGTACACATGACATGCTATAAAGTTGCTAATGTAGAGTAAATCTGGTTGGTGTAAACATGACATGCTATAAGGTAGCTAATGTACAGTAAATATGGTTGGTGTACATTGCATGCCATAAGGTAGCTAATGTACAGTAAATATATAGACATGAAATGCTTTGAAAGGCTTCCTGATGGGCCACCCCCAATAGGTAAGGATAGGTAACAACACATCCGCAACGCTGATCCTCAACACGGGGGCCCCTCAGGGGTGCGTGCTCAGTCCCCTTCTGTACTACCTGTTCACTCATGACTGCATGACCAGGCACGACTCCAACACCTTCATTAAGTTTGCCGACAACAGTGGTAGGTATGATCACAGACAACGAAGAGACAGGCTATAGGAAGAAGGTCAGAGACCTGATTGTGTGGTGCAAGCCCAACAGCCTCTCGTTCAACGTGATCAAGACAAAGGAGATGTGGACTACAGGAAAAGGAGGCCCGAACATGCCCCCATTCTCATTGACAGGGCTGTAGTGGATGGAGCAGGTTCAGATATTCAGGTTCCTTGGCGTCCATATCACCAACAAACTAACATGGTCCAAGCACACCAAGACAGTCATGAAGAGGCCATGACAAAACCTATTCCCCCTCAGGAGACTGAACGATGTGGCATGGGTCCCCAGATCCTCAAAAGGTTTTACAGCTGCACCATCGAGAACATCATGACGGGTTGCATCACTGCCTGGTATGGCAACTGCTTGGCCTCTGACCGCAAGGCACTACAGAGGTTGGTGTGTACATCCCAGTATGTCACCTGGGCCAAGCCTCCTGCCAGCCAGGACCTCTATACCAGGCGGTGTCAGAGGAAGGCCCTAAAAATTGTCAAAGACTCCAGCCACCGTAGTCGGAGACTGTTTTTTCTGCTCCCACACGGCAAGCGGTAACGGAGCACCAAGTCTAGGCCCAAGAGGCTTCTAAACAGCTTCTACCCCCAAGCCATAAGATTCCGGAACATATAACCAAATGGCTACCCAGACTAAATGGCCACCCTCTATGCTGCTGCTACTCTCTGTTATTATCTATGCATAGTCACTTTAATAAATCTACCGACATGTACATATTACCTCGACACCGGTGCCTCCGCACATTGACTCTGTGCCGGTACTCCCAGTATATACTGTAGCCCTGCTATTGTTATTTACTGCTGCTCTTTAATTGTTGGTTATTCTTATCTTTGACTTTTTTATGTATTTTCTTAAAACTGCATTGTTGGTTAAGGGCTTGTAAGTAAGCATTTCACTGTAAGGTCGACACCTGTTGATTTCGGTGCATGTGACATATACAATCTGATTTTATTTGATTTATGGTTGGTGTACACATGACATGCTATAAGATCACTTTGTGATATTGAAATCTTGACATGTGATAGTAATAGTTGTTTGTAATTTTTGGGGGACTGAAACTATTATAAGATACATTTCATAAACTTTTTGACCACATGGCATATGTCTCTCTTATCAGAGGAATCCTCTCTTAATGAAATAAATATATCTTCATTTCCTCAACTCATCACACTGTAATATGACAGCTGGGCCCGGGAGAAACCTCATTGGAGAGACACTTACTTCTTAGCTGCAGTGCAGGGGGAAAGCAGTGCACTACCGCACATATTCCACCTGAATTTAATGTTAGGTAGTTGAACAGTGTCTAGGGAGTGAAGGGAGCGAGGCAAGGCCCTGGCCCTAGAAGGAGGCTACTCTGAGTTTATCACTCTATAAAGGGGTCTACGGGGGTGCATCTCTCTCTTAGGTCTTTAGCTCTTACTCTGTCTCTCAGCTCGGGGCTTGGGGCCTGTAGCTGTGTGTGTGTGATGGCGTGTTGCAAACTTTCAGAAGATGGTGTATGGGATGACATAACAGGGAAATCATTTCAGGCGTATGCCTGGAGAAGCATCCATGTCGAACATGGGAAATGCATCCAAATTTCACTCAGTAACATAGGCCTACAGTGAGTGAGTTGTACACCAGATGCTAGTTCTACTTTTACAACCACGCATAACAATACAAAATAAGTTGTTTTATATTCCATGGCTTAAGGTAGAAATCAATTCAACTCATAACAGTGATGCATACAAAGGCATCAATTGGGGCTCCTACAGGCCCATAAGAATGATATACAAAAAGGAGGCAATTTTGGCTTTTGGCCCAGTCCTACCTCATCCAGATGCACCAGGAAGGTGACGTTGGTGTGCAGGTCGGCAGTAAGCTTGCCCTCTCTGGTGGAGAGAGAAAGGCCTTTTGGAACCTTGTTGGGACACATCTGCTTCCTGGGTGTGTACATGTCCTTGACTCCCTTGATGCAGTTGTTGGAACACCACTTTCGGTACCTTAAGGAGATACCATATGAATATATGAGTTTGTACATGTTAAGCGTGGTTGACTGAGGTTATGGCTTCATGACACTACTAGTTAACAAGGCTACGGTATTGGTCACGTAAATCAATGAAGCTTGACAAGAAATCGCAACGTTTTTATTCTTAACCTCGAAGTGATTGTGGAAGTGACTGAGCTAGTGAACAAGACTTGCTATTATTTGACTAAACGTAAAAATGCTTAGTAATTACTAAACAAAACATGACTTTTAACCCTGAAAGTTAATGTCTGACACAAGATGTACAGTATTTGCCGGTCACATCGACAAAACTACAAAATGCTTACTAACTCCAGACAAAACTTGACTTTTAACCTTGGGGAAACAAATGCAAAAATGAAGGATTCTCCATTCTTCTCAGACCTCATCCATCCTCAGGTGTCCTAATCTGTGAAGGCAACACTTCTGTATATTTCTGCTCAATGAAAGGTCAAATATTTTTCCTTTAATGTTTTCCATTTAATTTTGTAAAACATTATGATGGTTATAATATGATCCATGTTAAAAAGCCTGAATAGGTATCACACATATCAAAAGAGAGGTACAAAAACACATTAAAACTTACAGTGGCTACAGTATCTCTCTGTATAGGTTGGCCAATGCTTATCATCTTCCCATCTCCCACTGTAATGAAACACTGTCAGGGTGTCACACCCTCTGGCACGGCTCCTAGTGTGAATAGTGATATTGGCTTTTTAGACCTGAGTCATTCACCAGACAGTAGATCTATACTGCGTGACATAGTGTACTGCTGAGAGCTCCACAGGTCTTTCAAGAGTCCTAGGACACAGATTTAGAATAGACAACATAGAAACGCTACAAAATAGTGTCCTTATGTGCAACTCACCCTGTGCTGTTGAGGTAGTTCTGTCCTTGGCTGCAGCTCCTTAATACAACAGCTGGGTTGAACCAGAACGCTGGTAGACAGTTCCATTCACTATGCCGTTCATAGCCATAATCACTATAACAAATCACATAGAGAATGCGATCAATATCAACACTTTAACTCTACCTACTGTACATGTACATATCTACCTCAATTACCTCATACCCCTGCATGTCAAATCAGTACTGGTACCCCGTGTATGTAGCCAAGTTATCGTTACTCATTATGTATTTATTATTATTTTCTATGTCAACTCGGTCTTGGTTCCCCGTGTATGTAGCTAAGTTATCATTACTCATTATGTATTTATTATTATTTTCTATGTCAACTCGGTCTTGGTTCCCCGTGTATGTAGCTAAGTTATCGTTACTCATTATGTATTTATTATTATTTTCTATGTCAACTCGGTCTTGGTTCCCCGTGTATGTAGCTAAGTTATTGTTACTCATTATGTATTTATTCTTATTTTTCTATATTTTTCTCTCTGAATTGTTGGGAAGGGCCCGTAAGTAAGCATTTCACTGTTAATCTACACCTGCTGTTTACGAAATGTGATAAATACAATTTGCACAGAAATACTGTGACGACTCGTAAGGCTAATTTATTTTAGGTATCTATGACCAACAGATGTATATCTTTACTCCCAGTCATGAAAAATCCATAGTTTAGTGAATTTAATTATTTTTTTCCAATGGACTGATATCCTCATGTGAACTGTAACTCAGTAAAATCTTTGAAATTGTTGCATGTTGCATTTATATTTTTGTTCTCTCTAGTACCTTATTTACATAAGTATTCAGACTCTTTGCCATGACACTCAAAATTGAGCTCAGGTGCATCCTGTTTCTATTAATCATCCTTGAGATGTTTCACCAACTTGATTGAACTCCACCTGTGGTAAATTCAATTGATTGGACATTATTTGGAAAGGCACACACCTGTCCATATAAGGTCCCACAGTTGACAGAGCATTTCAAAGAAAAAAAACAAGCCTTGAGGTCAAAAGGAATTGTCCATACAGCTCCGAGACAGGATTTTGTCAAGGCACAGATCTGGGGAAGGGTAGCAAAAATATTCTACAAATTTGAAGATCCCCAAAACCACAGGGGCCTCCATCATTCTTAAATGGAAAAAGTTTGGAATCACCAAGACTCTTCCAGAGTTGGCCGCCCACCCAAACTAAGCAATCGGGGGAGAAGAGCTTTGGTCAGGGAGGTGACCAAGAATCCGATGGTCACTCTGACAGAGCTTCGTAGTTCCTCTGTGGACATGGGAGAACCTTCCAGAAGGACAACCATCTCTGCAGCACTCCACCAATCAGGCCTTAATGGTTGAGTTGCCAGATGAAAGCCATTCCTCAGTAAAGGCACATGACAGCCTTCTTTGAGTTTGCCAAAGGGTACCTAAAGACGCTCCGACCATGTGAAACAAGATTATCTGGTCTGATGAAACTAAGATTGATTGAACTCTTTGGCCTGAATGCCAAGTGTCATGTTTGGAGGAAACCTGGCACCATGCCTACAATGAAGCATTGTGGTGGAAGCACCATGCCGTGGGGATGTTTTTCAGCGGCAGGGACTGGGAGACTAGTCAGGATCGAGGCAAAGTACAGAGAGATCCTTGATGAAAAGTTGCTCCAGAGCACTCAGGACCTCAGACAGTGTCAAAGGTTTACAGTGCAACAGAACAACAACCCTAAGCACACAGCCAAGACAACGCAGCAGTGACTTCAGGACAAGACTCTGAATGTCCTTGAGTGGCCCAGCCAGTGCCCTGAGTTGAACCCAATCCAACATCTCTGGAGAGACCTGAAAATAGCTGTGCAGCAACACTCCACATCCAACCTGACATACGCTTGAGAGGATCTGCAGAGAAGAATGGGAGAAACTCCCAAATTACAGGTGTGCCAAGCTTGTCACGTCATACCCAAGAAGACTCAACACTGTAATTGTTGCCATAGGTGCTTCAACAATGTACTGAGAAAATGGTCTGAATACTTATTGAAATGTGATATTTCAGTTGTTTGTTTTTATAAGTTAACAAACATTTCAAAACATGTGTTTTTGCTTTGTCATTATGGGGTATTGTGTGTAGACTGATGAGGGAAAAAACGATTTAATCAGATTTAGAATAAGGCCGTATGCTATACGCCTAGGCGTTACGAATAGCATTCAAGGAGAAGCACAAGGCAAAGTTATATTTCTAAGAAAATGAACATTCTTGCAAGTTTTTGCACTGCTGGCATGGTGTATATAAAACTAGGTTACACTGCATTACACACTGCAATGGATAGGCATTCCCAATCATGAGCCCCGGCTTGCCCTGCTCTTGCTGATGTAAACACTTTTGTGGTGCCTAACAGAATGACTATGCTGTGTATGATGGCACTTTAGAAGGCGAGTCAAAGGCTTCCTTCTGGATTTTTTATTTGTCAAAAAAGTATATATCTGTGCACGTGGACTAGGTCTACTGATGCCCTGTTCAGTTTGAGAGGTAGAGAACGAAGATGAAAAGGATGACCGGAGGTGAGCTTGCTACTGAGAGAATTGAAGCTGTTAATCAGATGTATTGACCTCACAATAAGCCATATTCAAGTAATTTACATAACTTAAATTGTTATGAAGCAGCACTAGTTTAATTTGACTTTAGGCTACTAACAACAAGAGGACTTTGTGTGGGAGCCTATTTCTTCCTATTCAAGAAATAAGAGGTAGACCGACCTGTTAGGCAGATTCAATTATAGTCTACTATCCATACACTGCCAGCCAAGTGCTTCAGACACCAAACACTCCTTAAAAATGTCTGTGAGGGTATTGTAGCTTTTGTTTAAATACATTTTTTTTTACTAAAAGCATAAGCCTACCCCCTTGTTCACTTGTTAATTTGGGAAAACATTTTTATAATGATGCATTAGTCCGCAATGCTAGAAACAAGCTGTGAAATGGTGGGTAAAGACGTGACTCCAATGCAGATGGGATATCGTTGGTTTGTTTTTATGACATTCAAAGGCTGTGCTACAACCTTCTATAGCCGAGGAGACAAAACATGTACTTTGCTTGAGAAGTAATGTGTGATTCTGTCACTATCAATTGACGTTTGACATTTCAACAGGGTATTAACAGGGGGCAGTATTTTCACATCCGGGTGAAATGCATGCCCAAATTCAACTGCCTGCTCCTCATCCCCAGAAGATAAGATATGCATGTTATTAGGATATTTGGATAGAAAACAATCTGACGTTTCTAAAACTGTTTGAATCATGTCTGTGAGTATAACAGAACGTATGTAGCAGGCGAAACCTTGAGGAAAAACCATTCAGATTTTTATTTTGAGGTCACTGTCTTTTCAATGGACTTTCATTGGGAATCCAGATTTCTAAGGGACCTTCTTGCAGTTCCTACCGCTTCCACTGGATGTCACCAGTGTTTAGAAATTGGTTGAGGTTTTTCCTTTGTGTAATGAAGAAGTAGCCCTGTTCAAAACGAGGCGCGTGACCAGAAAGGTAGCGTCAGTTTGTTTTCTTCCTGTATTGAACACAGATCATCCCGTCTTCAATTTTATCGATTATTTACTTAAATAAATACCTAAAGTTGTATTACAAAAGTAGTTTGAAATGTTTTGGCAAAGTTTAGAGGTAACTTTTGAGATATTTTATAGTCACGTTGCGCAAGTTGGAACGGGTGTTTTTCTGGATCAAATGCACCAAATAAATGGACAATTTGGATATATATCGACGGAATTAATCGAACAAAAGGACCATTTGTGATGTTTATGGGACATATTGGAGTGCCAACAGAAGAAGCTCATCAAAGGTAAGGCATGATTTATATTTTTATTTCCGCATTTTGTGTCGTGCCTGCAGGGTTGAAATATGTTTTCTCTCTTTTGTTTATGGAGGTGCTATCCTCAGATAATAGCATGGTTTGCTTTCACCGAAAAGCCTTTTTTAAACCTGACATGTTGGCTGGATTCACAACACATGTAGCTTTAATTTGGTATCTTACATGTGTGATTTCATGAAAGTTAGATTTTTATAGTAATTTATTTGAATTTGGTGCTCTGTATTTTCTCTGGCTTTTGGCCCAGAGAGGTTAAACAACATAATAACTCTAAACGAGTCAGGAGCAAAACATGTAGCCTAAGAAGGCATGAAAACTAATGATTATGCAGTCAGTGGCTTGCGAAAGTATTCAGCCCCCTTGGCATTTTTCCGATTTTGTTGCCTTACAACCTGGAATTAAATAGATTTTTGGGTGGTTTGAATCATTTGATTTACACAACATGCCTACTACTTTGAAGATGCAAAATATTTTTCATATTTTGAAACAAACAATAAATAAAATTTGAGTGTGCATAACTATTCATCCCCACAAAGTCAATACTTTGTAGAGCCACCTTTTTCAGCAATTACAGCTGCAAGACTCTTGGGGTACGTCTCTATACGCTTGGCACATCTAGCCTCTGGGACTTTTTCCCATTCTTCAAAGAAAAACTGCTCCAGCTCCTTCAAGTTGGATGGGTTCCGCTGGTGTACAGCAATATTTAAGTCATACCACATATTCTCAATTGTATTGAGGTCTGGGGTTTGACTAGGCCATTCCAAGACATTTAAATGTTTCCCCTTAAACTACTTGAGTGTTAATTTAGCAGTATGCTTAGGGTCCTTGTCCTGCTGGAAGGTGAACCGTCGTCCTAGTCTCAAATATCTGGAAGACTGAAACAGGTTTCCGTTAAGAATTTCCCTGTATTTAGTGCATCCATAATTCATTAAATTCTGACCAGTTTCCCAGTCCCTACCGATGAAAAACATCCCCGCAGCATGATGCTGCCACCACCATGGTGGGGTCAGGGTGATGAGAGTTGTTGGGTTTGTGCCAGACATAACGTTTTCCTTGATGGCCAAAAAGCTCAATTTTAGTCTCATCTGACCAGAGTACCTCCTTCCATATGTTTGGGGAGTCTCCCACATGCCTTTTAGCGAACACCAAAATGTGTCACGGCAGTCGATAGAAGTGGACCAAAGTGCAGCGTGTTGAGCGTACATTATTTTATTTACAATGTCGCCAACAAAACAACAAACGAAGAAACAACCGTGAAGCTTACAGGGCTATAGTGCCACTAACAAAACTCAACTACCCACAATCACCGGTGGGAAAAGGCTGCCTAAGTATGATTTCCAATCAGAGACTACGATAGACAGCTGTCCATGATTGAGAACCATACCCGGCCAAACATAGACATATAAATCATAGAAATAAAGAACATAGAATGCCCACCCAAATCACACCCTGACCAAACCAAATAGAGCCATAAAAAGGTTCTCTAAGGTCAGGGCGTGACAGTATCTCCCCTCAAAGGTGCGGACTCTGGCCGCAAAACCTGAACCTATAGGGGAGGGTCTGGGTGGACATCTATCTGCGGTGGCGGATCTAGTGCGGGACGTAGACCCCGCTCCACCTCTGGCTCACCCCACTTTGATAGTGCCTCTGGTGTGTGGACCCTCGCAGCCAACCCCGGACTGGGGACCCTCTCTGAGGGCCCCGGACTGGCCCCTGGAGCAGGCACCGGACTGGGCACCCTCACTGCAGGCTCCGGACTGGGCACCCTGTGGAGCAGGCACCGGACTCACCAGGCTGGGGAGACCTACTGGAGGCCTGGTCCGTGGAGGAGGCACGGGATGAACCAGGCTGGGGAGACCTACTGGAGGCCTGGTCCATGTAGGAGGCACGGGATGAACCGGGCTATGGGGGAGCTCTGGAGATCTGGTGCGTAGCCTTGGCACCTCTCTTCCAGGCTGAATACCTAATCTAGCCCGGCACCTCCAGAGCGCAGGCACAGGTCGAACCGGGCTGTGGGGGAACACTGGAACTCTGGTGCTTAGCACTTGCACCGCTCCTCTTGGCTGCATGCCAACTTTGGCCTGGCACGTGCAGGGAGCTGGAACAGGCAGCACTGGGTTCTCCTGGCGAACTGGGGAAACTGTGCGTAGAGCCGACGCAGGACTCACAGGGCTGTGGAGGCGCACTGGAGTCTGGAGCGCCGAGCTGGCACAAGACGTGCAGGGCTAGGGAGGCGCACAGAAGGCCTGGTGCGTGGGGCTGGCACAGTCTTGACCAGACGGCTAGCACGCACCTCAGGTCGAATATGGAGAGCTGACTCAGGTGACATCAAATTGATTTCATATATTTGTGCTTTGCAAGTTTTTCCAACCTTGAATACGGTCTTTAATCAACAGATAAAGTGAAATTAAAAAAAAAATATTGACATCAATAGAAGGGCAAACATATTACAGCAACCCATTTACAGAGACACAAACAATGATTTAGGTTTAAACATACTGTAAATGTTTTACAGTGACAAGGGCCCCTCATTATCCATAAACCAGATGTTGTGCTCCTTCTCGAATATCTGAAAGAGTACACACAGACAATTCAATATAATATTTACATACAGTTTGTACTATATACCTACTGTACACATCTATCTCTGGATGTAAGAAACTACAGCAGTTTACAGCTGAATAATTAGACTTTCAAAACACCTCATGATCAAAAGGCAGAGACAGCAGTACATGTCCAAAATACTTATTCTCCAGTCTACAATATTCTGTGTCTAAACTCATATGTCTCCAGTCGTTACCAGCATCAGATGAGATGAACATTCCAACATTATAGTACGGCAGCTCAGACTCAATATTCCCTGTGGTAAAAATACAACAAACATGAGTTTTGAACTGTGTCATGTTTGTCAGGTTCACCAACTGATCTAAGCACCAGCTGACTTGTACGTGTGCGTGCATGTGTGTGTGCGTATGTGTGTGAGGGAGCAAGGGCGAGTGCTTCACTGGGCCGAGGCAGAGGGTTATGTAGAGATATCCGAACTCACACACAAACATAGTGAGAATGCTGTTCATCGACTACAGCTCGGCATTCAACACCATAGTACCCTCCAAGCTCGTCATCAAGCTCGAGACCCTGGGTCTCGACCCCGCCCTGTGCAACTGGGTACTGGACTTCCTGACGGGCCGCCCCCAGGTGGTGAGGGTAGGCAACAACATTTCCACCCCGCTGATCCTCAACATTGGGGCCCCACAAGGGTGCGTTCTGAGCCCTCTCCTGTACTCCCTGTTCACCCACGACTGCGTGGCCACGCACGCCTCCAACTCAATCATCAAGTTTGCGGACGACACAATAGTGGTAGGCTTGATTACTAACAACGACGAGACGGCCTACAGGGAGGAGGTGAGGGCCCTCGGAGTGTGGTGTCAGGAAAATAACCTCACACTCAACGTCAACAAAACTAAGGAGATGATTGTGGACTTCAGGAAACAGCAGAGGGAACACCCCCCTATCCACATCGATGGAACAGTAGTGGAGAGGGTAGTAAGTTTTAAGTTCTTCGGCATACACATCACAGACAAACTGAATTGGTCCACTCACACAGACAGCATCGTGAAGAAGGCGCAGCAGCGCCTCTTCAACCTCAGGAGGCTGAAGAAATTTGGCTTGTCACCAAAAGCACTCGCAAACTTCTACAGATGCACAATTGAGAGCATCCTGGCGGGCTGTATCACCGCCTGCTATGGCAACTGCTCCACCCACAACCGCAAGGCTCTCCAGAGGGTAGTGAGGTCTGCACAACGCATCACCGGGGGCAAACTACCTGCCCTCCAGGACACCTACACCACCCGATGTTACAGGAAGGCCATAAAGATCATCAAGGACAACAACCACCCGAGCCACTGCCTGTTCACCCAGCTATCATCCAGAAGGCGAGGTCAGTACAGGTGCATCAAAGCTGGGACCGAGAGACTGAAAAACAGCTTCTATCTCAAGGCCATCAGACTGTTAAACAGCCACCACTGCTGCTGCTGCTGCCAACACACTGACACTGACTCAACTCCAGCCACTTTAATAATGGGAATTGATGGGAAATTATGTCAAATATCTCACTAGCCACTTTAAACAATGCTATCTAATATAATGTTACATGCCCCACATTATTAATCTCATATGCATACGTATATACTGTACTCTATATCATCTACTGCATCCTTACGTAATACATGTATCACTAGCCACTTTAACTATGCCACTTTGTTAACATACTCATCTCATATGTATATACTGTACTCGATACCATCTACTGTATCTTGCCTATGCTGCTCTGTACCATCACTCATTCATATATCTTTATGTACATGTTCTTTGTCCCCTTACACTGTGTATAAGACAGTAGTTTTGGAATTGTTAGTTAGATTACTTGTTGGTTATTACTGCATTGTCGGAACTAGAAGCACAAGCATTTCGCTACACTCGCATTAACATCTGCTAACCATGTGTATGTGACAAATAACATTTGATTTTATTTGATAATAAATTGTGTCATGTATTCTCAGTCTGCCCTGGCCCACTTAAATAAACCGGGTGACTTTGAGTCATCAAAACCTAACGTCTGTGAGTAAGGACAACATCAGAAGTGTTATAGTGTGTCTCTGGTATTCAGTACATTTATACAGGCTCACAGTGGCTTAGGGATCTCACAGATCCAGTAAGAGATTTGAGGATAGGAGGAGGGGACAGGGCAAATATTGTTTGAGGACAGAGATCAAGAAAGCATATTCATGGATGTAGGTCATTTTTTGTTGTCTTTGCTAAGATACAATATTTTCACACACAATCAAAGATGAGTTGTTTATAGCAGGACCTGCAGATCCCTATCAGACATTTTAGGGATTGGATAATCATCATAATGGTCACAGTCAAATGTAATTTCAGCCCTGACCTGGAAAAGATAGACAGTTACCTACATTGAATAGACATCTCTTTCTATTCAGTCATGTGAATTTCCACATAAATGGACATTAAGGGAATATAATCTAATACATCAAATGTTCATTTGTATTCTCGTACCTGTGGCCACCTGTGGTCACTATGATTCCCGGTGCTGAAGCCTTGTTTGATATGCTGCCTGACAGTTAGGGGTTTTCAGACATCTGCAGTTGGAGATGGAGGGAACAGAAGGCCTGAGGGGTGAGAAATGACAGACAGTCCATTATATTTGATGAAGCGATTATACACTGGTCAATCAAATCACCAATGTTACATACAACACAATTGGGTTGATCATCAAAGTTTCTCAAAGCATATGATTTTTATTTCAAGAGAAGGTCCTTTAGATAAGGAAAGCCTGAAGATACAGAGTAATAGAATCCTTTTGATTCTGAATTCTTCCAGTGAGCTACATTTACACCAAATGTTAACAACAATGATAACATAAGCAGTTACCTATACAACAAGCTATATTTGGCTAACAATACATTAATAAAACTAAACACAACTAAGCCATTTCCCTCCGAAAAACCATGCTGCGACTCCATAGTTTGTTGTAATTGTCGTTATCAGTAATTAATACAGAGACGGAGGGAGGATTTTTTAAATGAAATTGTCAAGTCTCAGCTTGTCAATAATTATAATCAATAATAATAATAATAATCAATAATGTCTGCTTTAATCTTTGCTGTAAGGTCATCAAAAATAATCTGTAATTAGAATGTCACATGAATGAACAATCATATACAACCTGTAGCCCACTCAGCGTACAGCGTGCAGCCCCCACAATTGCCTCCCTTGCCTTTTAAGCACTATGAATTCTTACTGCTAATTTCTCAAAGTTATAGTCATCCTTTACAGTCACGTCACATGGGATAAAAGGGAAGATAGCACCTAAATGAATAATAACTGTAAATAGCAAGGAGTGTGTACACAATTTGTCTTCATATCATCATTTAAATGTGATTATGTAAAGTAATTCCCTTTCAGTCAAGATGAGTAAGCAAATTTACTTGAGTGTGTGATGTAACGCGACTGTTATCATTTATGTATAGAACTTGAAGGGAACTGAACACATATTCCTGGATTAAAATAAACTGTCATTGGAGAGTATCTATTGAGTATGTTTTTTTAATCTCCTGGACAAGGCTTAATCTGGGTCTAGGAAAGCACATCAAAGAGTTCAGGCAGTCTTAGATCATGTATGATCAAGATGGCATAGCAGTTCAGACGTCTTTTGTCCTCGTCTTGTCATGTCCTGTATATATATATATTTACAACTTTTTTCACGTACATTTTATTTTTATTTTCCATCAACTCATCTTCAAAACACTCTCCTGCAACCCGCCTCACCAATTTATATTTATAAAAAAGTATTATTTACCTCAAATCTGTAATCCTCCAAGAAGCTAGCCAGAAACTAGCCAGAAACTCCAAGAAGCTCCAAGAAGCTAGCCAGGAGCTAGCCAGAAGCTAGCCCAGAAGCTAATCCAGAAGCTAATCAGAAGCTAGTTCAGAAGCTAGTTCAGAAGCTAGTTAGCTTCTTTACTGGCAAATCGTTAGTATTCAGCAAACCTCGGTTTGTGGTCATCAGCTATCCTTTACCTCGAAAATCTATCGCCAGTTTTGTACGGCGCAGTGAGGCTCGGAACGGAACATACCGGACCAATTTTTTCTCTCCATGTCCCTGGATTTCAACTGCTCTCTGGACATTCAGCTGCTATCTGTGTGACTATCGGCTTTCGTCGATTCCGGAGCAAACATCAATTATTCCGGAGCTAGCCAGCTCCGTCAATCACTCCTGAGTTCCATCAATCACTCCTGGGCTGCAGTCACCTATCCGGACCCGTTTTACTGCCTACGCGGAGCCCCACCGGGCCTTCGCAACTGGACTGCCGACGTTATCTACTCAAAGGAGATCCGGCTGGCTCCTCCGTCGCGACGTTACCTGAACGCCCATCTGCGGCCTGCTAACCGTTAGCTGTCTTACCGGCTGCTATCTGAGTGGACAATCGGACAATTTATTTATTTTTTATTATTATTATGTTTTCTTATTGGGCCTCTATAACTATATCTATTGTTTTTATTTTTGTTGTTGTTGTGTGATTTGGATTAATCCCCTCTACCACACGGAACCCCACTAATCTACTGACGGAAAGCAAGAGGTGGCTAACAACAGACCTCCATCCTATGTTAGCTTGCTACCGATGGCCTGGCTTGCTGTTTAAATCGCCGTGACTCCCAACCAACCTCTCCACTCACTGGACCCTTTTGATCACTCGACTAAGCATGCCTCTCCTTAATGTCAATATGTCTTGTCCATTGCTGTTCTGGTTAGTGTTTATTGGCTTATTTCACTGTAGAGCCTCTAGTCCTGCTCACTATACCTTATCCAACCTATTAGTTCCACCACCCACACATGCAATGACATCTGCTGGTTTCAATGAGGTTTCTAGAGACAATATCTCTCTCTTCGTCACTCAATACCAAGGTTTACCTCCACTGTATTCACATCCTACCATAACTTTGTCTGTACATTATACCTTGATGCTATTTTATCGCCCCCAGAAACCTCCTTTTACTCTCTGTTCCAGACGTTCTAGACGACCAATTCTTATTGCTTTTAGACGCACCCTTATTCTACTCCTATGTTCCTCTGGCGATGTAGAGGTGAATCCAGGCCCTGCAGTGCCTAGCTCCACTCCTATTCCCCAGGCGCTCTCTTTTGACGACTTCTGAAACCGTAATAGCCTTGGTTTCATGCATGTTAACATTTGAAGCCTCCTCCCTAAGTTTGTTCTATTCACTGCTTTAGCACACTCTGCCAACCCAGATGTTCTAGCTGTGTCTGAATCCTGGCTTAGGAAGACCACCAAAAATTCAGAAATTTTAATTCCAAACTACAACATTTTCAGACAAGATAGAACTGCCAAAGGGGGCGGTGTTGCAATCTACTGCAAAGATAGCCTGCAGAGTTCTGTCCTACTATCCAGTTCTGTACCCAAACAATTTGAACTTCTGTTTTTAAAAATCCACCTCTCTAAAAACAAGTCTCTCACCGTTGCCGCCTGCTATAGACCACCCTCTGCCCCCAGCTGTGCTCTGGACACCATATGTGAAGTGATTGCCCCCCATCTATCTTCAGAGCTCGTGCTGCTAGGCGACCTAAACTGGAACATGCTTAACACCCCAGCCATCCTACAATCTAAACTTGATGCCCTCAATCTCACACAAATTATCAATGAACCTACCAGGTACCTCCCCAAAGCCTTAAACACGGGCACCCTCATAGATATCATCCTAACCAACTTCCCCTCTAAATACACCTCTGCTCTCTTCAACCAAGATCTCAGCGATCACTGCCTCATTGCCTGCATCCGTAATGGGTCAGCGGTTAAACGACCTCCACTCATCACTGTAAAACGCTCCCTGAAACACTTCAGCGAGCAGGCCTTTCTAATCGACCTGGCCGGGGTATCCTGGAAGGAGAGTGATCTCATCCCGTCAGTAGAGGATGCCTGGATATTCTTTTTAAATGCCTTCCTAACCATCTTAAATAAACATGCCCCATTCAAGAAATGTAGAACCAGGAACAGATATAGCCCTTGGTTCTCCCCAGACCTGACTGCCCTTAACCAACACAAAAATATCCTATGGCGTTCTGCATTAGCATTGAACAGCCCCCGCGATATGCAGCTGTTCAGGGAAGCTAGAAACCATTATACACAGGCAGTTAGAAAAGCCAAGGCTAGCTTTTTCAAGCAGAAATTTGCTTCCTGCAACACTAACTCAAAAAAGTTCTGGGACACTGTAAAGTCCATGGAGAATAAAAACACCTCCTCCCAGCTGCCCACTGCACTGAAGATAGGAAACACTGTCACCACTGATAAATCCACTATAATTGAGAATTTCAAAAAACATGTTTCTACGGCTGGCCATGCTTTCCACCTGGCTACTCCTACCCCGGTCAACAGCACTGCACCCCCAATAGCAACACGCCCAAGCCTTCCCCATTTCTCCTTCTCCCAAATCCATTCAGCTGATGTTCTGAAAGAGCTGCAAAATCTGGACCCCTACAAATCAGCCGGGCTAGACAATCTGGACCCTTTCTTTCTAAAATGATCTGCCAAAATTGTTGCCACCCCTATTACTAGCCTATTCAACCTCTCTTTCGTGTCGTCTGAGATTCCCAAAGATTGGAAAGCAGCTGCGGTCATCCCCCTCTTCAAAGGGGGGGATACTCTTGACACAAACTGCTACAGACCTATATCTATCCTACCATGCCTTTCTAAGGTCTTCGAAAGCCAAGTCAACAAACAGATTACCGACCATTTAGAATCCCACCATGCCTTCTCTGCTATGCAATCTGGTTTCAGAGCTGGTCATGGGTGCACCTCAGCCACGCTCAAGGTCCTAAACGATATATTAACCGCCATGGATAAGAAACATTACTGTGCAGCCGTATTCATTGATCTGGCCAAGGCTTTCGACTCTGTCAATCACCACATCCTCATCGGCAGACTCAACAGCCTTGGTTTCTCAAATGATTTCCTCGCCTGGTTCACCAACTACTTCTCTGATAGAGTTCAGTGTGTCAAGTCGGAGGGTCTGCTGTCCGGACCTCTGGCAGTCTCTATGGGGGTGCCACAGGGTTCAATTCTTGGACCGACTCTCTTCTCTGTATACATCAATGAGGTCGCTCTTGCTGCTGGTGAGTCTCTGATCCACCTCTACGCAGACGACACCATTCTGTATACTTCCGGCCCTTCTTTGGACACTGTGTTAACAACCCTCCAGGCAAGCTTCAATGCCATTTACAAAATAGCCTCCAATACCCTACTCAACAAATTGGATGCAGTCTATCACAGTGCAATCCGTTTTGTCACCAAAGCCCCATATACTACCCACCATTGCGACCTGTACGCTCTCGTTGGCTGGCCCTCGCTTCATACTCGTCGCCAAACCCACTGGCTCCATGTCATCTACAAGACCCTGCTAGGTAAAGTACCCCCTTATCTCAGCTCGCTGGTCACCATAGCATCTCCCACCTGTAGCACACGCTCCAGCAGGTATATCTCTCTAGTCACCCCCAAAACCAATTCTTTCTTCGGCCACCTCTCCTTCCAGTTCTCTACTGCCAATGACTGGAACGAACTACAAAAATCTCTGAAACTGGAAACACTTTTCTCCCTCACTAGCTTTAAGCACCAACTGCCAGAGCAGCTCACAGATTACTGCACCTGTACATAGCCCACCTATAATTTAGCCCAAACAACTACCTCTTTCCCAACTGTATTTTATTTATTTATTTATTTTGCTCCTTTGCACCCCATTATTTTTATTTCTACTTTGCACTTTCTTCCATTGCAAAACTACCATTCCAGTGTTTTACTTGCTATATTGTATTTACTTTGCCACCATGGCCTTTTTTGCCTTTACCTCCCTTCTCACCTCATTGCTCACATTGTATATAGACTTGTTTATACTGTATTATTTACTGTATGTTTGTTTTACTCCATGTGTAACTCTGTGTCGTTGTATCTGTCGAACTGCTTTGCTTTATCTTGGCCAGGTCGCAATTGTAAATGAGAACTTGTTCTCAACTTGCCTACCTGGTTAAATAAAGGTAAAATAAAATAGAAATGAATAAAAATGATCACCACAACGATGAACCTTCCCTGTTAGCTTCAGTATTACTCACCAGTATACAGTGGATGTCGTTGCCAGCCAGGTCTGTCGCCGGGGCCTGTAGTAACTTCCAATCACGGCCCTTGTTATAGGTGATGTAGGACTTTACCTGGTTGTCTAGCCTCTTGCTAGCGACCAGCATGCCTTTTGTTTACTTTTTCAAGCACTGAACAGCACCCAAAATGTCCCCTGACAGACATAGGGGTGCTGCAACACCCCCTGACAATAAATAAATATATATATATATATTTACATATACTGTATATATAGAACACTTGATTTTTTTTACAAACAAATCAGACAGTTTCACCAACAATGCACCCCCATACCATCACACCTCCTCCTCCATGCTTCACAGTGTGAACCACACATGTGGAGATCATCTCCACATGCACCTACGCTGCATCTCACAAAGACACAAAGGTTGGAACAAAAAACATCAAATTTAGTCTCATCAGACCAAAGGACAGATTTCCACATGTCTCATGTCCATTGATTGTATGTCTTGGCCCAAGCAAGTCTCCTCTTCTGATTGGTGTCCGTTAGTAGTGGTTTCTTTGCAGCAATTGGACCATGAAGGCCTGATTTACGCAGTCTCCTCCGAACAGTTGATGTTGAGTTGTGTCTGTTACTTGAACTCCGTAAAGCATTTATTTGGGCTGCAATCCAAAGTGGAGTTAACTCTAATGATCCTGTGCAGCAGAGGTAACTCTGGGTCTTCCTTTCCTGTGGTGGTCCTCATTTTGTGCCAGTATCATCATAGCTCTTGATGGTTTTTTCAAAGTTCGTCAATTTTTTTGCATTGACAGACCATTAAAGTAATGATGGACAGTTGTTTCTCTTAGCTTATTTGAGCTGTTCTTGCCATAATATGGACTTGGTATTTTACTAAATAGGGCTATTTTCTGTATTCCACCACTAACTGTTTAGCTCCAATGCATTAATTAAGAAGGAAAGAAAATACACAATGCATACATGTTACTTGAAATGCATTCCAGGTTACTACCTCATTAAGCTGGTTGAGAGAATGCCAAGATTGTGCAAAGCTGTCAAAGAAAAATAAAGAAAAACCCTTGAATGAGTAGGTGTTTCCAAACTTTTGACTGGAACTGTATGTGTGGATGTCATTTAATAGTAATATTACATATGGACCTACAGGTAACTGCCAAAATAAAGGAAACTTTTGAGTAAATGAGGGTAGTGGGGGTCTCTTTCCTGGCATGATTTAGGTCCACTCAACCCCTTAGAGTGCAAGGTAAATACCAATAAATACACAACCATTCTGAGGGATAAACGTCAACCTATGGTGAAGCAGTTCAAACCTGATGGCAATGCTCCCATCCACAGGGCACGAGTCGTCACTGAATGGTTTGATGAGTGTGAAAAATATGTAAACCATATGCCATGGCTGTCTCAGTCACCAGATCTCAACGCAATGGGACATTCTGGAGCGGTGCCTGAGAGGGTGCTTACCACCACCCTCAACAAAACCCCAAATAATGGAATTGTGGAATAATGGTGTCCCTTCCCTCCAATATAGTTCCACACACTAGTAGAATATATCCCAAGGTGCATTGAAGCTGTTCTGGCTTGTGTTCACCCATTTGTAGGCCTACCACTCTGAGTATTAACTGTGTTAGGAAAGTTCGGTAATTATCAGTTTTGAAGTTCATACCTCTGGGAGGTGGATTGAATCAATCACCTAGCACTAATTGGCTAAGATTAACTCAACTGGGAGTTATAGAAAAACATTTTGATTGAAGGAAAGATTATCCAGATTGAATCCAACTGACACTCAAATTACTCCCATTTGGCTAATGTTGGAAATATATATTTTTATTTCTCTTTATTTAACTAGGCAAGTCAGTTAAGAACAAATTCGTATTTTCAATGATGGCCTAGGAGCAGTGGGTTAACTGCCTGTTCAGGGGCAGCACGACATATTTGTACCTTGTCAGCTCGGGGGGGGGGTGAACTTGCAACCTTCTGGTTACTAGTCCAACACTCTAACCAATAGGCTACCCTGCCACCCCAAATAAATATAATTTCTTTGAAAAAAGAAAGACTGAGAAAGATAGTGAGAGAATACTGACAAGGGGCAATGAATTATGTGATATTTCACTCAGTCTCTCTGTCCCTGTTGAGCTCAAAGTACTTAGTGAATGATGCCTCTCTCAGAGCCTTTGAGGCAACTGTGTTTCTGAAGCCCAGCACTCCAGGGTATGTGACAACAACACTTCGGACTCCTACAAAGTACTTTGGACAGATTTATATCTGTAGTATTTTTCAGAGGAACTCAGGGGAATAGTCTTCCTCTTCAAAAACAATAGTATTAAAGTGAAACTTTGAGGCGATACATACAGCATCATTATTTAAGTAGGTAAGTCATTTAAGAACACATTCTTATTTTCAATGGCGGTCTAGGAACAATGGGTCAACTGCCTTGTTCAGGGACAGAACGACAGAGTTTTGCCTTGTTGGCTTGGGGACTCGGTCTTGCAGCCTTTCGGTTACTATTCCAATGCTCTAACCACTTGGCTACCTATGTGATGACATAAGGAATAAGAAGGCTATTACCAGTCCGGTGGTGTCGGTGGTAGGTGTCATCCCATGTCCACACACACACACACACACACACACACACACACACACTGTGAACACTTACCTCATACAGGTCCAGCATCTGGGTGGTCTTGACGTTCTCAATAGCCAGGGTGTCGGAGAGGTACAAGTTGTATATGTCATTCTGGTTCCACTCCTGCACCGCCGCAATGATGGATCCTATGGGTTGGGGTTGTAACATGCTGCCGAGTACGTGTTGGGTGTCACATGATCAGGTCTGGTGTGCATATTGAATATTTAACACTATAGCTGCCAATGTTCTCTACACAACATATAGTGTCTTTTAACAGCTGCAATAGAAGAGTGAGAATACACACTATGAGACTACACATCATTGTGTAGTAATGTTACATTGTGTAGTAATGTCACATGCACGGTGTAGACTTTACTGTGAAATGCTTACTTACGAGCTCTTTCCCATCAATGCAGAGTTAAAAAGTATAACAAATTTGCTAAACACTAAAAAGTACTCAATCTGAATATTTGATCAACTGCATGTACTGTATATCCGGAGGCATGTGTTTATCACTGTAAAATAAATGTTGCTTACTTTAGGCAGAGAATATTTCGGCAGTTTGATTTTGAGGAATGGATCCCTCTGGTAGGAAACATAATAGCTGGCCTGTCCTGCTGTAGTAACCTGGAACACATTGAGCCAAGACACTGAGTATTCCCTTTGTGTTCACTTGTATCATTTGTCCATGCTGCACATCTGTGACTCATTATTGTCAACATGAATTAACTCCTTGGATGAATCTAAAACCTTCATAAATGTATCAATCGTTACTCATCTTGCATCATTCAAACAAGTGAACATGCATGACATTACTTATGATGTAAAGATATACACCGAGTGCACAAACATTAGGAATACCTTCCTTATATTGAGTTGCACCACCGTTTGCCCTCAGAATAGCCTTAATCCGTCGGGGCATGAACTTCACAATGTGTTGAAAGCGTTTCACAGCGATGCTGGCCCATGCTGACTCCAATGCTTCCCACAGTTGTGTCAAATTGGCTAGATGTCCTTTGGGTGGTGAACCATTCTTGATACACAAAGGAAACTGTTGAACACAAAAAAATCCAGCAGCGTTGCAGCTCTTGAAACATTCAAACCAATGTGCCTGGCATCTACTACCATACCCAGTTCAAAGGCAATTAAATGTTTTGTCAATGTCATGGAAAGAGCAGGCGCTCTTAATGTTTTGTACACTCTGTGTATACTTCGTCAGAGAGGAACATTAATGCATAAGGAATTTAAATGGCTATTTCCAGATGTTTCGATTGAGAATATAACAATAAAATCTCCTGGCTAGCATACAGCAGAAACTGCTCCTCTCAGGTCCTCTCCTGTTGTCGATGCCCTTTGTGGTTTAGAATGTAGATGTGGGCAAATCAAATCAAATCAAATGTTATTTGCCACATGGGCCGAATACAACACGTGTAAACCTTGGGGGGGGTTAAAATCCCAGGTAGCCATTTGATTAGCTGTTCAGGAGTCTTATGGATTGGGGGTAGAATCTGTTAAGAACCTAGACCTGGCCCTCCGGTATCTCTTTCCATGCAGTAGCAGAGAGAACAGTCTAAGACTAGGGTGGCTGGAGTCTTTGTTAATTTTTAGGGCCTTCCTAACACCGCCTGGTAAAGAGGTCCAGGAAGGCAGGAAGCTTGGCCCCAGTTGAGAAAACCAGTCGGTGATGCAACAAGTCAGGATGCTCTCAATGGTGCAGCTGTATAACTTTTTGAGGATCGGAGGACCCATGCCAAATCTTTTCAGTCTCCTCAGTGTGGCAGATGTGTTATTACATACCCTTACCACCTAGGGGGGTCAGGAAGTCCAGAAACCTGTTGCAGAGGGAGATGTTTAGTCCCAGGCTCCTTAGCTTAGTGATGAGCTTTAAGGACAATATGGTGTTGACCGCTGAGCTGTAGTTAATGAATAGCATTCTCACATAGGAGTTCCTGTTGTCCAGGTGGGTAATTCCAAGATGGCGTAGCAGTCAAGACGTCTTTGTCCTGTCGTGTCCCTTGTATATATCATTTCACAGATTTTTCGTCGCATATCCTTTAAAATATTTTGCTAAACCTCATCTAAATACTCTCCTGCAACCCGCCTCACCCAATGTGGCGTGGATCAGCTTTTCTTTCCTAAAGTATTTATATTTACTTCGGATCTGGAATCCCTCAACTGAAGCTAGCTAGCTAACTACCAGATATTAGTCAGCAAACCATTGCCAGCGGTCATCAGCTAACCTTCAGCTCGGAAAGCTCTCGCCAGTTCGAACAACGTGACTCTAACCAGAGCATAATGGACCTGTTATTCTTATCCCCGGATTCCTACCGCAAACTGAACATTTCATCTGGATCTTCACAACTAGCTAACCGCAATCCCGGATGACTACTCCTGGCTAGCGTTTCCATCCCAGAACATGCACCAATTTAGCTTGAAGCTAGCCCAGACAGGGCTCTTGTGCTACCACCGAAGCATGCTCCTGGGCTACAATATCGGCCATCTAGCTACCTAGAGCTACTTGGAACGCTCCTAATTCCACGATTGGTCTATCGACGTCACCGCACGACGAGGCAAAAACAGACTTACCCCCATCGCGACGTCCCCCCCAAAGGCTAACTTTCTAGCTCCTGCTATCTGCTTGCTTGCTAACCCGGTCTGCTAACTGCTAAACTGCCGGGCCATGGTCTGCTAACTGCTAGCTTGCCCGGTCTGCTAACTGCTAGCCCTTGCTAACTGCTTTCTTGCTAACCCGGTCGCTTGCCTGCACGGTCTGCTAACTGCTAGCTTGCCTTGGTCTACTAACTGCTAGCCCATGCTATCTGCTTGCTTGCTAACCCGGCTTGCTAACTGCTAGCTTTCCATGGTCTACTAGCTTGTTTAGCTCTGGCCTACTAACTGTTAGCTTGTTAGCCTGCTAACTGTCTGAATCGCTGTGTCCCCAGCCAGCCCAACCACTCACTGGACCCATATGTTCACTTGGCTACGCATGCCTCTCTCTAACATCAATATGCCTTGTCCACTACTGTCTTATTTCACTGTAGAGCCTCTAGCCCTGCTCAATATGCCTTAACCAACCATGTTGTTCCACCTTCGGCATATGCAATGACATCACCTGGTTTAAACATCTCTAGAGACTATATCTCTCTCTTCATTACTCAATGCCTAGGTTTACCTCCAATGTACTCACATCATACCTTACCTTTGTCTGTACACTATGCCTTGTATCTATGCTATCGTGCCCAGAAACCTGCTCCTTTTACTCTCTGTTCTGAACGTGCTAGACGGCCAGTTCGTATAGTCTTTAGCCATACCCTTATCCTATTTCTCCTCTGTTCCTCCGGTGATGTGGAGGTTAATCCAGGTCCTGCAGTGCCTAGCTCCACTCCCACCCCCCAGGTGCTCTCATTTGTTGACTTCTGTAAACGTAAAAGCCTTGGTTTCATGCATGTTAACATTAGAAGCCTACTCCCCAAGTTTGTTTTACTCACTGCTTTAGCACACTCTGCCAACCCAGATGTCTTAGCCGTGTCTGAATCCTGGCTTAGGAAAACCACCAAAAACCCTGAAATCTCCATTGCTATCTATAATGTTTTCCATCAAGATAGAACTACCAAAGGGGGCGGTGTTGCAATTTACTGCAAAGATAGAAAGTAATACAGAACTATGCAGGCTAAGTCTGTACCCAAACAATTTGAGCTTCTACTTCTACCTTCTAATCCACCTTTCCAGATTCAAGTTTCTTACTGTTGCCACTTGCTATAGACCTCCCTCTGCCCCCGGCTGTGCCCTCGATACATTATGTGAACTGATTGTCCCCCATCTATCTTCTGATCTCGTGCTACTTGGTGACCTAAACTGGGACATGCTTAACACCCCGGCCATCCTACAAACTAAGCTTGATGCCCTCAATCTCACACAAATTTTCAATGAACCTACCAGGTACAACCCCAAATCAGTAAACACGGGCACCCTCATAGATGTCATCCTAACTAATTCGCCCTCCAAATACACCTCTGCTGTTTTCAATCAAGATCTCAGCGATCACTGCCTCATTGCCTGCATCCGTAATGGGTCTGCAACCAAACGACCACCCCTCATCACTGTCAAACGCTCCCTGAAACACTTCTGCGAGCAGGCCTTTCTAATCGACCTGGCCGGGGAATCCTGGAATGACATTGACCTCATCCCGTCAGTAGATGATGCCTGGCTATTCTTTAAAAGTGCCTTCCTCACCATCTTAAATAAGCTTGCCCCTCTCAAAAAAAATGAACTAGGAATAGATATAGTCCTTGGTTCACGCCAGACGTGTCTGCCCTTGACCAGCACAAAAACATCCTGTGGCATTCTGCATTAGCATCGAATAGCCCCCGTGATATGCCCCCTTTTCAGGGAAGTTAGGAACAAATATACACAGGCAGTTAGAAAAGCTAAGGCAAGCTTTTTCAAACAGAAATTTTCATCCTGTAGTACTAACTCCAAAAAGTCCATGGAGAATAAGAGCACCTCCTCCCAGCTGCCCACTGCTCTGAGGCTAGGAAACATTGTCACCACCGATAAATCCGCTATAATTGAGAATTTCAACAAGCATTTCTCTATGACAGGCCATGCTTTCCACATCGCTGCCCCTACCCCGGTCAACTGCCATGGCACACTCCACAGCAACCCGCCAAAGCTCCCACCATTTCTCCTTTACCCAAATCCAGATAGCCGATGTTCTTAAAGAGCTGCAAAATCTGGACCCCTACAAATCAGCCGGGTTAGACAATCTGGACCCTCTCTTTCTAAAACGATCTGCCGAAAGTGTTGCAACCCCTATTACTAGCCTGTTCAACCTGTCTTTCGTATCGTCTCAGATTCCCAAAGATTGGAAAGCTGCCGCGGTCATCCCCCTCTTCAAAGGGGGTGACACTCTAGACCCAAACTGCTACAGACCTACATCTATCCTGTCTTTCTAAGGTCTTCGAAAGCCAAGAAACAGATTACTGACCATTTCGAATCCCACCATACCTTCTCTGCCATGCAATCTGGTTTCAGAGGTGGTCATGGGTGCACCTCAGCCACGCTCAAGGTTCTAAACGACATCACAACCGCCATCGATAAGAGACATTACTGTGCAGCCCTATTCATCGACCTGGCCAAGGCTTTCGACTCTGTCAATCACAACATTCTTATTGGTAGACTCGACAGCCTTGGTTTCTCAAATGATTGCCTCGCCTGGTTTACCAACTACTTCTCTGATAGAGTTCAGTGTGTCAAATCGGAGGGCCTGTTGTCTGGACCTCTGACAGTCTCTATGGGTGTGCCACAGGGTTCAATTCTCGGGCCGACTCTCTTCTCTGTGTACATCAATGATGTTGCTCTTGCTGCTGGTGATTCTCTGATTCACCTCTATGCAGACAACACCATTCTGTATACTTCTGGCCCCTCCTTGGACACTCCTTGGACACTAACCTCCAGACGAGCTTCAATGCCATACAATTCTCCTTCAGTGGCCTCCAACTGCTCTTAAACACAAGTAAAACTAAATGCATGCTTTTCAATCGATCGCTGCCCGCACCTGCTTGCCCGTCCAGCATCACTACTCTAGACGGCTCTGACTTAGAATGCATGGTCAACTACAAATACCTGGGTGTCTGGTTAGACTGTAAACTCTCATTCCAGACTCACATTAATCATCTCCAATCCAAAATTGAATCACAACAAAGCGTCCTTCACTCATGCTGCCAAACATACCCTCGTAAAACTGACCATCCTACCGATCCTCGTCTTCGGTGATGTAATCTATAAAATAGCCTCCAACACTCTACTCAACAAACTGGATGCAGTCTATCACAGTGCCATCCGTTTTGTCACCAAAGCCCCATACACTACCCACCATTGCGACCTGTACGCTCTCGTTGGTTGGCCCTTGCTTCATACTTGTCGCCAAACCCACTGGCTACAGGTTATCTACAAGTCTCTGCTAGGTAAATCCCCGCCTTATCTCAGCTCACTGGTCACCAAAGCAGCACCCACTCGTAGCACGCGCTCCAGCAGGTATATCTCACTGGTCACCCCCAAAGCCAATTCCTCCTTTGGTCGTCTTTCCTTCTAGTTCTCTGCTGCCCGTGACTGGAACGAATTGCAAAAATATCTGTAGCTGGAGACTCACATCTCCCTCACTAGCTTTAAGCACCAGCTGTCAGAGCATTTTACAGATCACTGCACCTGTACTTAGCCTATCTGTAAACAGCCCATCTATCTACCTACCTCATCCCCATACTGGTATTTATTTATTTTTCTCCTTTGCACCCCAGTATCTCTCCCTGCACATTCATCTTCAGCCGATCTACCATTCCAGTGTTTAATTGCTATATTGTAATTCGCCACCATGGCCTATTTATTTCCTTAACTTACCTCATTTGCACTCACTGTATATAGACTTTTTGTTTTCTTTTTTTCTACTGTATTATTGACTGTATGTTTTGTTTATTCCATGTGTAACTCTGTGTTGTTGTATGTGTCAAATTGCTACGCTTTATCTTGGCCAGGTCGCAGTTGCAAATGAGAACTTGTTCTCAACTAGCCTACCTGGTTAAATAAATGTGAAATAAAATAAAATTTAAATTAAAAAAGTGTGGAGTGCAATAGAGATTCCGTCATCTGTGGATTTGTTTGGGCGGTATGCAAATTCGGGTGGGTCTAAAGTTTCTGGGATAATGGTGTTGATGTGAGCCATGAATGTTGACCTGTTTAAAGGTCTTACTCACATCGGCTACTGAGAGAGTGATCACACAGTCACCCGGAACAGCTGGTGCTCTCATGCATGCTACAGTACCGCTTGCCTCGAAGCGCACATAGTCATTTAGCTCATCTGGTAGGCTCGGGTCACTAGGCAGCTCACGGCTGTGCTTCCCTTTGTAGTCCGTAATAGTTTGCAATCCGGTGTATTAGGATTCAATCTTTGTCCTGTATTGATGCTTTGCCTGTTTGATGGTTCTTCAGAGGGCATAGTGGGATTTCTTATAAGCGTCCGGGTCCTGCTGTTTGAAAGCGGCACGTATACCCTTTAGCTCTGTGGGGATGGTGCCTGTAATCCATCGCTTCTGGTTGGGGTATGTACATATTGCCACTATGGGGACGACATCATCGATGAACGTATTGATGAAGCCAATGACTGATGTGGTGTACTCTACAATGCCATCAGAAGAATTCTAAAACATATTCCAGTCTGTGCTAGCAAAACAGTCCTGTAGGTTAGCATCTACGTCGTTTGACCACTTCTGTATTGAGCGAGATACTGGTACTTCCTGCTTTAGTTTTTGCTTGGAAGCAGGAATCAGAAGGATAGAGTTATGGTCAGTCTGCCAAATGGAGGGCGAGGGAAAGCTTTGTAGACGTCTCTGAGTGTGGAGTAAAGGTGGTCATGAGTTTTTTTCCCTCTGGTTGCACATGTAACATGCTGGTAAAAATATGGTAAAATGGATTTAAGTTTTCCTGCATTAAAGTCTCCGGCGACTAGGAGCGCCGCCTCTGGAGGAGCATTTTCTTGTTTGCTTATGGCCTTATACAGCTCGTTGAGTGCCAGCATCGGATTGTGGTGGTAAACAGACAGCTACAAAAAAATATAGATGAAAAGTCTCTTGGTAAATAGTCTGGTCTATAGCTTATCATGAGATATTCTACCTCAGGCGAGCACAACTTTGAGACTTCCTTAATATTCGTAAGGGAATACCCCCCTGTATTGGACAAAAATGAATGGGAAGTCATTGGCATCGGACAAACCATATACACATTGTCCAATACCACCCAATTCGCCGTTGATTCATGCAAAGTGTATTGCAAATGCCATATGACAATTGCCAGTTGTAACACTTTAAAAATTCAACAGTTGGCGAATCTGCTCCACCATGGTTTTTCATATTGGAAATGTAACCCAAGTCAACCTCCAAAAGCAACATTTTGAAAAAATGATTTTTTGGTCAAAAACTTATCACAAAAGTGCTTTCTGGACCGTTTTTCAAAATTCTTTCAATTTTTTTGTCAATTACACATGTGTAAGAACTGTATGAATATACTTTTGTCCAATTTTATTATCATATATATATTTTTTTTACATGCGCATAAGTAATATGTTTTGTCCATTTTCAATATGATTTCATAGGAAGTCAAAAGTCAAAAATGTCAAAATTTTGTAAAAAACTTCACACACCCTTAAAGTGCTTTCTGGACCGTTTTTCGAAATACTTTCAAATTTTGTGTCAATTACACACGTATAAGAACTGTATCAACATACTTTAGTTGTATTTTATTATAATTATTTTTTTTATTTTTTTACTTGTGCATAAGGAATATGATTTGTCCATTTACAATATGATTTCATAGGAAGTCAAAAGTCAAAGTCAAAAGTCACTTTTTTTGGGGGCCAAATGCCGTAAGAAATTTGACATGCTGAAAAATCCTGCAGAAATGCTAAATTGACTGGCCTGATGAATTCGGGATTGCCGGGCAGTGATAGTTGTTCCTTTCCATCACTCGTTGTGTTGATTTCATCATGTCCATTTGGTGATGTTTTTTTCACTATAGAATCATATTGCAAGTGCACATGCATTTGCAATATGGTTCAATGGGCATTTACCATATGAAATTTGACATGCTCAAAAATCCTGCAGAAATTCAAAATTGACTGGCCTGATGAACACAGGATGGCCTGGAAGTGATAGTTGCTCCCTTCCAATGCTCGTTGTGTTGACTTCATCATGTCCATTTCGTGATGTTTTTTCACTGTTGAATCATATTGCAAGTGCACGTGCATTTGCAATATGGTTCAATGGGCATTTACCATATGAAATTTGACATGCTCAAAAATGCTAAATTGACTGGCCTGATGAACACAGGATGGCCGAGCAGTGATAGTTGTACCTTTCCATCACTCGTTCTGTTGATTTCATCATGTCTATTTGGTGATGTTTTTTCACTATAGAATCATATTGCAAGTGCACGTGCATTTGCAATATGGTTCAATGGGCATTTACCATATGAAATTTGACATGCTCAAAAATGCAAAATTGACTGGCCTGATGAACACAGGATGGCCGAGCAGTGATAGTTGTACCTTTCCATCACTCGTTGTGTTGATTTCATCATGTCCATTTGTTTATGTTTTCTTACTTTTGCAAAGTCACTGTGCATTTGCAATATGGTTCAATGGGCAGGTACCATCACGAATTTGTCATGCTATAAAAATCCTGCAGGAATGTGAAATTGACTGGCCTGATGAACTCGGGATGGATGGTTAGGGTTGATTTCAGAATGTCACTTTGGTGATGGTACCTCACTGTTTAAACATATTGCAACTGGACAAGAGTCACCAGCAAGTCACCGTCCATCAGTCAATTAGATATCATTCTGACACCAAACTGATACAAACTGACACCAAACCCACTTTTTCCAACTCGTTTAGTAGACAACTATCACATACTTCAGAGCTGGCCCAAAATTCACAACGCCTTCGGTTCAAACCATAAAAAAAACATAAAACACGTAGTTACGTTCTAGCTGCGGGTCCATTTCTTATGTTATGTGTAGGCCTAGCTGAGGCGACCCCGAATCCCAAATTTCGGCTCGATCGGTCATTCGGTGTTGGCACAGGAAGCTGTAAGTCAAAACATACCCTCATTGGGGTATGCTTTTACAGAATCCTGAGTTTTAAGTCCTTACGTTAAGAACTGACTGATTTACACAGGGTTGAATGCACTATGTGTATCAAACTGCAGGCAGGGTATGGATAAACACTTTTAGGGTGATTTTAACCACTTCCGGTTGGTCCAGGAAGCTTAGAATCAACACAGGTAGACCTCGTAGTGGCCTGATGGACTGTCATAGAAGACAGGTTCATTGGGCATTCATAACCCACATAGGCTTCAGGTTGAATTTAGAGGTGCAGGCAATGTTTTCCTATGGGGAGAGAAGTCAATGCAAACTGTTTGATGAAAACACCTTCTTTTAACTGGTAAGGGTTCATTCCACACGGTCAAGGTTTCCACGGATCGGGAGGACCTTAGGAATGTACCTGTGGTCGAATTGTGCTTCTCACCCTAACGGTTCTCTCTCTGTCACCCAAAAGCCAATGATGTTGTGGGGCAGGCTTCATTTTGGGCCTACTTTTCTAATGGTCGCTGCGCTTAGACCGAGCGAGCTACGGTCAAGCGGGATATCTCGTTGAACTCGGCACGGCCTAGAGATTATTTTTATGCCATTGGTTGCTGTCTGTGTCTTTGAGCACCGCACTTTTTCACTCCATCCTTGCTGTGTGTGTGTGTGAGAGCTTTTCTTTAACATCTGTTGGGAGAAATGACTGATTTACAGTTCAGGAGGGGTACCTAGTCACACATATGAAGTTTTGGAAAGATGTGACTTTTATAACCCTTCAAAACAGACAGTGTGACCCAATTAAAGGCACTTCCGGTTGGCACAGGAAGCTATAGGTAAACACATGTCTTGACTGAGGTAGCCTCTTACAGAATCCTGAGTTTTAAGTCCTTAAGTTAAGAATTGACTGATCTACACAGGGTTGAATGTAGTCATTTTCACCTTTGAAGGTTAAGTACATCAAAACACCTTTTGGGTCAATTTAACCACTCCCGGTTGCTCCAGGAAGCTTAGAATCGACACAGGTAGACCTCATAGTGGTCTGATGGACTGTCATAGAAGACAGGTTCATTGGGCATTCATAACCCACATAGGCTTCAGGTTGAATTTAGAGGTGCAGGCAATGTTTTCCTATGTGGAGAGAGGTCAATGCAAACTGTTTGATGTAAACACCTTCTTTTAACTGTTAAGGGTTAATGCCACATGGTCAAGGTTAGGCTTGCACGGATCGGGAGGACCTTAGGAACGTCCCTGAGGTCGAATTGTGCTTCTCACCCTAACAGTTCTCTCACTGTCCCCCAAAAGCAAATGACATTGAGGGCCAGCCTTCATTTTGGGCCTACTTTTCTAATGGTCGCTGTGCTTAGACCGAGCGAGCTACGGTCAAGCGGGGCATCTCGTTGAACTCGGCACGGCCTAGAGAATATGGAAATGCCATTGTAGGCTTTGTGTGTCTTTAAGCACCGCACTTTGTCACTCCATCCTTGCTGTGTGTGTGTTTCTGTGTGTGTGTGCATGAGAGAGAGCTTTTCTTTGACATCTGTTGGGAGAAATGACTGACTTACAGTTTATGGGTGTTGCCTAATCACACATATGAAGTTTTGAAAAGATCTGACCTTTTTAACCCTTGGAAACTGCCACTGTGACACCATTTAAGGCACTTCCGGTTGGCACAGGAAGCTATAAATAAACTCATATCCTGATTGGGGTATGCCTTTACAGAATCCTGAGTTTTAAGTCTTTACGTTAAGAACTGAGTTATTTACAGAGGGTTTAGTGAGTGTGTGTTATTTCAGAAAATCATAGAAAATCACAGAAATCTCGCAGAGCTCCGCAGCACACTGAACACCCCGCAACTGGATCTGTAACCGTTGAAAAAAAAACACCTATACGTGAACATCACCAATCTGTCATCGTACGATTTCTCTTAAATGACGATAGATAAATGGCTGGTTCTTTTTTTATTGACACCGGAGGCTCCTTGACTTTGACGTGAAGTGGAAAAATAATTTCTCTATTTTCATTTTGGACCTTTAATCCCAGATAAATGGCCATAACTCAAAAACCGTTGAGGCCTAGACGCCATCTTGTTCGGGGCCAACTGCCCATTATGCCAAACCTACGCTCACCGAGTTTCGGCTTTGAAATATTTTCCGTTTTCGAGATAAGGCCCCATCGTGAATCGTAATGTTTTGTCCAATAGCAATATGATTGCTTATGCCCTCTTGTGGGATATTCCGGGACAGCGGAAAAATGACCAAAATCGTATTATTTTTGTAAAACGGAAACCGAATGTCCGACAAAGTTCATTTGATGACTTCCTGGTAGGGCCGGGCCGGCCCTGCCGCTCGGCCCGACGCCATCCGCGTATTTTACAAACGATTTCGGACGTCTAGTAAGGGACCGTACATTTGCAATATGGACTTTCTCACTAACCATACAGCAACTGCTGAAATCTTCCCTTATGTATGTAGTCGTACAGCCGCGACTTGGTGAAACACAAGATATTACAGTTTTTAATGTCCCTTTGGTAGGTTAGTCTTGATCAGAGCATATCCATTTCATTATGCAATGATTGCATGTTGGCAAATAGGAATGATTATTATTTATTTTATTGAACCTTTATTCATTTAATTTGATAATATTACTCCAGTGCTAGCCTCTCTACACTGGCTTCCTGTCAAAGCAAGGGCTGATTTCAAGGTTTTACTGCCAACCTACAAAGCATTACATGGTCTTGCTCCTACCTATCTCTCTGATTTGGTCCTGCCGTACATACCTACACGTACGCTACGGTCACAAGACGCAGGCCTCCTAATTGTCCCTAGAATTTCTAAGCAAACAGCTGGAGGCAGGGCTTTCTCCTGTAGAGCTCCATTTATATGGAACGGTCTGCCTACCCATGTCAGAGACGCAAACTCGGTCTCAACCTTTAAGTTTTTACTGAAGACTCATCTCTTCAGTGGGTCATATGATTGAGTGTAGTCTGGCCCAGGAGTGGGAAGGTGAACGGAAAGGCTCTGGAGCAACGAACCGCCCTTGCTGTCTCTGTCTGGCCGGTTCCCCTCTTTCCACTGGGATTCTCTGCCTCTAACCCTATTACAGGGGCTGAGTCACTGGCTTACTGGGGCTCTCTCATGCCGTATCTGGAAGGGGTGTGTCACCTGAGTGGGTTGATTCACTGATGTGGTCATCCTGTCTGGGTTGGCGCCCCCCCTTGGGTTGTGCCATGGCGGAGATCTTTGTGGGCTATACTCAGCCTTGTCTCAGGATGGTAAGTTGGTGGTTGAAGATGTCCCTCTAGTGGTGTGGGGGCTGTGCTTTGGCAAAGTGGGTGGGGTTATATCCTTCCTGTTTGGCCCTGTCCGGGGGTGTCCTCGGATGGGGCCACAGTGTCTCCTGACCTCTCCTGTCTCAGCCTCCAGTATTTATGCTGCAGTAGTTTATGTGTCGGGGGGCTAGGGTCAGTTTGTTATATCTGGAGTACTTCTCCTGTCCTATTCAGTGTCCTGTGTGAATCTAAGTGTGCGTTCTCTAATTCTCTCCTTCTCTCTTTCTTTCTCTCTCTCGGAGGACCTGAGCCCTAGGACCATGCCCCAGGACTACCTGACATGATGACTCCTTGCTGTCCCCAGTCCACCTGACCGTGCTGCTACTCCAGTTTCAACTGTTCTGCCTTATTATTATACGACCATGCTGGTCATTTATTAACATTTGAACATCTTGGCCATGTTCTGTTATAATCTCCACCCGGCAGAGCCAGAAGAGGACTGGCCACCCCACATAGCCTGGTTCCTCTCTAGGTTTCTTCCTAGGTTTTGGCCTTTCTAGGGAGTTTTTCCTAGCCACCGTGCTTCTACACCTGCATTGGTTGCTGTTTGGGGTTTTAGGCTAGGTTTCTGTACAGCACTTTGAGATATCAGCTGATGTACGACGGGCTATATAAATACATTTGATTTGATTTGATTTATTTAACTAGGTCAGTTAAGAACAAATTCTTATTTTACATTGACGGCCTACCCCAGCCAAACCCTCCCCTAAACTGGACGATGCAGGGACAATTGTGCGCCGCCCTATTGGACTGATACAGTCCGGGATCTAACCAGGTTCTGTCGTGACACCTCTAGCACTGAGATGCAGTGCCTTAGACCTTTGCTCCACTCGGGAGCCTCTACTGATGGTAGAGGCGTTTTACCAACTGGCTGTCGGATCCGTTACAAAGGACACTGACCTAGGTCCCCGATAACTCTGTCTCTTTTTCTAGCGACTGATGGGGATTTGGGCCCTGTCCGACTCGTTAAAGAAATCTTCGTCCAGTATGAGGTGAGTAATCGCTGTCCTGATTTCCAAAAGCTATTTTCGGTCACAAGAAATGGTGGCAGCAACAGTATGTACCAGATAAATTTCAAATAATCCGAAAAACAACACACATAATCCGAAAAACAACACACACAATAGCACAATTGGTTAGGAGCCCATAAAATGGCAGCCATCTACTCCGGTGCCATTACTTCCAACCATCTAATTGAGACAATCAATATCTTCATTATTTTCTGTCAAAATAAATCTTTAACTCTCCCAAGCAATGCTCAGTGGCCTGTCTTAGGAAAGTCATCCTATATGATACCAGCGCCTCGGCAAGCAAACACTTGAGCTGTTAGCTGCTGTTAGCCTATGTAGTACAAACACCACAAGCAGGGAAGAAAGTGCTAGAAACCTGTAATTAGAGCACAGGCTTCATAGGCTATCAGGACAGGAGAATATTTTTGGCCAACAAAAGTGTGATTGTCCTAGCGTCAGCAGTAAGGAGCAATTTATTTAATTCACTTACTCTTTTGTAATTCCATTGTATCCACTAAACAAGCTGCTGGCTTTCTGGGTAGGAAATGTTAGGGAGACATATGAGTGTGGTCAAACATGATTGAGGGATCTGGTAGACCACAGATATATTTTTCAGACCATTATTCTGGCAGAATGAAGCCAATCATGTGTAGAGCCAGGAGTTTTCCTGAACATGTGACCTGACTTCAAAGAAGTCTTGGCCCTGAGTAGGCTATAACTACATGCCAGATTTTTTTTCAAGGCATCAGGTGTAGAGCTAGGAGATCTTCCTGAACCCCTGACATAGGCTTCTAAAGCTTCCTGGTGAAGACACTTGCTCAAGAGAACAATCTTGGCTCTAATTTAAATAGTTTGGAGAAGGAGCTTTACTTGACCATTTACATTTAAGTCATTTAGACCATGTGACCTGACTTGGAAAAACATGTGGGCCTAATTCATGTTCTAATAGAAATATATCCATAGCTCTCCCCTTCAAATACTTCAAACAACTACGTAGGCCTTTGGAGTTCAATTTGGATCCAAAAAATATTTATACTGGACTGGATTGGCGGGATATTTATTCCACTTTTCCTGTTTGCTTTTACATTTGTGCATCCTCATTTGCACAATGGAAAAGTAAATACTATTCAGGCAGCGGGAGGGAAATTAAACATAACCCCAAAATCGCACCAGTATTACTTAGAATTCAGAACATTACTATTTCAGATTTCTCTCTCTCTCACAAATTATGATTAATATGACATACTTGGGTACTGGTGTGGAAAAATATAAAACTCCCTAGGTTTCACATCTGAACCAGAATAGACTCTCAAATGAAAGTTCAAATAAAAGGTTTGCATATTTTACACATGTCATGCGAGGTGCATTTGCCTTATACAGAATGTGTCTATAGTTTTTTTGACAATGTAAATTATGGAAATAGTGGAAAATTATGGAAAAATAAAATACCCGTGCAGCATAGGAACTGTTCAAGGTTCAGAGGTGAGAATTACTATTACCAATACATATGCATTTTCAGATTGCACAATTAAATATTAAAAAACTTTGTGTCAGTCAATGGTCCCCATATCTATTCTAGTCAAGAACATGCTGTAGTTAATACAAAGTGTCAAAACAAGAATGAATCATAATTATTCATATGTTTTATGAATTACAGTTGTATAGCTCTATCACACCACTTCCTCACACCTGAGGATCAACTAGTTGTTGCATCTGGTGCTATAAAATATGTAAATCCCCCCTCAGTCCTAGCCAAACCAAGTTGTGCGTAATACACAACACATGCCCATATCATTCAAGGCTAACGATGCGTGTCCTATGCAATGCATCACAGTCTACATACAATATGGTACAATATATTCTCCTCAGACAGAACCTTACCAGAATAAACATAGTCATCTTGGACCACCAGTGAGCTGATGTCGATGTACCCAGGGAAGGGGTAGTTTCTGTTGGGCTCTGAGCACTTTAGAGCCTGGCATGTTATATACGGTATACGGCAGGGTACCCTAGTGGTTAGAGCGTTGGACTAGTAACCTTGTTGTTGTAGTCCTGTAACCTTTAGTAACCGAAAGGTTGCAAGTTCAAATCCCCGAGCTTGACAAGGTACAAATCTGTCGTTCTGCCCCTGAACAGGCAGTTAACCCACTGTTCCTAGGCCGTTATTGAAAATAAGAATTTGTTCTTAACTGACTTGCCTAGTAAAATAAAGGTAAAATAAAATTTAAATAAATACCTGCAAGGTAAGGAGATAAAGATTACTGGAGATCAGGATTCATCCAGCTGCGGATCATGCCTCTTATTCCTGGGAACGTGAGGATGCCTGGAAACCAAAGCTGTATGTCTGTATGAATTGAACTTCAGGGCACTTTTGTATGATTTGTGATTGACATGCGATAGAGGAGATAGTGTTAAACTTGTGACAGTATACTTGCTGTGTGTATATACAGTGTATATATATATGCAGTGGGGCAAGAAAGTATTTAGTCAGCCACCAGTTGTGCAAGTTCTCCCACTTAAAATGTAATTTTCATCATAGGTACACTTCAACTACGACAGACAAAATGAGAAAAAAAATCCAGAAAATCACATTGTAGGATTTTTAATGAATTTATTTGCAAATTATGGTGGAAAATAAACTTTTGTTATATACCCTTTGTTGGCAATGACATAGGTCAAACGTTTTCTGTAAGTCTTCACGAGGTTTTCACACACTGTTGCTGGTATTTTGGCCCATTCCTCCATGCAGATCTCCTCTAGAGCAGTGATGTTTTGGGGCTGTTGCTGGGCAACACAGATTTTCAACTCCCTCCAAAGATTTTCTATGGGGTTGAGATCTGGAGACTAGCTATGCCACTCCAGGACCTTGAAATGCTTCTTACTACTAAATACTTTTTTGCCTCACTGTATATATATATATAACGTTGTTATTTGACTAGTGTGTTGTGGTTTCCATTCTATAACGGTGGTTGTTTCATACAATACATACAGTATGTAAACATGATCAACGATGATCATTCTCTGTGTACAGAAAACTAAACTGTCTCTGATTCCGGGGCTCTAACAACATCTGCAGTAGATAGCTAGAATAAATAATCTCACCTATGGAGGACCTTGGGTGGCGTTGCAGTGGTGAGTTATAGAGCTGGCACTCCCAGAGTGAGAGGGATGAGAGGGAAAGGCAATATTAATCAAGTATCATGCACTGCATTTATCAGTGGGGTAATACACTGTCATTCTCCTGGGACACAACACTTTTTAAACCCAGGGTGGAATTTATTCCTTCTATCGTTTCAGGGATGATAATTGGACTGCAAATGTGGGGGGCTTTCTCTGCTCTGTGTGAGTGTGTATTGCTATTCACGTACAATGGGGGTCTGACTCCTTGTCTAGACCCGTTACAGACCTGGATTAAAGAAGAGGAGGAGGGAAGGAAGGAAGGAAGGAGGAAGAGGAGGAGGTGGAAGGAGGTGTAAAGTAATGAAAAGAGGGGAAGAGGAGTGTAGACAGAGAGAATAAGAGGAGCAGAGTAGAAGGGGAGAAGAGGAGAAGAGGAGGGAGGAGGGAAGAACAGGATGGGAGAAGATTGGGAGAAGAAGAAGAGAAGGAGGAAAAAAAAGAAGTGAGGAGGAGGGAAGAGGAGTGAAGAAGACAATAAACAGAGGGAGATGAGTCTCAGCAGAGGTATTCCACTCCAGATATAGACGTCTCATTTCAGCGTTCCCTCAACAATGATGTCTTTCCATGTGAGGACATTCTCCCCAGAGCTGTGTCACAAAATGGCAAATTACCTTAGCAACCCCAACAGCAACAGCCAGACACTGTGTGTTTGTTATTCTTCCAAAAAGTGGTATCCGTCACAAAAGCATAAATTCGCAGCAACCTAAATATGGAATTTCTTAAGTCAGGCACTGTCAATGGCAAGGCTGTGCTACATAATTCAAGTTAGAGTCACTGGACTGTATTTCACTGTATTATATCCATTACATTTCGAGGTAAGATCAAGATGCAGACAAAATTTAATTTACAAAAGTTTATTAATCCAACAGGGGCAGGCAAAGGACAGGTCAAGGGCATGCAGGGGTCAGTAATCCAGATAGGTGGGGCAAAGGTACAGGACGGCAGGCAGGCTCAGGGTCAGGGCAGGCAGAAAAGGTCAAAATTGGGAAAATTGGAAGACAGGAACAATTAAGTGACAGGAACAGAGGGAAAAACGCTGGTATGTTTGACCAAACTTAACGAACTGGCAGCGAGCGATAAAGAAAAAGGGACATTTATCATGGATACATTCTAGGCCTGTCTTCACATTAATCATATACCTTGCACACGAACCGCCACCTTTTTGGAATAAGAAGCAATGAATGTATTTACCTGTTTGAATGCTGTCGTTCGTCATCCATATCTGTTGACACCAAACCTTCTTGTTTGATTCCAACAAAACACATGCTCTGATTGTCCACCAGATGCCACAATGTCCTTCTTCTTTGTTGTCTGGTCTCCAATGGGCTGGTTTTGTTCTGAAATTGTTCTTAGCTCATGTGGATAGTCAGAGTTTGAACCCCTTTATACGGACAGCTGCAGCCTGTTCATGTTCAGGTATAGTCTGGTGAGGTTATCTTCTTCATCTCGTGTTGTTTCAACAATTTCTCACATGTAGCTAATGCTCCACATTTCCTGGTCTGATATGTTCATTCTTACCCAGTCCTTTTAAGCACTCTGATTGAAAAGAGGTTCCATCACACTGAAAAGTTGAAGCTAGGGGGCGCTATTTCATTATTGGATAAAAAACCGTGCCCGTTTTAAGCGCAATATTTTGTCACAAAAAGATGCTCGACTATGCATATAATTGCCAGCTTTGGATAGAAAACACTGACGTTTTCAAAACGGCAAAGATATTATCTGTGGGTGCCCCAGAACCGATCTTACAGGCGAAACCAAGATGCAACCTCAAACAGGAAATGAGCAGGATTTTTGAGGCTCTGTTTTCCATTGTCTCCTTATATGGCTGTGAAAGCGCCATGAATTAGCCTGCCCTTTCTATCGTTTCTCCAAGTTGTCTGCAGCATTGTGACGTATTTGTAGGCATATCATTGGAAGATTGGCCATAAGACACTACATTTCCCAGGGGTCCGCCCAGTGTCCTTTGTTGAAATTGTTGCGTAATCTCCAAGCTGCTCGCATTCATCCATGTGATTGAGACAGAGAGGAGACTTCCAGGAATGATATATCATGAAGAGATATGTGAAAAACACCTTGAGGATTGATTCTAAACAAAGTTTACCATGTTTCAGTCGATATTATGGAGTTAATGTGGAAGAAAGTTTGCCGTTTGGATGAATGAATTTTCTTTTCTTTTTGGTAGCCAAACATGATGCAGAAAACGGACCGATTTCTCCTGCACAACTAATCTTTCAGGAAAACTGAACATTTGCTATCTAACTGAGAGTCTCCTCATTGAAAACATCCGAAGTTCTTCAAAGGTAAATTATTTATTGAATGTTTTTGCTGGTTTTTGTGAAAATGTTGCCTGCTAATGCTAACGCTAAATGCTAACGCTAAACGCTAAATGCTGGTTTGCTATGGTTGAGAAGCATATTTTGAAAATCTGAGATGACAGTGTTGTTAACAAAAGGCTAAGCTTGAGAGCAAATAGATTAATTTCATTTCATTTGCGATTTTCATGAATAGTTAACGTTGTGTTATGCTAATGAGCTTGAGGATAGATTTACACAATCCTGGATACAGTTTTTTTTTCGTAGCTAAACGTGACGCAGAAAACGGAGCGATTTGTCCTAAACAAATAATCTTTCAGGAAAAACTGAACATTTGCTATCTGAGAGTCTCCTCATTGAAAACATCTGAAGTTCTTCAAAGGTAAATGATTTTATTTGAATGCTTTTCTGGTTTTTGTGGAAAATGTTGCATGCTGAATGCTAACGCTAAATGCTACGTTAGCCATCAATACTGTTACACAAATGCTTGTTTTGCAATGGTTGAGAAGCATATTTTGAAAATCTGAGATGACAGTGTTGTTAACAAAAGGCTAAACTTGAGAGCAAATAGATTCATTTAATTTAATTTGCGATTTTCATGAATAGTTAACGTTGCGTTATGGTAATGAGCTTAAGGCTGTAGTCACGATACCGGATCCGGGATGGCTCGACGCAAGAAGTTAACAAAATTACTTTCATAATTTGTCATATTGTCTAAACCACATATTGGATGTAAACTTGACATATACAGTGTGTACACTTTCCAAATTAAAGTATTTTCATTATAACATTGTTATACAATTTTTTAATGACATCACAAAATAAACATTCATTTTCCACGTTTACCCATTCACCATTTCCCACATTCGGATGTTAGACATATTTGATCTAAAGTTCACTTTTTGGACATTAGAGTTTTTAGCTGGCAAAAGTCTCTCTCTAGATAAAGACATTCTGATCCCAATACTGAAGAGAGAGAGAAAGTTTCCTCCTCTAGAGATTTACAACAGGGTGTGAAGGGCGACCATCCAGCAGCTCCCCCTGTCCTCTCTGTGTTAGAGAGGCCTGGTTACTGTCACCCCCCCCCACCCCCCATCAGTTTGATCTTCCCATTCTGATCCTCACAGGACAGTCATGACACTACTGTAAATTATGGATATACGTGTCCAAAAATAAACCTATTGCCCTGTTGACGAGCAGGTGTAGTAGTGCCCATGGCCTAATTTCATTGTTCTAATTACATTTCCCACTTCCTGTGTGCACAATGACAGGATGCATTTTGTTCCATTTCACCGATTGATGGTACTGATGTTGCTTTCTGCTGGCTGTCTATATTGCTATTTTAGGCCTACAGTCAAACTCCATGCTAATGTTCTGACATTCAGCTCCGAGGCCAACAGTCATCAAACACCAGATGCACCTTGCCATATTTGCTAAATATTTGATCTTTTTTATTAAACCTTTGTTTATACAGGTTTTTATCATTGAGATAAAAATATATTTTTCAAGAGTTGTTGTGCACACACAATTAAACTGTCATCATCATAATCATCCTGTTATTTATCATTGGCTTGGTACCAGATCTGATCCTATAGCTAAACAATCACTAAATAAATAGCAGTCCCAAGCCATGTTCCACCTCATAGGATCCTGCATGTGGTAGGCAGGCGGAGCCATGTTCCTCCCAATAGCAGTCTGTGGCTGCAGAAAGGCGAAGCCATGTTTCTCCCAATAGCAGTCTGTGGTGGCAGGCAGGCTGAGCCAGGCAGCCGGTAGTTAGGCCGGGCTAGTCTCTTATCACTCTGGACAGTGACATACATTGCCACTGGCTGAGCTCAAGCTGCACTCATTGATCAGGCCAATGACATTTTTATTCTAAAACTTAGAGCTGTCACAAAGTGAGCTTCATAGTTTTCCAGTCACGACAATAAATCAAAACACCTGCCGGATCCAGAGTCACTGATGAGGCCTGCCCGGCGATAGCCAAGAGACTGAGAGAGGAAGAGCTGTGCTGGGAAACCTGTCTAAATGGTGGTTGAAGGATTGAGGATAACAGTTGTTGGTTCCACTTATCTATTCACTTTTATGGTGGATTTCAATATAAATCTACATGGCGGTACGTATGTCATTGTGTTTTGAGGCTTATTTAGCTGTGTACTTTAGAATGCAAAATGCTGTCACCAACTGAAGAATTTTAAAAGTGGAACATGTGGTTTACCAGGAAAGAGAGACGGAAAAAGAGAGTGATTGTTGTGCCTAAGCTAGGTGGGTAAACCATGTAAGCATTTGAGAACATGTCAAGCGGACTAACGAAAACCTCTGATTATGTACAATAACAAAAACATCACGGCACGGAGGGTGTCGCACAGCAGGTGTTGCATCTTCATTTAAAGAGTAATTTATTCTAATGTGGACTCAGGGAAAAACGCAGAACATTATGTACAAACATTATCCCTGACACATATCATGTGTTGCGGCCCCAAAGAGTGGGCATCCAGCAGTCTAAATCACAGTCAAGGCTCCAAGATCATGCACAGGCCTTTTTTTTTACAGACAACCATTTTATATTGTCCGAAGCCAGCCAGTGAGAACATTTACAGCTATGCCTTGGTCTCTATGGGAGGGAATACATGGGCTTATTTTAACATTGGCCATATGACTGATATTAGTTAGATGGGAACAACATGGAATTTCATATGTGGGGGTACTTTTTATAAGTGAATGTGTGCATATTACTGTGATTAATACATCACAAGCTTTATGTCATGTCTCCACAAGGCAAAGTTCATCACCTCTTAGCACACAACGTCTGACAGTGTCTTGGCCAGTCTGACATTGTCTTGGCCATAGATATCATGTATAGAAGCTGTACTATGCAGTATGTGGTCAATCTTGACAGCCATCCCTTCAACAATGTCTCTTTTAGTAGCTGTACATAGATACAGTACATGATATCACAGACACATGCTTGTGAACCATGTACTATCACTACCTATTCAAGATGGTAGTGGATATGAGGTGATGACTAGGATGAATGTCATTCTGTCCATCATGTCTGGATCCTGATTGACATAGAGGAAACAGGGTGGCATCATTTGACAACAGTCTGGGTCTTGTGGATGCTTAGCCTACTGTGAGCTCTGTATGAGTCCTAAGATGGCAGTCATTTTCAAGGCAGATAGCAGAAAATGTTTGACTTGTGCTTCGAATTAGTAACATAGGGCTTCCTTTACAATATGTGACTCGTTTCAGGAAACTAGGCATATGTCGCGCATCACTGCTTAACAGGAGCACCATTTGAACTCAAAACTCAAAATGCGTTTTTTTTGGCAGAAATTACTTCTGGAACATGTGAACTTTCATGTGACTTAGTAACAAACGTGTATGCTATCTGTAAATACAAATACAATTGTTAAATTACGAGCCTAGTTGGTTTAGCCATGGAAAAAGTTAGCAACTTTCCCATTAGCAATGATTGGCAGAGATAATGAGTGGGCTGGACATGCCAAGAGATGGTTTTGAATTGGGCTACCATGAAGCACGCTTCTGTCTATAATATGAACTGGTCATTATGTCAAGGTAATCCTTTCTAATGCAACCCTTTTATGCGTGAGATCCAAATATCTGTAATGATTGCTCCAGCGTGTTTTTTTATGCAGGTGATGTTAGAACATTCTCTCCATTCCAGAATGTGATTGTTAAGCAACAGTACATTTAATCCGCTAGCGGAACCCCTAGCCGTAAGAAGATAAACTGCTCACATTCTGGACATAACTTTGTAAGGACTGTGTTTGTGCAAAATGTTTCTGAAAAAAGTGTGGCCATCTCAAATGCTTATTGTTGCATCATTCGAAACTGGCCATTTTAAATAAGCGTACAAAATATGTGTTCTAATCACACCAGTTTGATCGTATGCTACAGGGACCACTGTAGAATGATCACACCCGTGTGTTGGTACGTGTGAAAAGGTTAAAGATATCATGTAGTAGAACTGCATACATGTTTTGTCGACTTTCTAGGGGACGAGTTTTGAAATCAGTGGAATTAAACTATGATAGCTAAGGTACACAGAAGGCTACGGATTACATCTTCAAACTAAGGGGAACCATAGCATCCGTGACAGAGAGGTAGAAGCGTCCATCCATGTACACAGGTAAGAGAGTCTAGCTGGCTGACGTTAGCTGGCTGGCTAGATAATGCTACGTGTATGATCTGTGTAGTAATTTTATTTGTATCTCAGAGCCATTTGCATTGATAATTATAGACTAATGATAGCTAGGTAACATTGAACCTGTATGGTTAGCTACCTGCAGATTCATGCAAGGTAGTCCTGCTGACTTACACAATTCCGTACAAATTTGCGCAACCGCAGCATTTAACTTCTTGACGCTACCCATCCCTTTAGCTGGATAATTGTAATCAACAACCGCTGAATAGCATAGCACCACATCCACATAATATTACTCCAAAAAATTATATTCATGAAATCACAAGTGCATTACTGCAAAACACAGTTTAGCCTTTTGTTAATCCACCTGTCGTCTCAGATTTTGAAATTATGCTTCACAGCGAAAGCAATCCAAGCATTTGTGTAAGTTTATCGATCGCATGACAAAATATTAGGTGCACTTAGCATCAGGTAGCTTGGTCACGAAAATCAGAAAAGCAATCAAATTAATAGTTTACCTTCGGATCTTCGGATGTTTTCACTCACGAGACCCCCAGTTACACAATAAATGTTCCTTTTGTTCCATAAAGATTATTTGTATATCCAAAACAATAGCTGTCCAAACTCTGTTGCGCCTGCAAAACTCATGAGACCACCTGACGTGATGTTATCTTTCTGGCTCATTTTAAAAAATAAAAGCCTGAAACTATGTCTGAAGACTGTTGACACCTCGAGGAAGCAATAGAATAAGGAATCTGGTTGATATCCCTTTAAATGGAGCAATGGGAGGCTATGGAACATGGAGTTTTCAAAATAGAAGCCACTTCCTGGTTTGATTTTCCTCAGGGTTCCGCCTGCAATATCAAGTATGTTATACTCACAGACAATATTTAGACAGTTTTGGAAACTTTAGAGTTTTCTATCCTAATCTGTCAATTATATGCATATTCTAGCATCTGGTCCTGAGAAATAGGCCATTTACTTTAGGAACATTATTTTTCCAAACAGAAAAATAGTGCCCCCGAGCTTCAAGAGGTTAAACAAGGCTGTAATGAAAACTAATGGGACTGTAGCGACTGTGTTGGCATCAACATCTGGGGTGTGAAGTGTATTTTTAGTCAATCGTTGATTGACATGGTAATGGCCCAATAGTATCGGAGAAAAGCTGAAAAAAACTGACCCTCCAATGCAGTACATTAAATTGTGACGTAATGTACATCACACATAATGCAACTCATTGTGTGTCGTACATCCTCTCTCCACCAGGTGTAGCGCTTCTCTCGCGGTTTAAAAATAAGAAAGGGACAGGGAAAGCGGGGAGACCTAGTCAATTGTATAACTGAATGCGTTAATTTTTTGCATGATCACTGCAAGCCATCATGACTCTCAAAACAGCCGCTGTTTACTTCTGAAGAAACTTTAGCGCCGCCCTAAACACCTGATTCAAATTCGACACAAACCTTCAAATAGGTATGTAATGACACATTATATAAAATGTGTTTTATTTACATTTTAGAGATGATAAATTGGACAAATCGGGTGGAGAAAAAAAGCCATTTCCCCACACGGCTCCCCCTTTCCCTATCACGCAGTAGGTTTTGCTTCCCGATCCGTCATTTTAAACAAGACCCGATGGAGCTCCTTGCCTTCTTCAATCATGCAGAGACGGGCAGCATGAACGTCTCATCATTGATATTGCTGGAAAAGGGAGAAATTGTGAATTACAATGCTATTCATATTCCAGTCGACCTGGAAGTATTATGTTTTGGGGCACTAAAAAAAGGTAAATTGTAACAGAAAGAAGTGCGTTAGTTCACAGTAACTTCATGAGTTGGGACTATGGCTAATTATTTAGCTAGCTAGCTACATCTCTAAACAAAATACTTCACTATGCAAGTAACTATTTCAATAGAATGTTTATGATGTCACTGTGACAACTGTCAATAGACGTAGCTGATAAATTCGCTCTGGCTATCTACTCCAATTTCCAATTTCTCTCATCTGAGAGTGCCAGAGCGCAGAATAACTGACTGGTGTCAGTAAACGTTGGCAAAAAGAATGTAATGAATTTGTTGCCAGCAGCACAGTTGCAGTCACCAACGCTCTTCATAACATCAAAACAGCCTAACCAGCTCCGCTAGGGCGACTAAAATGATCAGAGTGAGCTGTTATCTCATTTGTGTCTGGAAGTAGCTAGCAAGCTAGCCAACGTTAGCCAGTTGCCTTGGGTGCTTGACTACTGTTGCTAGGTCAGAACACTCGGATGAACACCACTATTTACGAACACAGCCTTTAGTCTTGAAATCTTTGGTTGTTAAGTACATACCCTCACTGTCACACCCTGATTTGTTTCAAATGTCTTGTGCTTGTCTCCACCCCCTCCAGGTTTCACCCATTTCCCGCCATTATCCCCTGTACATTTATACCTGTGTTTGCGGTTTGTCTGTTGCCAAGTTCGTCTTGTCTTGTCAAGCTACCAGCGTTTTTTACCGTACTCCTGTTTCGTGGTAGTTCCTGTTTTCTAGTTCTCACAGATTTTGACCATTCTGCCTGCCCTGACCCTGAGCCTGCCAGCCGGTCTGTAACGCTTGACACTGCCCTGGATTACTGACCCCTGCCTGCCCTGACCCTGAGCATGCCTGCCGTTCTGTACCTTACAGACCTTGTCCTGGATTACTGACCTCTGCCTGACCTTGACCTGCCCCCTTTTTTGTTAATACACTTTTGTTATTTCGAACTGTCTGCATCTGGGTCTTGTCCTGAGGTTTGATACTCACATTGTATCCTTAAATAGATGGGTGGGGCTACAGCTTAAAAGGTTGTGAACGATGCCAAATGGGTATGGACAAAGAAGAGCTCTCCAGTAGGTACCAAAGCATTCAAGGCCCATTTTCTCAAAAGTAAGGTTACAAGTTAATCAACTTTCAAAGCAGTATTACTTTCCCGTTGTTCCTAAATTGTAGTGTATGACATAGCATTTTCTAGCCATGCGTCTTTACTTTTATCCAATGTAAAAAACACAATTTCAAATGTTGCTACATTAGACCGAAGTGAGTGGCTCGGTCAAATACTGTATGTTACAGGTCAACAATCAACTCTACTTATTTGATTAACTTCAAACAGTAGCAGATCAAGTATAGTAGGAACTAAAATGGGATTTAAAGCCGATATTTTTAGAGATTGTTATGTTTGTTGTTGCTGTAATTCAGGCTACATACTTCAGTTGTTTCTGGGTTTCATTCTGAGTTATTCAACTGAAATATGATTTTCACTAATATTCTTGCCCCTGTGGTCAAGATATGTAAGAAAAACAAGATTGCAGTCACAGAAAGGTAATCTGGGGTTCTTATTATCCTACTTCCTTCTTTCATCTGAACCCTGGAAGCTAGATATCACAACTGACCTCTCTTTCTCCATCAAAACGTCCTCATTCACTAAAGGACCAATACAGATGTTTTTATCTCAATTTGACCAGAAAGGCCAAAACTCCATTCCACCACAACAGGCTGAAGTTTCAGGAAATCTATTGAAACAGCTTTTAAATTGAATGGCATTATCATAATTGTCACAATTTCACAGTATTATTCAATAGCGTGGACATACTGTATAGATAAAACACAGATAAGTCACGGATTGGTCCTTTATCACCCCAATAGCACCGTAATTGCAGAATCCCCTCCCAACTGAAATAGGACATGTGGAGCTATGGAAATGGTAATGGTGTATTATAGACCCTGTGTCCTGAGAAATTGCGATAAGTCACTTTTACAACACCTAATTAAGCCTCCTATGAATTCGTTAAGCATTTATGTACAGTACTCTAAATCAAACCGTACCGGTTGACAGTGCCTTGGCTCTGACTAGAGAGGAAGAGAAGGTGATGGGACAATTCTGTCTGGAATTTATGGAGCCAGGAGAATGCAACGCGGCAGTGCTGGAGATGATCCTATGGGGGGAGTATTTGAAACTGTATGCAAATGAACCATCTGGATTGTTTGAACTGCCTGGGTGTTGGGGAATAAGAGGTCTCTGCTCCGGAGCACAATCTACTGCATCACGTGTATGTTCTATACAAACAAGACTGAACAATCCCAAATGGCCCCATATTCCCAATATAGTGCACTACTTTGACCAGAGCACCATAGGGAATAGGCTGCCATTTGGGATGTAAACTGTGTCCATATACTGTACAGAAGAGCTGATACTCTGTAATGAACTCCAGAGTTATTTATGGATAATTTGACCATTGTGTTTGAAATTGATGAACAAATACTTGAAATGGAATTGGACCTGACGATACCTAATGGATGTCCATCATGTTTGCTAGGTTCCATGCTGTCACTGCAGTAAGAATATGTTTAATTCCCAGTCTTACAGATTTATAGACCTGTAATACATATTACAACACAGCATTACATCCTCACTGAACTCAGAACCGAGAACGTAATAATCTTCAAAGTTTGAGAAATGAAATAGACTGCAATGACAACAGCAGGTATTCTCATATAGCATACCGTATCGCTAAACATGTAAGTGGAAAATCTAAAGTTGCTAGTAGTATACACTTGCCAAATAAAACAATTATCTCATGAGATGAACTTCAAACTCTAATGGAGTCCACTTTACTGTAAAACCAATACCAATTCCCTCTCGCATTACAGTGACGTATTACCCACCACCGTCCCCTTGGATCTTAATGGGGCAAACATCTGCACTACCGCTGTACAATAACAAATGATAGCAGCGTTAAAACGGCCCTGAACTGCTTTGGTTCAGAATGTCACCAAATGTGTCATCTCTGGTGGGGAGGAATGATGACTGTTGAGCTCAGTCATCTATTCCGCTCGGTTGGATTCGCTCTGCAAACTCATCAACAACAGCCTCCACCTTGAAACCCATCCACCTTTTATAGGTGTAGTGTAGTGGTGTGTAAAGAGATTTTAAAAAGGTTCATGTTTTGATGGAATAATGTGTGTGGATGTTTAATAAGCAAGTACATTACTTTTTTACTTTTATTTATTTCACCTTTATTTAACCAGGTAGGGTGGTTGAGAACAAGTTCTCATTTGCAACTGCGCCATGGCCAAGATAAAGCATAGCAGTATGACACAGACAACAACACAGAGTTACACATGGAGCAAACAATAAACAAGCCAATAACACAACAAACAAATCAATGACACAGCAGAAAAAATAAAGTCTATATACAGTGTGTGAAAAAAGCATGAGGAGGTAGGCAATAAATAGGCCATAGGAGCGAATAGTTACAATTTAGCAGATTAACACTGGAGTGATAAATGAGCAGATGATGATGTGCAAGTAGAGATACTGGTGTGCAAAAGAGCAGAAAAGTAAATAATAAAATAAAAACAGTATGGAGATGAGGTAGATAGATTGGGTGGGCAATTTACAGATGGACTATGTACAGCTGCAGCGATCGGTTTGCTGCACAGATAGTTGATGTGTAAAGTTGGTGAGGGAAATAAAAGTGTCCAACTTCAGGGATTTTTGCAATTCGTTCCAGTCACTGGCAATAGAGAACTGGAAGGAAAGGCGGCCAAATGGGGTGTTGGCTCTGGGGATGATCAGAGAGGTATACCTGCTGTAACGTGTGCTACAGGTGGGTGTTGTTATCGTGACTAGTGAACTGAGATAAGGCGTACCTTTACCTAGTATAGACTTATAGATGGCCTGGAGCCAGTGGCGATGAATATGTAGCGAGGGCCAGCCGACTAGAGCACACAGGTCGCAGTGGTGGGTGGTATAAGGTGATTTGGTAACAAAACGGATGGCACTGTGATAGACTGCATCTCGTTTGCTGTTGTGTTGGAAGCTATTTTGTAGATGACATCGCTGAAGTCGAGGATCGGTAGGATAGTCAGTTTTACTAGGGTAAATTTGGCGGTGTGAGTGAAGGAGGCTTTTTTGCAAAATAGAAAGCCGATTCTAGATCAGATTTTTGATTGGAGATGTTTAATATGAGTCTGGAAAGAGAGTTTACAGTCTAGCCAGACACCTAGGTATTTATAGAGCTCCACATATTCTAGGTCTGAACCGTCCATGGGTGGTGATGTTAGTCGGGCGGGCGGGTGCGGACAGCGAACGGTTGAAAAGCATGCATTTGGATTTACTAGCGTTTAAGAGCAGTTGGAGGCCACGGAAGGGGTGTTGTATGGCGTTAAAGCACGTTTGGAGGTTAGTTAGCACAGTGTCCAAGGAAGGGCTAGAAGTATACAGAATGGTGTCATCTGCGTAGAGGTGGATCAGGGAATCGCCCGCAGCAAGAGCGACATCATTGATATATACAGAGAAAAGAGTCGGCCTGAGAATTGAACCCTGTGGTACCCCCATAGAGACCAGAGGTCCGGACAACATGCCCTTCGATTTGACACACTGAACTCTGTCTGCAAAGTAGTTGGTGAACCAGGTGAGGCAGTCATTAGAAAAACCAAGGCTATTGAGTCTGCCGATAAGAATACGGTGATTGACAGAGTCGAAAGCCATGGCCAGGTTGATGAAGGCGGCTGCACAGTACTGTCTTTTATCGATGTCGCTTATGATATCGTTTAGTATCTTGAGCGTGGCTGAGGTGCACCCGTGACCGGCTCGGAAACCGGATTGCACATTGGAGAAGGTACGGTGGGGTTTGAAATGGTCAGTGATCTGTTTATTAACTTGGCTTTCGAAGACTTTAGATAGGCAGGACAGGATGGATATAGGTCTTTAACAGTTTGGGTCTAGGGTGTCACCCCCTTTGAAGAGGGGGATGACCGTGGCAGCTTTCCAATCTTTAGGGATCTCGGACGATACGAAAGAGGTTGAACAGTCTGGTAATAGGGGTTGCAACAATGGCGGAGGATAGTTTTAAAAAGAGAGGGTCCAGAATGTCTAGCCCAGCTGATTTTTATGGGTCCAGGTTCTGCATCTCTTTCAGAACATCTGCTGTCTGGATTTGGGTGAAGAAGAAGCTGGGGAGGCTTGAGCGAGTAGCTGCGGGGGGGGCGGAGCTCTTGGCCGGGGTTGGAGTAGCCAGGAGGAAGTCATGGCCAGCTGTTGAGAAATGTCTATTGAAATTTTCGATTATCAGCGATTTATCAGTGGTGACCGTGTTACCTAGTTTCAGTGCAGTGGGCAGCTGCGAGGAGGTGCTCTTGTTCTCCATGGACTTGTACAGTGTCCCAAAACTTTTAGAGTTACAGGATACGAATTTCTGCTTGAAAAAGCTAGCCTTTGCTTTCCTGACTGACTGCGTGTATTGGTTCCTGACTTCCCTGAACAGTTGCATATCGTGAGGACTATTCAAGGTTATTGCAGTCCACCACAGGATGTTTTTATGCTGGTAAAGGGCAGTCAGGTCTGGTGTGAACCAAGGGATATATCTGTTCTTAGTTCTGCATTTTTTGAACGAGGCATGCTTATCCAAGATGGTGAGGAAATTACTTTTAAAGAATGACCAGGAATCCTCGACCGACGGGATGAGGTCAATATCTTTCCAGGATATCAGGAAAGCCAGGTCCAGGTCGATTAGAAAGGCCTGCTCGCAGAAGTGTTTTAGCAAGCGTTTGACAGTGATGAGTGGTGGTCGTTTGACCGCAGACCCATAGCATATACAGGCAATGAGGCAGTGATCGCTGAGATCCTGATTGAAAACAGCAGAGGTCTATTTGGAGGGCTAGTTGGTCAGGATAATGTCAATGAGGATGCCCATGTTAATGGATTTAGGGTTTAGGTTCACATTTCTAGACTGCAAAAAAACATTTGGTGACTCACAATGCAAATTACTTAGGCTTGGTATATCTGCATTGTTATCCAATTATGCATAATTGCGCTGTGTAGTGCTATGATGTAAACACAGAGAAAATTACACTATTAGTCCACTGCCAAAGGCAATATAGGTGCTTATTAGTCCATTGTTGAAGGCAATATGGAGGTCTGCATTGACATGATAGTGCGTTATAAATTAAAGTCCGTTAACCTCTTGCTCCTACCTGGCACGCAGGCGTCCCATCTAGAGCTCTGGAAATGCAAATGCACTACGCTAAATGCTAATAGTATTAGTTAAAACTCAAACGTTCATTAAAATACACATGCAGGGTATTGAATTAAAGCTACACTCGTTGTGAATCCAGGCAACAAGTCAGATTTTTAAAATGCTTTTCGGCGAAAGCATGAGAAGCTATTATCTGATAGCATGTAACACCCCAAAAGACCCGCAGGGGACGTAAACAAAATAATTAGCATAGTCGTCGCTACACAAACCGCACAAATAAAATATAAAACATTCATTACCTTTGACCATCTTCTTTGTTGGCACTCCTTGATGTCCCATAATCACTATTGGGTCTTTTTTTTCGATTAAATTGGTCCATATATAGCCTAGATATCGATCTATGAAGACTGTGTGGTAAACGGAAAAAAATAGCGTTTCATAACGTAACGTAATTTTTTCAAATTCAAAAAGTTGACGATAAACTTTCACAAAACACTTTGAAATACTTTTGTAATGCAACTTTAGGTATTAGTACACGTTAATAAGCGATAAAATTCATCAGGAGGCGATGTCAATTCTATAGGTGTCTGTCTCGAAAAAATGTCTGGAGAGAGCTCGACCAAAACATCCGGTCGGAGACCGGAGGGAATCGGTTCCCTTGATTCGGTATGACCAAGAATCAAAGCTGAATCAAATGACAAGACTCTAGACAACGTGTGGAAGCTGTAGGCACTGCAACCTTTTAATTTAATTCGGTTCACTCTCAACAATTCCTTGAAGTCGCGCATGGATATTTATTTCCATTTTCAGTGATCAGATTTTCCTTCACTTTTCGATGAAACGCATGTTCTGTTATAGTCACAGCCGTGATTTAACCAGTTTTATAAACATCTGAGTGTTTTCTATCCACACATACTAATCATATGGATATACTATATTCCTGGCCTGAGTAGCAGGGCGCTGAAATGTTGCGCGATTTTTAACAGAATGTTCGAAAAAGTAGAGGGTCGACTTAACAGGTTAAAGGAGTCCTGAGAGGACCTGCTGGGTCCAGTAAGCTTCAAGGGGAGCCAACCTGTTGCAGCTCCAGCTGACAAGTGGGCTGAGCACTAAAGAGACCTTCCACATGGAGGGGCATTGAGTTGCGAAATGCACCACAGTGGAGGATGAGAAGAAGCAGCTATTTTGGCTCTGGCTCAGTAACACCTTTGGGGTCTGACTCTGCAGCACCTTGCTGGTTGCGTCAAGACATAGTGGGCACTGCAGTGGTGGAGACTGGGGAGGCCATTTTGACTCAAGATCAACATCACCTTCGAGGATCAGAGGAGAGGAGTGAAACTGCTGATGTAAGGAAGCCATTTTGTCATACGTTGAGGTCCATTGCAGAGTCTGCAGCACATAATACAATACAACCACAACCTGGCTACAGGTCTGGGAGCACACATAAGGGGCAAATGTTGCTTCTGCTAACACAAGACAAGCTCCTTAACCTCTTTCAGCTAGGAGGCACTATTTTTATGTTTGGAAAAATAATGTTCCCAAATTAAACGGCCTATTTCTCAGGCCCATATGCTAGAAAATGCATATAATTGCATGTAAATGCATATAATACGATAGAAAACACTCTAAAGTTTCCAAAACTGTAAAAATATTGTCTGTGACTATAACAGAACTTTGCAGGCAAAAACCTGAGGAAAATCAAACCAGGAAGTGGCTTCTATTTTGAAAGCTCCATGTTCCATAGCCTGCCTTCGCTCCATTTAAAGGGATATCAACCATATTCCCTTTCCTATCGCTTCCTCAAGGTGTCAACAGTCTTTAGACATAGTTTCAGGCTTTTATTTTGAAAAATGAGCAAGAAAGATAACATCGCGTAGTGGATAGCTGGGCGTTCTCATGAGTTTTGCTTGCGCAACAGAGTGGGACATCCATTGTCTCTCCCTCTCCTACTGAAGAAGAGACAGTGCCAGTTGATATATTATTGATTATATATTTTAAAACCTGAGGATTGATTATAAAAAACATTTGACATGTTTCTTTGGACATTACTGATATTATTTGGAATTTGTCTGCATTTTCGTGACCGCTCGAGCCTGTGGATTTCTGAACATAACGCGCCAAACAAACGGAGGTATTTTGGATATAAAAATAATCTTTATGGAACAAAAGGAACATTTATTGTGTAACTGGATAGTCTCGTGAGTGAAAATATCTGAAGATCATCAAAGGTAAGTGATTCATTTTATTGCTTTTCTGATTTTCGTGACCAAGCTACTTTGATGCTAGGTGTTCATAATGTTTTGTCTAGTGATCGATAATCTTAAACGCTTGGATTGCTTTCACTGTAAAGCATATTTTAAAAATCTGACACGACAGGTGGATTAACAAAAAGCTAAGCTGTATTTTGCTATATTGCACTTGTGATTTCATGAATATAAATATTTGTAGTATTTTTGGGGGAATGTGGCGCTCTACAATTCAGCGGTTGTTTATGAAAATTATCCCGCTAACGGGATGGGTTGCGTCAAGAAGTTTTAATCAGAAAAATGTTTTACTGCTCTCTCTCTCCCTCTGTCTTGCAGTACATCTATTTAAGTCTTGTCGATGTCAGAAACGGAAGGTTTTAGAATGAAGAATCAGCATTGAGCAGCAGAAAGGCGTCAGCCGCGGATTACAATGACAAGGGACAATCCTGTAAGTGAAAGCGCTCTGGGATTTATAAATTCACTGATTCCTATTAGACAAGGATTGATTTAAACCATCTTATCTGAAGGAGACTCCAACGACAAGAGCTGAAACCCATCTACAGAAAGGTAATATCCCACATATTACTATTACCACATAATTGGAAATGCTAATGAATTTATATAAAGTCAGTTTAATGCAAATGAGACAGAAAAACCTCAAATCCTGAATAATGTATTTTTTCTATTTATGTTCTCGCTCTGCATACTTTATTGTGACGGATGTTCCCCATTGCATTTGGGCTAACGTTTAGCGGTGATATTCTGTGTAGAAAATAATTAACGGCATACATTTGCATCCTTAGGGTGGATTAAGTCAAGCGATGTTTACATATAAAGGACTGGAGGGACTGTGTGGCTTATTCAATGACGCTCTTTCCTATCATTTCCTGATATTTTTTTGGGTAGCTACCCCAATGGATGAAGGGATTGGAGAAAAACAATTCACTCTGCTGGCAAGTTAAGTGCCAACAGCCAATATTCCGAGATATATTTATTTGTGGCCTGTGTGTTTTGATAAGCAAAAACAATGTCAAGCGATAAATGTCAGAGGAACCTAATCACCAACGTTAATGAGTTAGAAAGTGTCAAGAGAAAGACCACATATGTTGTTTTGATGATTTTACACCTTAGCGATAAGCAACATTTTACCTCTCCCTGAGCATTCTCATTTTACACAACTTAGTTCTGCCACAAAAGTTATGTACCCATTTTTCTCGACAGTCAGTGTTATTTTCTCATTTCCCAGCCTGCCTCACTCTACAGACCGATAATACCTCCAAATCCTAAGACCCTGACAGACTGACGGCAGGTTTGTCCAGATGTGGGCCGCTCCTGTTCAGTATGATCTCTGTGAAACCAGGAGAAGCCAAACTATCCTCCAGACATGTTCACATGTCCTTGAAGTGTATGATTAGCTTTGGGCCGCACTCAATTCCTGTTCATGACTTTATCTGAATAACAGAGAGAGGATGATAGGGGTAGGGGGGGATAGGGGTCCATCTATCACTCTACTCAGGATGAGAGACACAAGGCACACTGTACATTTCAAGCTGTTCTCTCTTTCATTATTCAGCCCACATGACTTTAATTTGCTCCCCATTCAAAATGCTCCCTGCTGTTTCTTAAAAACACTATTCTTATACTTCCAGGTCTTGCTCTATAAGTAAGTGTACCGTACAGTTGAACAATATGTCATATCCTGTTGGGTTTCAGAGGATATTTCCTTCCCACAATGACCTGAATCCCGTAACCTAGTACACTACACAGTAGGCTGTACAATGACATATTTGCAACATTATCTACAATGTTTGTTTCATACTCAATCCAATACTAAAAATAAGAGTACATGGAAAATGCCACATTGAAATTGTGATGTCGCTATAGAGTATTTTGTATGACAGTCTACTAAACAATAGGTTTATATTTAAAGCAGGAATACTTAACTGTGAAACTCCCATTTGCAATATTATAGCAACAAAGAAGTTACTTCAAGCTACAAACACGGTTGTTTTTCTCTGACATCATTGCACGCGCGATAAACAAAAGAGTATGTACTGTGATATCTGTTTACTGCGATGCTGGATTCTCCTCTCCTCCGTTTCTTCAACGAAACAAAGGCAATAACAAATGTGCTGGGTGAACAGTGGCACTGTTTCACCTTCTGGAAAGTTTTAGAACAGCTTTAAAATAAGCTTGGAGGGCCTCCCGGGTGGCACAGTGGTCTAAGGCACTCCATCGCAGTGCTAGCTGTGCCACTAGAGACTCTGGATTTGAGCCCAGGCTCTGTCGCAGCAGGCCACGGCCAGGAGGTCCATGGGGCGTCGCACAATTGGCCTTGCATCGTCCGGGTTAGGGAGGGTTTGGCCGGTAGGGATATCCTTGTCTCATCACGCACTAGCGACTCCTGTGGCAGGCCGGCCGCAGTGCACGCTAACCAGGTCGCCAGGTGCACGGTGTTGCGTTATGTTTCGGAGGACGCGTGGCTTTCAACCTTCGTCTCTTCCGAGCCCGTACGGGAGTTGTAGCGATGAGACAAGATAGTAACTACTAACAATTGAAGAGAAAAAGGGGGTACATTTTTTTTATTATATAAAAATAAGCTTGGAAATGTATATTTGTATAATTAGACATATTGGTTTATGTCTCCGTGGTAGCACAATGAACATAATTAAAACCCCTACATGCATGTTATGAATGCACATGCAGTTGGTAACGTGACAACGATCTTGCCATTAACCTCCAATGGGAATGAACTAACAGCAACAGCATTATACCACAACCCAAAATTTGCCCTGTCAACTTCAGTCACCGATTACCATTAGTCAACCAGTAGAGTAATTCAGCTTACCCCATTACACCAAAGACAACAAAATGGCAAGATGATGTAATTAGTGATATTTTCTTTAGAAAAGCTTATGAAAACGAGATTGTGCCACCTCCCTTCAGGACATTTGGTAGATTTTCTATGAGAGGAGATAGGTGGAAACTGCATAATGACAAGACACTTAGTTTCACTACTGTTTCCGATTTTTAGGCTCCTGGGCAAGTTACGATCATTAGGGGAACTGTCACGCCCTGGCCTTAGTATTTTGTGTTTCCTTTACTATTGTGGTTAGGCCAGGGTGTGACATAGGCGATTATGTGTTTGTCTTGTCTAGGGGTTTTGTAGATTGATGGGGTTGTGTTCAGTGTAGTATGCTCGGTAAGTCTATGGTTGCCTGGAGTGATTCTCAATCAGAGGCAGGTGTTTATCGTTGTCTCTGATTGGGAACCATATTTAGGCAGCCATATACTTTGGGTATTTCGTGGGTGATTGTTTCCTGTCTCTGTGTTTTGCACCAGTTAGGACTGTTTCGGTTTTTCCACGTTTTCTTGTTTTGTATATTTATACTGTTCACGTTATCATCTTTATTAAAGATGTTCAACCATAACCACGCTGCATTTTGGTCCTCCTCTCCTTCCCAGGAAGAAAATAGGAACATGTGGTAGAAAAAGTAAAAGTAAAAGTAACAATTGTCAAAAATAAAAATAGTAACGTACAAATACCCCCCAAAACTACTTAATAAGTACTTAATACTTTTATGTACTTATTTTTACTTAAGTACTTTACATCACTGGGTACTAGAGTGAATTGGAAATTACATACATTTTTCTGGTGAACACAACACTTTTCAACTATACATCTTTGTCCTCTCTACACACTATTTGTTCAATGGCATTTTGTGCAATGACAACTCCCTATAATTTCACACTCCAATTAGTACACTCCTAATGTTGTCCTAAAGAGCCAATCTCGGGGTCACATTAAACAAAAAAGTTATAAGCCATCACGTCGATCATTTTGTCTTCCCCACAGAAAAATGCTGTAAGGATGGCAGCTCTGTTACTGACACCCAGCTCATCCTATTTGCAAAGGTAAATGTCAGCCTTGTCCATGGCCCGAGATACTGAGATACACACTCTGACTTCTGTCTGCGGCAGAGGAGAAGAGGGGGATTCAAAGACAGGTACAGGAAGAAACAATTGAGGGAGTGGGAGAAGATAAATAAACAAACTCAGACACACACACACACACTCACCTTCCCGTTATACACACTGTACACCACCCATATGACTTGACAGACAAATACCAATAAACTGAAAGCCCCGCTCCCAACACAGAAAGGTTTTAATGCCACTGAAACATCAAAGCCTTCAGGTGAGTGGATAGGAATTCTAAATACAACCTGTGGACGTGTGGTCTTCAGGGCAAGGAGGGCTACTCATAAGACATAACCCAATACCCAATAACCCAGTATCTGTATGAAGGTAGCCTGCCTTTGCCTTGAAACTGGGGCTTGGAATGCAATACAGAAGCTGCCCATCCTAAAAAAAAAGGATGTCATACCCACTTACAGTCAGGTACAGAATATTTGATAAACTTGATAAAGATGAGCAAAAAATACTATAAAATAAATAATAAAAATACTGAGCAAATGAAAAAAATAAGGAAATGATGTTGTGCATGGTCAAAGGTCTCTATTTTCATGACCATAGCGCAGGTTCCAAATCAAGTGGAAATGCCATTTAGCAAACTCGAGGCATTTATGTCGCATCTGCTCCTGCTATGCCCTCTGGTGTTCATCCGGTGTCTTGACCTACAGTTACTCCACCTGTACACTCTCCCTCTCCCTCTCTGTGTGATTGTGTGGTAGGAGAAAGGTGTGCTGGAGTCAGAGCAAATCCCTACCAGCTGCAACTCGTTCCATAATCAAGACATCTACAAATACTCCACTCATCCAGATCATAATCTATGCTCAGTCAGTTCATGATTCTAGCCATTTATGATTATTCAAGATCCTGTTACTCTGCTGTGCCTGTTTCCCTGCCTGACACCGTTTATACTCTCATTGCAGTTTACCGCTGTCTCTGGCTCCTGTCTCCCGTTCCACATCTCACAACCCAACTACCTTGCTCTGGATTTTACTCACCACCACTACCTTGGATTCCCCCCAGGACCTGTTTAACCTGTTCTACTCAGCTGACTCCAACCTCAGTCTCCACATCTGTTTTTTCTGCAACTCATCCGAGCTTCCCCGGATCTGCACTCCATATATAAGGTGGGGCGGCAGGGTAGCCTAGTGGTTAGAGCATTGGACTATTAACCGAAAGGTTGCAAGTTCGAATCCCCAAGCTGACAAGGTACAAATCTGTCGTTCTGCCCCACTGTTCCTAGGCCGTCATTGAAAATAAGAATTTGTTCTTAACTGACTTGCCTAGTAAAATAAAGGTAAAATAAAAATCTCCCTGTGTAACAATACATATTTGGTTCATTCATCCCTGTTTCCTCATCTGAGCCTGCTCTTGAGTTCCCATGTGTCGCTCTGCTTAACAATTTACACATATAGATCCTCCAGAACAACACCTTCTCTAGCTTTATCCTCAACAGGAAGACCCCCCTCCACAACACCTTCTCCAGCTTTATCCTCACCAGAAAGTCACCCCACCACAGCACCTTATCCAGCTGTATCCTCACCAGGAAGACACCCCTCCACTACACCATGTTATTTTATTTCACCTTTATTTAACCAGGTAGGCCAGTTGAGAACATGATCTCATTTACAATTGTGACCTTGCCAAGATAGAGCAAAGTAGTGCGACACAAACAACACAGTTACACATGGGATACACAAACGTACAGTCAATAACACAATAGGAAAGTATATGTATAGTGTGTGCAAATGAAGTAAGATTAGGGAGGTAAGAAAATAAATAGGCTATAGTGGCAAAATATTGACAATTTAACAATTGAACACTGGAGTGATAGATGTGCAGAAGATGAATGTGCAAGTAGAGATACTGGGGTGCAAAGGGGGGAAAAAACAACGATATGGGGATGAGGTAGTTGGGTGGGCTATATACAGATGGGCTATGTACAGGTGCAATGATTGGTAAGCTGCTCTGCCAGACGATGCTTAAAGTTAGTGAGGGAGATATAAGTCCAGTCATTGGCAGCAGAGAACTGGAAGGAAAGGCTGCCAAAGGAGGAGTTGGCTTCGGGGGTGACCAGTGAAATATACCTGTTGGAGCGTGTGCTATGGGTGGGTGCTGCTATAGTGAACAGTGAGCTGAGATAAGGTGGGGCTCTACCTTGCAAAGACTTATAGATGACCTGGAGCCAGTGGGTTTGGCGATGAATATGAAGCGAGGGCCATCCAATGAGAGCATACACATCGCAGTGGTGGGTCGTGTATGGGGCTCTGGTGACAAAACAGATGCACTGTGATAGACTACATCGTTTGAGGCTATTTTGTAAATGACATCGCCAAAGTCAAGGATCGGTAGGGTAGTCAGTTTTACGAGGGTATGTTCGGCAGCATGAGTGGAGGATGCTTTGTTGCGAAATAGGAAGATGATTAAAGATTTCATTTTGGATTGGAGATGCTTAATATGAGTCTGGAAGGAGAGTTTACAGTCTAACACCTAGGTATTTGTAGTTGTCCACATATTCTAAGTCAGAACCGTCCAGAGTAGTGATGCTAGTCAGGCGGGCAGGTGTGGGCAGTGATCGGTTGAAGAGCATGCATTTAGTTTTACTTGCATTTAAGAGCAGTTGGAGGCCACGGAAGGAGTGTTGTATGGCATTGGAGCTCGTCTGGAAATTTGTTAACACAGTGTCCAAAGAAGGGCCAGAAGTATACAGAATGGTGTCATCTGCGTAGAGGTGGATCAGAGGATCACCAGCAGCAAGCAGCAATAGACTAGTTATAGTTGAATTGTAATCTATTGGGCTCTGAACCATCATTCCCACAATTGACTAATGAGATGAATCCTGCTATCTGTAACAGGCAACAAACCTAATGCAGACAAACGGCCAATCAAATCCCCACAAGCACTGTTGTGCAAGTGAGTTAGAGACTGGAGAAGTCACAAATAAACGTTAGATAGACTGACACTTTATTCTAGCGGCGCTATCTGGTAATTCAGATTATTTCCCCCAGTGGTAGGAATTAGAAATAATCCAAACAAGGCTTAGGTAGTGTGTTGGGTTACCTGCAATGTAATTGCGGTGCTGGGTGACTAAGCTTCAAATAGTGTATGTAGGTGATAGACTCCAAATGCATTGGTTTTTATATATTACATTTGCTAGAAAATGTGAGCTCATTTGACTGTGTGAAGGAATGTGACTTGTTTCAGTTGAAACATCTGAAGTGAAAAGTTCTTTGCTCACTTTTTTCAAAGGTTGAAAGGAAGTGTGAATAAATACATCTCCAACATGTCAACTATCTAAGAGCAGCATGATTTGGTTGTTATAAAGAATGCTGATGACTGACGTTCTCTGTGCATCTGAGTGGGAGACTACAGGGGGCTGACAGGAACATTATTTGGGAACATTATGTCAGAACCTGGGGTTCTCCTCTTGACATTCCCAAAACAAATTGATTAGAACACCAGAAATCTGAAATGGATATAATTAAACTCAGAACATTTTATTGAAAGTGCTGTTAAGAGAGCTAAGGTTGAACTTAAACAGGTTAGATATTGAAAGGCTTTGTGATAGTCTGGCAACAGATACATGGACATAAACTGGATTTATTTGTACAATCAATGTTCATTGTCTTTCTGTGCAAATGTCATTTTATCTACACTAGCAGTTTAGGTGAATTGTCTGCTCTCATAAACACTTCTAACTACATAATGAAACCAAAACCACATATCCCCAAGTGACCACAGTAACTGCAATGTGTACTCAATACTTGAACTCAACGGTCCCACAAAGTTACCGTTTTGATGAACATATACTTTACACAATCCATTACGCACACAAAGCCTTGTCGCAGGTCCAACATGGTATGTGAGCCGTGATGCAATATGTTAAGAATGGAAAACAAGTCGAGTCGAGGGGACTTGTGTTTTTTAAAAGGTTCATCTTCATATGTCTCTTGAGACTTCCACCACTAGCTTTCCAAAAACCCCAAGCCAATACATCTCAAACTATAAACACCTTCAGAAAAAAATAATCGCTTTGAATCAACTGCAGGGAGGGTCTTACATGAAAAGCTGAACTGCACAAAACAATTCGGGCCTGCAGTTGTCTAGCATGATAGCTCTTGTCAAAATATTTATAAGTCAAGCAGCTCTAGTATATTTTTCGTACCTGTCTATTTACAACCACAAACCGATGCTGGCACTAAGACAAGCACTCAACGAGCGTTATACGGCTATAACCAAACAAGAAAATGCTCATCCATAGGCGCCGCTCCTAGTGGCCGGGAGCTTTAATACACACAGAGACGTACAAAGCTCTCCCTTGCCCTCCATTTGGAAAATCTGACCATAACTCTATCCTCCTGATTTCTGCTTACAAGCGAAAACTAAAGCCGGAAGTACCAGGGACTCACTCAATACGGAAGTGGTGAGAAGAGGCAGATGCTAAGCTGCAGGACTGTTTTGCTAGCACAGACTGGAATATGTTCAGGGATTCTTCCGATGGCATTGAGGATTGCACCACATAAATCACTGCATCAATGACGTCATCCCCAAAGTGAATGTACGTACATAACTCAACCAGAAGCCGTGGATTACAGGCAACATCCGTACTGAGCTAAAGAGTAGACCTGCCGCTTTCAAGGGGCGGGACTCTAACCCGGACGCTTATAAGAAATCCTGCTATGCCCTCTAATGAACCATTAAAAAGGCAAAGCGCCAATACAGGACTAAGATTGAATTGTACTACACAGGCTCTGACGCTCGTCGGATGTGGCCGGGCTTGCAAACTATTTTGGACTACAAAGGGAAGCACAGCCGAGAGCTGCCCAATGACACGAGCCTACTAGACGAGCTGAATTAATTCTATGCTTGCTTCGAGGCAAGCAACATTGAGGCATGCATGAGAGCTTCAGCTGTTCTAGATGACTTTGTTATCACGCTCTCCGAAACCGATGTAAGTAAGACCTTTAAACAGGTCAACATTCACAAGGTCGCATGGCCAGATGGATTACCAGGACGTGTACTCCGGGCATGCGCTGACCAACTGGCAAGCTGTCTCTGTCTGAGTCTGTAATACCAACATGTTTCAATGAGACCACTATAGTCCCTGTGCCCAAGAGACCCAAGGTTACCTGCCTAAATGACTAACGACCCTTAGCACTCACATCTGTAGCCATAAAGTGTTTTCAAAGGCTGGTCATGGCTCGCCTCAACACCATTATCCCAGAAACCCTAGACCCACTCCAATTTGCATACTGCTCCTACAGATAAACAAATGATGCAATCTCTATTGCACTCCACACTGCCCTTTCCCACCTGTACAAAAGGAACACCTGCATGAGAATATTATTCGTTGACTACAGCTCAGCATTCATCACCATAGTGCCCTCAAAGCTCATCAATAAGCTAAGGACCCTGGGACTAAACACCTCCCTCTGCAAATAGATCCTGGACTTACTGACGGGCCACTTCCAGGTGGTAAGGGTAAGTAACAACACATCTGGCATGCTGATCCTTAACATGCGGGCCCCTCAGTCCTCTCCTCTACTCCCTGTTCACCCATGACTGCATGGCCAGGCATGACTAAGCACAACTCCATCATTAAGTGTGCAGACGTCACAACAACGGTAGGCCTGATCACCGACAACGATGACACAGCCTATAAGGAGGAGGTCAGAGACCTGGCAGTGTGGTGCCAGGATATAGAACTCTCCCTCAACGTGATCAAGACAAAGGAGATGATTGTGGACTATAGGAAAAGGACGATGAGCATGTGCCCATTCTCACCGACAGGCCTATAGTGGAGCAGGTTGAGAGCTTCAAGTTCCTTGGTGTTCAACACCAACAAAGTATCATGGTCCAAACACACCAAGACAGTTGTGAAGAGGGCACGACAATGCCTATTCCCCCACAGGAGACTGAAAATATGTTTTTATGGGTCCTCAGATCCTCAAATTCTACAGCTGCACCATCAAGAGCATCCTGACTGTTTGCATCACCGCCTGGTATGGCAGCTGCTCATCCTCCGACCACAAGGCACTACAGAGGATAGTGTGTACGGCCCAGTACATCACTGGGGCCAAGCTTCCTGCCATCCAGGACCTCTATACCAGGCGGTGTTAGAGGAAGGCCCTAAAAATTTCCAAAGACTCCAGCCACCTTAGCCATAGACTGTTCTCTCTGCTACCACATGGCAAGCGCTACCAGAGCACCAAGTCTAGGTCCAAAAGGCTTCTTAACAGCTTCTAACCCCAAGCCATAAGACTCCTGACCACCTAATCAAATGGCTACCCGGACTATTTCCATACACTGCTGCTACTCTGTGTTATTATTTATGCATAGTCACTTTAACTGCATGTACATATTACCTCAATTACTTTGACTAATCTGTGTCCCTGCTACATTGACTCTGTACCGGTACCCCCTGTATATAGCCTTGCTGCTGATATTTTATTGTTGCCCTTTAATTAATAGTCATTTTTCATTCTTCCTATTTTTTTTATTTTTAACTTCAGTTTATTTTAGTAAATACTTCCTTAACACGTATTTTTCTTAACTGTATTGTTGGTTAAGGGCTTGTAAGTAAGCATTTTACTGTAAGGTCTTCTACACCTGTTGTATTCGACACGTGACAAATCAAATGTAATTTCACTTTAATACTGAAGTCAATTAGAACTTGAACAGTTTAAAAGACCCAGATGAACACACACAAAAAAGTTCTGTATTATATTGAGTTGTTTCCATACTTTCTACTCATATTCCTTTTTGAGATTTATCACAGATGCTCTAATTGTATCGCCCTTAGTCTGAGGGAGAGAGAGGAACAGCTACATCAACGGAAATCATGTCTTTACACTGCCCACTAATTCTGAGATGAGTCAAGAACTCGAAAGAGAACAGTTTACTATTGAGGAAAGAGATAAAGATTGACCTGCATGTAATACAAAAAAGACCAACGCCAAATATTAAAGTGTCCTGACAAAGCCTGAGACACAGCTGTTTGAATATAGAAAAATATATATGTTATCAGTAAAGAACAGACTGTTTTGAAGTTGCACTTGTGTGGACTCCCAATGAAATATACTACAGTACATTATCTAATTTACTAATCACCATTAGATTCCATGTCGCAGCAATGCTTAAGGAATCATTTAACCAGCATTGTACTTATCTCGTCTGTGAATGTTCGACGTCCACAAAGTTATATTGTCTGAGAGTGTTCCATGTCCACAACGGTATGTCTTCTGATGGTGTTCCATGTCCACAACGGTATGTCTTCTGAGAGTGTTCCATGTCCACAACGGTATGTCTTCTGGGAGTGTTCCATGTCCACAAAGGTATGTCTTCTGGGAGTGTTCCATGTCCACAAAGGTATGTCTTCTGGGAGTGTTCCATGTCCACAAAGGTATGTCTTCTGGGAGTGTTCCATGTCCACAAAGGTCCATCCTTTTAATGCAAACAAAATATCACCAACATCTATAGTTTGCATCAAACAGCCCATCAGCTTCTGTTACAAACTCGTGTAGCCAGCATTTTCCAACGAAGGCCATCACAGACCGAAAGCGTAACAAATTACAACCTCTGGAGCAGTCCAGGTTTCATTGTTATGACTGATATTGAGGTCAGTTAGCAACCCAAGGTGTCAATCTTCTCCCTCCTGCACCTCAACCAGTCTTCCCTGTGTGATAGCCATCTTGGTAGCCAGGTAAGACTCATTGGCCATAATGGCAAGTCTTTTTCACGGGAAGCTATATGGGATATGACCTGTGTGTGAATGGGGGGGTACAGAGCTCTCCTCAACATGAGACCACTGTACAGGGAAGGTTACAGATGAGAGCACTGGTGTATAGGACTGCATTGTCAATGTATGTGGTTTGCAGACCAATTGTGCTGACATCTTCTAATGAATATTAGAATGTTCCATAGTAGTTACAAGTAAAGTTAATGTGTAGTTGTAATCACGTTATAGCACAAATGTGTTCATTGCATCAAACTAATTGCCATAGCAATACATTTAGCTAATGTCTAACCAAAGTATCATCAAATGGATAACAATAATCAATATTTGAATAAAAACTTCAAGAACGTAAATAAATAATATTAAGATTACAGAAGAATATTAAATAAACCAATACGGGGCCGCTGGCACCGGGATGGAATAAAAGTTAAAACAGCTTTATCCGACTGTGATTCACAGTTCAAAATCCGAAGCATACTGTATCAAACAATCTACAGTGGAGAAAAAACGATATGGAGCTCACCTGCTGGTCTTGGCTGTAGGCTAGGGCCCAATCCTCCTGTGTTGGATGGAACAGAAGGATTAGGATGTAGAAGCTGAGGAAGATATTTCTGATAGCTCGCTCCTTCATCCGAGCTCATGAGCACACTGCTCTCAAACTCAGGGTCTGTCAGCACCATTATCTGGGAGATAGAGAGAGGGGGGTGGGATGGAAAGAGAGAAAGACGGGTGGTGAGGGTGGGAGAGGGAGAGCGATAGAGAAAGAAAGAGAGTGAATTTATGAGTAGAGAGTGAGGGGAAGATTGAGAGAGAGAGAGGGTTAGCCATATCAGCACTCCAGGTCTAGGTTGGCATGCATCAAGCTGCTACTAGCGCTTACACCTTCACTTTGTTTTGGACTTCACTTTACAAATGTGCCTCTCACTTCTGTTGCCATGGTTTTTTGGCCTCGTCCAGTGCACTCACAGGTCTGCACTTTGGCTTCCAGTCACCCCTCTCCAGATACATTCCCTTTAATGAGATAGAGGTGGTTCAGAATACCCCTGTGGACCTATAAGTAAATCGTGAGGGGTCACAACACAACTACAACAAAAAAGTTGCTTTGTTTAAGAATAAAGTTTTAAGAATATGCTGTAGATCAATAGGCTATTGTGCTATGGTATTCTGTAACACAGCTGTGTAGCAAGGTAGAACTCCACAACTTTGCATTTACCATGCGTGACTACATGTCTTGGCAATGCAATTTGTTTTGAACAATATTTACATTTCTGATAAGAAAGAACAAATATTTGTGCAATATTTGTATTTTATTTTAACCTTTATTTAACCAGGTAGGCCAGTTGAGAACAAGTTCTCATTTACAAGCATTACAATTTAGCAATTAAACACTGGAGTGATAGATGTGCAGAAGATGAATGTGCAAGTAGAGATACTGGGGTGCAAAGGAGCAACAAATATTTGTGCAATATTTGTATTTTATTTTAACCTTTATTTAACCAGGTAGGCCAGTTGAGAACAAGTTCTCATTTACAAGCATTAAAATTTAGCAATTAAACACTGGAGTGATAGATGTGCAGAAGATGAATGTGCAAGTAGAGATACTGGGGTGCAAAGGAGCAACAAAAAAACAAAGATATGGGGATGAGGTAGTTGGATGGGCTATATACAGATGCAGTGATCTGTGAGCTGCTCTGACAGTTGATGCTTAAAGTTAGTGAGGGAGATATAAGTCTCCAGCTTCAGTGATTTTTGCAATTCATTCCATTCATTTGCAGCAGAGAACAGGAAGGAAAGGTGGCCAAAGCAGGAATAGGCTTTGGGGGTGACCAGTGAAATATACCTGCTGGAAGCGTGTGCTACAGGTGGGTGCTGCTATGGTGACCAGTGAGCTGAGATAAGGCAGAGCTTTATCTAGCAAAGACTTATAGATGACCTGGAGCCAGTGAGTTTGGTGATGAATATGAAGCAAGGGCCAGCCAACGAGAGCATACAGGTCGTAGTGGTGGATAGAATATGGGGCAATAGAGAATCATGTCTTTGTGGATTGCTCAATGTTACCACAGTGGGGTGAATTATAATTCCATGCTAGGAATAATACAGTCTATACTTTCATTTATATATATATAATAATAATATTTCGTTGTGAATGCAGTGAAAATGTAAATGTTTTGCTGCATATTTGCTAGATATTAGCCTCTCGAGAAAGCAATAACAGAGTAAAACTAAAATCATAATAGGAACACAAATGTCAGTATTAAATATAACTTTGTAAATTACAGTACATATTCATACATACATATTCATACTATAAAACCAAAGATACTGTGAAAGTACACTTGTCGTGTGAAGTCGTGACTTGCGACGTTTGCCTAGTTTCTTGTAATGGGTCACAATTGCTTCTTTAGCTCGACAAACACTTCCTCACACTTGACTCCACTCTATCCTTTCATATCTGAATGGCACTTTTCGGCATTTGCTGTATGATCGATGAGAAACTGCATGTTGCAAATGTATGGTCCCTTACTAGACGTCCATGAATGTTTGTAAAATTCGCCGTACACCGAGGCCAGATCTTCCGGGAAGTCATCGAACGAAGTCTCTCGGACATTCGGTTTCCGTTTTATAAAATGTTCACATTTTGGTCATTTTTCCGCTCTCCTGGTAAATTCCACCAGATGGCGAATGGAATCTTATTGCAAATGTAAAAAAACATCACCAAACACGACATGGCCATTTCTCCTAAACGGAAAAGACTTCGAAGACAAAACTTGGTGAGCATAGATTTGGACTAATGGGCTGTTAGCATCGAGGCCTCAACGCTTCTTGAGTTAAATAAATATGTGACTTCTGAAGATAATTGGTTGCACCAGATCTTATTTAGGGACTTCATAGCAAAGGGGGTGAATACATATGGGGGGGTGAATACATATGGGGGGGGGTGAATACATATTGGGGGTGAATACATATGCACGCACCACTTTTCTGTTTTACATTTTTTTAAATTCTTTGAAACAAGTAATTTTTTTCATTTCACTTCACCTATTTGGACTATTTTATGTATGTCCATTGCATGAAATCCAAATAAATATCTATTTAAATTACAAGTTGTAATGCAAAAAAATAGGAAAAGCACCAAGGTGGTTGAATACTTTTGTAAGGCACTGTAGTTAACAGCACGATAGCGCAACAAGGTGCTAGTGCAAGATGGACAAAATGGGAGGTAATGTTAAATGTGGAAAATCTACCATTTTATAATATTGGTGCTTTGAATCCTACGTCGTTAATGCCTTTGCCTGTGGAGGGTGAATTGCATGCATACATGCGACCCAGTTCAAATTACAACAAATCCTAGGCCCCATTTGCAAGAGACAGCATTGGCATCGGAACAAGTATATTATACAGATGGCTCGAGTTACATGACCGTAGAAAGGAAGAGAGTAACAGGGGACACTGTGTGTGATGACAGGGGTTTAGTATAGGCTGGCCCACTGCCAGCCTCTGTGTCAGCCCAGCGTGCGGAGTTATATGCATTAGCCAAGGCCTGTAGGTTGTCAAAAGGGGAGAATGTAACAAAATACACTGATTCTCAATATACATTAGGGGTATATTATTTCAGTACATTGTGGTCACAACGGGACATGTTAACAGTGACAGGGAGACTAATAAACAATGGACAGGAGGTAGAGGCGTGACTAGAAGCGTGTCTGCTATGCAGTAAATGAACAGTGGTGAAATGTGAAGCTCATACTGGTCGTACAGATAAAATAGCCATAGGAAATCTCAGAGCAGACAAAATGTCTAAAGTGGCAGCTTTACTCAGAGAAGGTGTTAAGGAACCACGTGTAAATATTGTTAATACTAGGGCAGAGATTCTAAAAGTATTACAGCAGCAAAATAAAAAGAAAGAAATGTGGAAGTGCTTAGAACATGGGTGCCAAGTAGACACTGAGGGGTTGTGGTCTAATACTAACACTGGCGGGCCCGTGGCACCAAGCCGGATACATGTCACTCTCTCTGAAATGTATCACGGACCAACACATCAATCGGATGTACTCTCAGTTCAAGACGACTTGGTGGGGAAACGGGGTGTTAGGAACATTTTGGGACGGAGTTAAAAGATGTGAAATGTGCTTAAGGAGAAATCAAGTGTACATCATCAAGATCCACCGAGAGGCGGGGGTGTTGGGATGGCGTTGGTCTGGACCACACAAAGTACTCCTTACAGCACTTGCAGCGGTAAAGACCACAGCCTCTCTTCGGTGTGTTCACAATTCTCACGTGAAATGAGATCCAGCTGCATAATGGATGAGTTGGAAGCTGCGATGGTAGAGGAAGTAGAGCTAAAGAGAGAGGAAAGGTAGATTCCACTGTAGACAAGCAGTTGGGTTAGGTCTCGGAACTCAATTTTCACCTAAACTGACATACCCAAATCTAACTGCCTGGTGCTCAGGACCTGAAGCAAAGATATGCATATTCATCGTACCATTTGAAAGGAAACACTTTGAAGTTTGTGGAAATGTGAAAGCAATGTTGGAGAATATAACATAATAGATCTGGTAAAAGATATATAAAAGATAACACATGGAGAAATCAACAGTTCTTTAGCACCATCATCTTTGAAATACAAGACAAAGGCCAAAACGTATTAGTCCAGCCCAAGTGCAATTTAGATTTGGCCACTAGGTGGCAGCAGTGTATGTGCAACATTTTAGACAGGTCCAATGAACCATTGCATGTAAGTTCCAAATGCTGTTTATTAAAGGGCCTCCCTCCTTTGTTTTGGTAAAAACCCAGAAGCTTATAAGAAATCCTGCTATGACCTCTGACAAACCATCAAACAGGCAGAGGGTCAATAGAAGACAAAGACTGAATCGTACTACACCGGCTCCGACGCTCATTGGATGTGGCAGGGCTTGCAAACTATTACAGACTACAGAGGGACTGTGTGATCACGCTCTCCACAGTCGATGTGAGTAAGACCTTCAAACAAGTCAACATTCACAAGGCTGCAGGGACAGACAGATTACCAGAACGTGTACTCCGAGCATGCACTGACCAACTGACACGTGTCTTCACTGACATTTTCAACCTCTCTCTGTCTAAGTATGTAATACCAACGTGTTTCATAGTCCCTGCTCACCAACAACGATGAGGCAGCCTATAGGGAGGAGGTCATAGACCTGACCGCGTGGTGTAAGGGCAACAACTTCTCCCTCAACGTGATCAAGACAAAGGAGATGCACTACTCATCAAAGGGGCTGTAGTGGATCAGGTTGAGAGATTCAAGTTACTTGGCGTCCACATCACCAACAAGTATTGTCCAAGCACACCAAGACAGTCCTGATGAGGGCACGACAAAACCTATTCCCCCTAAGGAGACTGAAAATATTTGGCATGGGGCCTCAGATCCTCAAAATGTTTTACATCTGCACCATCGAGAGCATCCTGACAGGTTGGATCACTGCCTGGTATGGCAACTGCTCGGCCTCCGACCGCAAGGCACTACAGAGGGTAGTGTGTACCGCCAAGGACATCATAGAGGCCAAGCTTCCTGCCATGCAGGACCTCTATACCAGGCGGTGTCAGAGGAAGGCACTAAAAATTGTCAAAGACTCCAGCCTCCCTAGTTATTTGTATTTGTAATTATTATGGATCCACACTATGGACCTATGGATCCCCACTCTTCCTGGGTTCCAGCACAATTATATCAGTTTATACAATTTTAAAACATTACAATAGATTCACAACACACTGTATGCCCTCAGGCCCCTATTCACCACTACCACATATCTACAGCACTAAATCCATGTGTATGTATATTGCGTATGTTATCGTGTGTGTGTGTGTGTGTGTGTATGTGTTTGTTCCAATGTTTATGTTGCTTCACAGTCCCTGCTGAACAGTCATAGACTGTTCTCTTTGCTTCCGCACTGCAAGCGGTACCTGAGCGACCAGTCTAGGTACAAGAGACTCCTAAATAGCTTCTTCCCCCAAGCCATAAGACTCCTGAACAGTTAAACAACTGGCTACCCAGACTATTTACATTGCCCCCCCGCCACCCACCCCACTGGAAAGCTGCTGCTACTCTCTGTTATTATATATATTCACTTTAATAACTCTACCTACATGTACATATTACCTCGACACCGGTGCCCCCGCACATTGACAATTGACTCTGTACCATTACCCCCTGTATATAGCCTCGCTATTGTTATTTACTGCTGCTCTTTAATTATTTGTTAGTCTTATCTCTTACTTTTTTTTCATTGTGGATTAAGGGCTTGTAAGTAAGCATTTCACTGTAAGTTCTATCTATACCTGTTGTATTCGGCACATGTGACAAATAAGATTTTATTAGATGTTTTAACTATACAGTGTTTCTTAACATTTACAAGCTTATATTTTTGGTTCTCATGGATTTTGACAGTTGAACTAAGCTCATGAAGCATGTTTAAATTATATTATTCCACAATCAATGGATATATATATATATAATTTATACATCTAAAAATGGATGCAGCAACTACATATTGTCCCTTTAAGTCTGTAAAAAGTGTGTGAGTTTGAGCATGTGTCCATTAGGCCTATGGATTTTTTTTTTATCAGCATGAATTAGATTGAGCAATAAAAGCCACACTTTTTTTCCATAGGCTGGGATCCGCACTATGCAGCTGTTGCAAGGGCACATTTTTCACTGTCTGTCCACTCGTTTCAAAAACAATACACATATAGACATATGAACAGCCATCCACAACAACCACTATTCGTAAAGCGCAAATATCTAAATGTGAGAGCAGCAGTGTAATCCACATCAATGCACTATGTAGATATCAATAATAAGTGATAACTATCGCAGTAGACTCCACCACTGCTGTCAACCTTACATCCAAGCGTTTATTCAAGTTGGATAATCTTTGGATGCCGACAGCAGTAGCACCCTTGGAAGACAGACATAGTTTGGACTGTAGCCTACAAATGCCTATTCCTGTTCAAACACATTTGGTGTGTCATCACAATGGTGTAAAATGTAACTAGCTTTTTGATGCTGATTTGAATGTCATTAAGAAAACAAAGAAGTGTCAAAGATTTTTTTCTGTAAACATTGAAGTAATCATCTAGTTTTTCAAAAGTATCTGCAATCTGATTACAATGTTATTTCTGGTAACGTAACGCATTACAGTTACCGTTTTTTTGTAATCCCTTATTTCCCTACCCTGTATTTGTAGATGTTACGCATGCTACCGCTCTCCCTCCATGGCACTCGAGGGCGCCAGGCTGCCCAGCATTACGCACTCCTGCCACCATCATTACGCACACCTGCTACCCTCGACACGCGCATCAGCGATTCATTGGTCACACCTGAAGTCAATCACCTGTGTTATTACCTTCCCTATTTCTGTCTATTCCCCAGCTCTGTTCCCCGCTTCTGCATTAATTGTTGTATGTCGTTGTGTTCCCAGGTTCTAACGCTGTTCCAGTGCAAAATTAAATGTTCACTCTTCGTACTTGCTTCTCTACTCTAGTGTCGGTTCTTACAGTAAGCAGTCCAGGGAAATTCCAGAATCCGGCTGTTTCTTCTTAGAATTCAACCTCCCCCCAGCATTTTGGCCAGGCTCCATCTGTGCTGACATAAAGTGGTGAGATTTTTCATTACTAAATCAATTTCAGAGAGGTGTGAGAGAGAGAGGATAAACAATGTGCATGTTCCTTCATGAACATCAAATGAACAGCAAAAAAAAAACTGAAATCACATTAGGCATTGTTGTGAGGCTTTGCCAGATGGCTGCTTGTAAACCAGAACAATTAAGTGGTTGGTCTACACAGGCACTGTGTGGAGACCAGGCTCTGGGGAGAGAGGAAAAAGCCCAGTGCTTCAAATACGAGAGTGGGACCAAACTCACAAACCAAATCACCTCAGTCTGTCATGCCACACAAAACAAAATAAATAAATCCTGGGGCATTCACGAGCACAACTGACAATCGAGGTCCTGACTTGGCTGGTCGCTTACCACAACAAAGAGATAGTAGCTGTGTGATTGAATAACAAAGTCACCAAACAGGTTAGCCATGGAGAAAAACTCTAAAAACCTTGTAATAAATAATTCCACCGGGGCCCAGAAATTTGACATCGTCGGGTAACAAAAAGGAAAAACTTTACCTGACATTGCATGTAAATGTGAGAGAGAGATGAGAGAAAACAGGAAAGTTCTTAGCTGAAGACCCTGAGGCAAGATCAAGCCTTCAGGCTCTAAACATGATCTTTCCTGATTGATATGCTCAAACATTATTCTGAAAGTAGACAAGGCCCATGCATCCAGTCTTAGAGGGTTCTGAACACAACATCTGAAACCAGAAAAAGAGAAAGAGAGAGAAAGGGAGGAGAAAATGAAGAGGGGGGGAAATGATTGAAGAGAATGCATCAGTAGAGGAAGGTGTCGAGAGCAAAGGCAGCAAATATTGTTTTTAATAATCTCTGCTGCCCTCAGCATACCATATCTCAGGAAGGGGACCAGCATTGTACAAGCTGTCACTGTGTTTATCTTTTGGAACATATACACAACGCATAGGCATTCAGACACACATGCACTTCTCACCCCTAAGGTACATTAGCTGTAGAATAATCTCTCCTCGAATAACAGAATCCATTGAAGCATAATTGAAAATGACTTTTGGAAAATTGCCACATTAAGGGTACGGAAAGATATTTGCAGGTGTTTGCGGGAAGATCACAGTGGATCGTTGGTGAGACATGTAGGACGGTGGAAACTCAAGCGTGAATGAATAATGGAGGGAAAAACATGCACATTTACAGACTGGGTCAGTGAGAGGAGATGTGTTTTTTCTTATTTATCTCGACACTTGGAGTGACCTTGGGAAATGACAAACAGGCAACAGAGAAAGGAAGAGGAAATGCGAAACTGTCCACACGTGAAACAAAACAACACGAACAGGGAAATGTGTCTGATGCATAAACAAATTCACTATACCATCTAGGCTGTCTGGCTTTTTGAAAATAAATATTCCCACTGTGTGAAATTAAGATGTTAGATAAGAACCGAGAGTAAGCACTGTAGGCACTGTATAGCTACTGCAGGTAGTCTCAAGGTTTACAACATTGGGCAAGGTCGCTTATCTGAATCTGGAGCCGACAAGGTGAAAAATCTGTTGCTGGACCCTTGATCAAGGCACTTAACTCGAATTGCTCAAGGGGCGCTGGGTGATAGTGACCCTGGCTGTAGCTCCATTCCCTGCGGGTGTCTCGGGGGGAGTTGGGATATGCATGAAACACATTTCCATGACACTTGTAACAGGACAAATATAAGCACCACCTAAATGTATTATCATTTATCGATGTTACTGATAGTGTGGAGGTGAAAAGCTATGAGACAGGAACGTTTCAATCTCCCAATGTACCTAACCTTAACTTTCTTGGAACTGTATGCATTTAACAACCAAGAGCGAGCACAAGATACTGCATGTGTCATAAGTTACTGGACACGGGGAAAAACATCAAAGTTTACATTTCACAAGTACTTTTATTGCAATGAATACTCAGGAGAAAAAGGTGTAGATTCACGCTCAGAGCGCGGCAGGTGTTAGAGAGAATACAGTAGACGGCACGGGTCAAAATGATTGATTGATGATCGTACGTCATGATGACGTGTACATGTCTGAATATGGGCCTCCGGCCCGTCCCCCCTGTTCATGTGTTCATGTGTTAGAGGGTGTGTGTTATTTTATATCTCTATGGTATGCTTTGAAGTAGTCCTGTTGCTTGATGTCTAAGGGGGCTGGTTGAACTGGGGAGGGTGGGGGTTGAGTGTTTGAACTTTTGGGACTGTGTATGTCTCCCACCCCCCCAGCTTTATCTCCCTTATGGTTGTTATCTATGAAGCAGGAATGTCCAGGGTTATGTATCTGGGGCCTAGGCTTTATAAATGTCCAGAACAAGCCATTTTTAAGACCTGAATATTAAACTTCTAAAATATGTCTATAAGGGGAATTCTCGGAGTGCTCTGTTGCTCATGTCATGAATCCAACGCCAAAAGCCTGGAGGATATTTTGCTTGAGGCTGCAGAATGTTTTAAAGGATTTTTGTGTACAAGCGAGGGACATATTTCGTACATATTCAACCCGGAGGAATCTACGGTTAAGATATTCACAGACAGCGTGTCCCAACCCTTTTATCGTGCAGAACCCGAGCCTTTTTCTCCAGCGCTAAGGATGCGAGAATGGCTTAAAATAAGGCTAGCTTTGAGTCAAATGGAACGCGCCCTGAGTGCTTCAAGGCTGCCAGGATATGCGTTGGAAGAACAAGTCTGTGGACGAAATGATCTGAGGGCTCTAAGAGTCATTTCCGCTTATACCCCGGACTCCAGAGTGACAATTTTAGCATGTGAACAATTTGATAGGGCAAATGGTACGAAAACGGTCAGTTCATATGTATCCTCCAAAGCATGCAAGGATGTACATTTTTTTCTAATAATGTTCAGTTTTAAATGGCGCGATCACCACATTTTCCGAACCCTGATGAATAAGCTGGACAGTCTTTTCGAAAATCGTGAACAATTACAGCGATGGCCGAGGTTATCGTTGAGACATACCCCGGAACAACACGGTCGGAGGCGGATCTTTCCCTGGATGGAAAGTGGACAGAGCTTCGACGGAGCGCGGAAAATACTTTGCGATGGGGAATTGGAAACGGATAATGTTCAGGGCTAACAGCACCCCTATATCTGGAAGAAATAGTAAAAAATGTTGAATTATAACGTGTGTTAAAATGTAGGTGTATAGCCCCCATTTAACTAAGGGGAAGCGCTCTTTTCTCTCACGCTAGGGTCTGGCGCAGACAACTGTAAGATCTGAAAAAACATGTATTATTTTATAGTCTATTCCTACATGGGTATGTTATGAACATTACGTTTTATTAAAGTTTGTAATAATGTACAAAGACCGGCCTCCAAGGTTTTTTTTACATAAAACACGTGTGATGCATGTTTAAATATTATTCAAATGTGTTACTTAATTCAAACATGTCTTAAAGGGTGTACGAAATATTTTGGAATTCAATAAAAGGAATTTAAAAAACGGTATCTCATCCTTTAACTATGGGAAAATCCTATTTAACAACGTCTTCCAGCTCTGTCACGAAGTAAAATAGAATCAGGGGTGTGTGTGTGTGTGTGTGTGAGTGGGCTTGTGACATAGCAACAGGCGTGTGTGTGTGTGTGGTTGTGTGTGTGTGTGTTACATAAACCCTAAGGTGGGGGTTCAACCCGGGGTCCCAGAGCTCTATCTGTAGAGAATCGTTTGAAACCAAGGTTTACATTATCCGTCATATGGCCTGTCAAGATATAGGGATTATAGCAAACCCAATGCAGACAGAACGGTACTTTGAATTCAAAGCCTTTTGGGGGCTCTAAAACAGACATACAGGGGTGGGGTGTAGCATACATCTCTCAAAAACTCATTCCGTACTTTTAGATAGTTAGGGACAGAACTATTTTTAACGCTGTTAGCATTGCTTTAGCGCAAACATACATGCCCGAATATTGAGCTGCACGGACAGATTAAAAAAAATAATAATAATATTCTGAATAAGTGAATCTCGCATAATGGATATTTCTGGAGGTGAGTGTGAAAAACATATTTTAAGATTTGTTTGAATATTATTGTAATATTAACCCCTAGTTATTTGGGTATTTCAGGTCAAAAGGCCAATATAGGTTAAAAAAAGTGTAGATATAGCGTATAACTGTTAATATTGTCTAATGGTGTCTAGGATCCCCGACATTTACGCAGCTTTTACGTGATTTACCGGATCTGGAACAACATGAGGGGGGTTCACAGGAGCAAAAGTCAGGCAGGCAATCACCATCGGCCTTTTTTCGTTGTAAGTCTTTATAATTAAACACATACCCAAGAATATTTATAAATAAAAAATTAAAAAATAGGGTGTAAAAAAAAACTATTTTATGTATTTACAGCCGACATACAGCCAGGAATGATAAAGGATGCGTTATGGACATCTGACACGCCGGACTTTGATGCAATTCTACCGTTCTGTACGAGCGATTTTTCAAACTCACCGCGAATCCAGGGAGCATCGACCCCCTCCCGAAATAATCCAGACCGCAACAGGTAAAGAGCAGCGGTGGCCCAAGTACATTGCTCTAAATCAAGCCCACCAGAAAACTACTGTTGGGCCGGGAACTTGCTGCTTCACGAGCCGGCGCTCCAGGGACACGGTATGAGACCATTATACAGTTTTGTTATTAGTTATACGCCTTTTTATTAGTTATAGCTCTGTTGATAGCCTATGTTAAAACAAGGACAAATAATGTTTTTTCAGACCATGACACAGACTCTGTGGTCTATGTAAGCAAACCAGGGGATTTGAGCCCCCCACTCAGCAACTATCTGGGTGGCTTAACGAGTGAACTCGCAGAGGGTGACCATATCACAGAATGGTCATCCTGTGGTCCCAAAAGCTATGCTTTTAGAACGCTAAAGAATCACGTCGTATTGAAAGCCAAAGGAGTGACTCAAAACTATGAAAATGCCCAGCGTGTAAACTTGGAATCAATCACACGCTTGGTCGAGGGGTTCCTAAATGACAGGAATAGTGACTTGGAGATTTTGAGCTCCTACAAAAAGATTGTTAGGGATAAAAAGGGCTTCCATCTGAGGAATGCCCCACTCATTAAAAGATTCAGGGTTGTCTATGACAAGAGAGTGCTTTTGTCTGACGGGACCACATTGCCCTATGGCTACTGACTTATGCTACAGGCCGCAAGTGTGTCAGGCGTGACTCAAAAACTATGAAAAAATACCCCTCGTGTAAAAAAAAAAACTAGGAATCAATCACACGCTTGTTCGAGGGGGGGGGGGTTCCTAAATGACAGGAATAGTGACTGAGATTTAGGAGCTCCTACAAAAAGATTGTTGGGTATAATAAAGGGCTTCCATCTGAGAAAGGCCCCACTTACTAAAAGATTCAGGGTTGTCTATGACAAGAGACTGCTTTTGCCTGACTGGACCACATTACCCCTTTGGCTACTGACTTATGCTACAAGCTACAGGGGTCTTAAAGCTTAAGATATAATGACTGCTGTAGAAGGTTTTGACCCCCGGTTGCAACTACCATTTTCGGCCGTAATCGCCGGTTCTTCGAATAGTGGTAAAACTTGTTTTGTAAAGTATTTTAGAGAATTCTGAACATGTGTTATCTCAAAAGCCTGATAATGTTGTGTGGTGTTATTCTTGTTATCAACCTCTGTATGATGAATTGTTGAAGACAATAAAAATCAAGTTTGTTGAAGGAATACCTGATTCCCTGTCTGATGATGAACTTTTACCTCATAAAAACAATCTGTTGGTTTTGGACGATAAGCTATTTGCAGGTAGCGAACATCCCGAAATTGCCCGAGCGTTTACCCAATATACTCATCATAGAAACCTGTCCGTGCTTTACTTGGTGCAGAATGTGTTTCACCAAGGTAAAAATAGCTGCACCATCAGTTTGAACGCCAATTACATGGTTTTGTTCAAAAATCCTAGAGACAAACTACATATTAACACTCTAGCTCAGCAGATGTACCCGGGAAGGAAATCCTACTTTATGGAGAGCTACGAGGATGCTACCCAAGCGCCATTTTCTTATTTAATCGTGGATTTAAAAGCAAATACTCCAGAACACCTGAGGCTACGAACCGGTCTGTTCCCGTGGGAGTGGCCGGCTGCGTACATTCCTAAAAAGTAGCCGCTATGTCTCTGCGTTTAAAAAGAAACTTGCCCTTCTTGAGAAGCCCAGTTGGGGCTACATCTAATGAACGGAAGGCCATCTTGGGCCACTGTTCTTCAGATCTCATATTATCCCTATGTGAGATTGCTTTGAATCTTCTCAAAGGACGCATTCCACTCACCCTGACACAATTGAAAAAATTAAAGAGACTAAAGACCGTGATCAAGCTCTTTGCCAGTAAAAGGGTCAGTCTTCAAAAGAAACGACATAGCATACAACAGTCTGGCGGTTTTATTCTACCTTTACTAAGTATAGCCGTGCCCTTCATCACCAGCCTTATTGCAGCCCGACGTGGTGGTTGAACACATAGGGTGATGGCCAATAAAATGTATCTGGTGCCACAACAAGAGTTGGATAGACTTAAAAAACACGTGCAGGGTCCCGAAAATATCAGACAAACAGCGGAAAATGATTTGGATACGGCCATGAAGGATATTTTGAATCAAAAAGGATTGAACCCTTATGATAAGGTCCAAAAATACACAAACCTCTTGCAAAAGTATTTGTCCTTGGTGAAACAAGGGGAGAGAGAGACAGGCCATTTAACTATTTCCCTACAGGACCCTTTAAAAGATGACGAGCCTAGCGAGAGCCACGCCCCTGTAATGCCTGTACCTGCGAGCTTACTGTCTGAAGATCAAATGCCTGTTGAAGATAAAGTTATGCATGACTTGTTAACCCATGTTCCGGCACGTAACAGGAAAAATGTTAGCTACATTATGAACAAGCTAAAAGACTCAAATGGGGCAGCTACTTGGAACGACAAAGGAGAGTTTATCCTTCAGGGTGCGTTTGTCAAGGGTTCACATATACTTGACTTGCTTAAAAGTACCACATCTGCCCACAAGGTTGCTGATGACCGAAGACCTCCAGGGTGGCTTCAGTTTCTTAAGGCCCTGGCCATCCTCAACATACCCCTCTCGGGTGTACCCAACTATAAGATTCGGCAACAGATTCACTCTTTAAAACACAAACCTTCAACGAGATACAGCACCCCTAAAGATGTCCCAAAACCCTTGCATCCTTATGAAATGAATGACGATAACCCATTTACCCCCCTGAACGCCTCTGGACCTTTCCCTAATCCCGATCTCTCTGGGTGGTTAGCCTTTTGAATGACTTTTGAATGACTATGATTAAATTCAATACATTTTATTTGAAAAAATAAGCAATTTAACATTTGTGGCATTCTTGAAACATTTGGCGTGAGCATACGCCTTGATTACACATTCTTAAAGGATACACATTTGAACACTTTTGATATTTTCTAACAAAACAAGCTACAACTTTATCATTACTTCTTAAATCATCCTTATAAAGAGACATAACATCTTCAAAAGAAACTCCCCGGGCTCTTTGGCATAGGTAGAATACACAGTGTTGACCGCATATTGTTGAAAGGGTATCTTGCACCTGTTTGATGTTGTAATATATCTTTGAGCCGTTTTCGGTCAGAAATTCTTTAATAGATTTGGGGAAATGTGAAAAACCGGGGGGAAAGCCATAGGAATCAAAAAAAGTTGAGATTTTTCTTCCTCCTTCCTCTTCTAATGTCACAGCTAGCCAATGTTCACCCGACATGTTTTTAGGATGGGTATTGACAATAAACATTGCTGGCCGCACCTTCCATTTCTCCATAGGTAATTCATCACAAGCCAACACTCCGCAAAATTGTTTTCCAATCAGTCGGCTCATGAGCCCTTCCAACTCTTGGGTATTCATGTCTTTGCTCAACGATCCTTAATAATAATCTACTAAAACCTGTCTTCGGCTATTCACCTCCAAGATTGAATCAGAGCAGGCATAAACAATCATGCTAACGGTACAGGCTAAAGGTGTACGGAAACGCATTTCCAGCCTGAGGTTACCTTGGGACACCACAGAAAGATTTCCTGAGGTGTCATCATCAGGGGATAAATTAAAAGCATACATTGTGTAACCCTCTGCAAAATCATTTCTGTCAATAGGTAAAGAGAGATCTTTTAGATGCCTCCTGGTAGCCAGGAATAGATTGTAAAATTCTCGCACAGATATGTTGTTATTAAATTGCGGTTGGAAAGCCTTAGCAGGGACCAGACGTCCGTCCTGACACAGAGCGACATACTCTGCATTGAAGTGTTGAAAATTAAATGGGTTTTTATTTAAGCTGCCCGTATTGGAGGCGTGATCAACCAAACCTATAACCACGTATCTCGGTAAAGGGCCTCGAAATAGGTTTTCTTGACTGCAGATTCTGCTGCCCACAGGTATGCTAAAGGTTTTCATGGTAATTCTTTGGAGAGGGTAAAGGGCATTTCCTTTCAGCAAAGCCTGTGAGTGACCCAGACGAACTGCCGGAGATACCGATACTTTTTTAATAAAAAGCGTGGCCCCCAACACTTTTAAGCTAAAGTCCCCATCCGTTGCAGACATTAGCCAAAACTCATCCTTGGCCCTGGTTAATTTTAGTCTTAAATCAACAGCATTTAAGAGTAAACGTTCTTGAAAAAAAATGTCAGTGTATAGGGCCTAGCAGATGAAACTCTCGAGATTCTGCACAGTAGCGAGCCCGTGCGGCCAGTCCTTTATTTGCACCTGTGGATGGGTCTGTCGATTCCATAGAGCCTCTTGCAGTATCCTTGCTAAAAAGCCCTGCGCTGAATTGGGTCTTGAGAGTGTCTTCAGAGTAGTTGAGTAAGCATTCCATGATGGCACGGTAGGGGTATGTGGCACTGCTTTGACTTATTAGACATTCCCCCAAAGTCACATCCACTTGGGAGAAGATGGTGGCCACTGGGTAATTAATGAGACTCACTTTGGCATCGTTTGCAATATCAGTACCATCTCTTTTGGTCACTTTTAGACGCAAATGCACCAAGGTGTTGTTGAGGTCCAGATAGTTGTCACCGTGGCCTGGTATGAAAAACTCTATGGGGCCGTTGTCTGTAATGGCAGAGAGTGGGGCTATCTCCACATAACTGGACCTCTCTACTGAATGTTGGGTTAAGGGGGTCGTGAAAAGATCGAGCTCTGTTTTTATAGCTTCAGAGGACATGCGGTGTAAAAGAGCCATGGTGCTTGTTCTTTTAGAAAATACTTCCGAGTATTCTTTTTACCGTTTTTGGTCCAGACCTCCTCACTTTACCCCGTCTTTGACTAACCGTTAACCTCCGCTTTTTAGGCGCAAGCCTTATACCCGGAGGTCTCTTTTTCGGTCTTCGAGACAACATCATCAACCCTGAGCCTTCTTGACTCTCGACATCTGGTGACGCCCTTCTGGTTATCACATTGGCGACAACCTCACTTACTATATTTTTTGCTGCTGATTTTAAATGCGGTTTGGCTATGCTGAAGCCTCTCTTCATAAACGGTAAAACCATCCTAAAGAGGTTACGAAATATCTCTCCGATCCCCGAACCATACATGGTGGGCGATCCATAATAGCCGGGTAACCCATTACCCACTTGATCCACGTAGTATGTGACATACCGGTTTCTTTGAGTTTCTCGTGTATGTGAATCGCCTCCTTCAGCTCGTGTAGGAATGCCTCGGTTACCCCGTAAACTCTGGGGATAGACGGCACAAGGCCCATAGCCTCCAGGGCTCTGACCAGCGATGGTATAAACCGGCAGGACCAAAGTCTTTTCACCAGCGCCTCAAAATTGTTGAAGAAGTAGTATCTTGGGGGGTCGTATAGGCATGGATGCCTGCGCTGGCTGGGGTGATTAATCTCACAACCGATGCATTTTTCTCGTATATATTCTCCAATCACCACGTCTAAAAGCGTGGCTACTGAGGCCTTGATTGTGTCCACAAAAATAGTACTGACCACCCCATCAAACACGTCCTCAGGTTGTGTACATGTAGGGGGTGTTGAGGGTCTTGCCAGGGGGGAGTAGAATGGAGGGCTGCGAGGCATACAATCCTTAGTGTTGGGAGCCTAGGCCGTTTCGGAGTTCGGGTATGCGTTAGGAATATCCATGGTCAATGCGTAGGTTAAGAACTGTAGGTTTTAAGAACCATCCTTTTATTGTTGAACCAGCCCTCGGGGTATCTGGGCGGGGTTAACAACGCCACTTACCTCGGTTTCTTTGGGGGCTGCCTCTCCTGACGTTGTACCTTCTTGGGGCTGGTTTGAGTCGTAATCCTCTGGATTCGTATATATTATGCACTTCTTTAGCCGAACAATGCTCTGGCGCTTTTGGCTCTGTACAAACAGAGCGTTCAACATCTCCAACATTTTCAATTCCATTAAAGGCCAGCTTTTAAAGGGGATAAGCATTCGAAGCCGGAAATCCCCGTCCGAACCGCCATCCCGGATGTTTTGGTTTCGGATTTCCGCTGTGCTGACGTAGAACTCAACGCAGCCGCAGGGAAGTCCATTCTTTCTCTGTATTTTCACCCGGTGAAATACTCTTCCTGAGGTGTCCGGGGTACCTTCCCAACGGGTCTCGTAGCCTGTGAACAAGCTGTAACCCTTGGTGATACGGCTCAGTTCGGGACACAAAACCTGTCGATAAAACCGTCCAGTCTTCAACGTCATAAGTCACTCCTAATTTCTGGTCGGTATATTCTTCTCCTTCGGCTAACGTATAGAGTTTCACGCTACAGGCCAAGTAATCAAACAGATACCCCCACTGCTGTCCGTTAGACATCAGCACTTCATCTTTCAGCGCAGTTGCGGGAGGTATCTGGGTTCTATACACATTTAGAAACAGCTTTTTTGGTGCATCGTATATTGCGGCTGTATCCTTTGCCCTTTCTCGATGTTTCAGACGCGGTCCTGCCTCCGATGCTACAGTCATCACAGCTTTGCCACTGATCGCAAAATCCATGTTTAAAACATAGGGTTTACAGTTCTGGGTTCGCAAGCCTTGTTCTGGACATTTATAATGCTGATGCCCCAGCGCTATAGCCCCAGACAGTCCTGCTTCATCAGATAACAAACATAAGGGAGATAAAGCTGGGGGGTGGGGGGGACATACATGGTCCCAAAAGTTCAAACACTCAAACACCCCCCACACACAACCAGACCCCCCCTACTCATCAAACACCTTGAATACTTCAAGGCATGACATATAGATATAAAATAACAAACACCCTCTAACACATGACCACACGCACAGGGGGGCCTGGGCGGGGGCACATATTTAAACATGCACGCATCATCATGACATAGGGGTAGTCCGGGGTATACCCCATTGAAGTGACTCTTAGAGCCCTCAGATCATTTTGTCCACAGACTTGTTCTTCCAACGCATATCCTGGCAGCCTTGAAGCACTCAGGGCGCGTTCCATTTGACACAAAGCTAGCCTTATTTTAAGCCATTCTCGTATCCTTAGCGCTGGAGAAAAAGGCTCTGCACGATAAAAGGGTTGGGACACGCTGTCTGTGAATATCTTAACCGTAGATTCCTCCGGGTTGAATATGTACGAAATATGTCCCCCGCTTGTACACAAAAATCCTTTAAAACATTCTGGAGCCTCAAGCAAAATGTCCTCCAGGCTTTTGGCGTTGGATTCATGACATGAGCTACAGAGCACTCAGAGAATTCCCCTTGTAGACATATTTTAGATGTTTAATATTCAGGTCTTAAAAATGGCTTGTTCTGGACATTTATAAAGCCTCGGCCCCAGATACATAACCCTGGACATTCCTGCTTCATAGATAACAACCATAAGGGAGATAAAGCTGGGGGGGTGGGAGACATACACAGTCCCAAAAGTTCAAACACTCAACCCCCACCCTCCCCAGTTCAACCAGCCCCCTTAGACATCAAGCAACAGGACTACTTCAAAGCATACCATAGAGATATAAAATAACACACACCCTCTAACACATGAACACATGAACAGGGGGGACGGGCCGGAGGCCCATATTCAGACATGTACACGTCATCAAGACGTACGGTCATCAATCAATCATTTTGACCCGTGCCGTCTACTGTATTCTCTCTGGTGTTTATTTCACCTTCGCAGAAGGCAGGAATCGTGGTCACAGTCAGACAATGGTCATACACAGGTAGGCAAACAGGCAGGTGAATCAAAACTAGTACTGATGGCTATAACTGGTTCTCACAAACGAGATAGAAAAAGGCTTAGTAGAGTCAAAACGAACAATACCTGACAAAGGCACAAACAGAATGAACTGAACTAAATAAGGAGCTGATGAAACCAGGTGAGTAGCTAACACAAATGAAATCAATGAACAAAAATGAAAGACAGGGCTACATTAAGGAACAAAAATGAAAGACAGGGCTACATTCAAGAATAAAACGAAATAGAACACGAGGTTGACTAAGAATATAAGTACAAAACCTTACATTTGACACATTAAGCAAGTTACTGGACACAGGGGGAAACTAAGAAGCATGAAAGTTTACATTTCACAAATCATACTTTTATGACACTTTATGCAAGTTACTGGACACAGGCGGGAAAATGAGAGACATGAAAGTTTACATTTCATAAATCACACTTTTATGACACTTTATGCAAGTTACTGGACAGGGAAAAACGATGAGAAATTAAAGTTATTCGACCATGCTGGTCATTTATGAACATTTGAACATCTTGGCCATGTTCTGTTATAATCTCCACCCGGCACAGCCAGAAGAGGACTGGCCACCCCACATAGCCTGGTTCCTCTCTAGGTTTCTTCCTAGGATTTGGCCTTTCTAGGGAGTTTTTCCTAGCCACCGTGCTTCTACACCTGCAATGCTTGCTGTTTGGGGTTTTAGGCTGGGTTTCTGTACAGCACTTTGAGATATCAGCTGATGTACGAAGGGCTATATAAATAAATTAGATTTGATTTGATATCTGTGTTCCAGCTAACCAATAGCCGTCTTCAGGCAAGTGAAAATATGAATTAATGTCTATATGAATATCAATTACAAACATATTGTATTCTCTGTGCTAGTTTTTCATAACCTGCTAATTGAAATGTAATTGTTTTGGTCAGGTTATTCAGGAAAAGTTAGCTGAGGCAGGTGAGGTTGCAGGGTCTCCAGATCAGGCTACTGAGGCTAGGTCTCCTTTAGAAGATGGAAGAGGGAAGCACAGCAATAGGTAATGCGCTATGGATTCCAGCCTGGATTATTTCACTATAGCAGTGCTCTAAACAATCTTCTAAACATTAACATAAAGTTTTGAATGGATGAATAGCGAATACTGAAACATAAATATACACATGTTTATTACTTTTAAACAAAATGATGATAACTAAGCTGTCCAACTTCCACCTGAGCATTGAGGACTGAGTGCCAATTACCTTTCCCCTCCCACCGGACAGCACTGGCCTAATTCTAGCCGCCATACAGAACCCCCCGGCCACAAACGGCAATGGCGTGAACGGGATTTGTACCCCGGTTATAGCGACACAGTTAAAGGATGAGAGATACATGAGGGAGGCAAGGTCTGAAACCTATCGTCTTTACTCCTGTGAGTACAGGGGTCCGGTTGCTTGGATTGGTAGTCACACTGTAGAGCGTGACCATTCTGGACCTCCTCCAGATGGTACTGAAGGGTGGTATTCTGCTGCATTGCAGAGTCCACTTGAGTGCTTAGAGTACTGATTTTGGACACGTGAGTGTCACACTTGCTCCTTTCGGTCTCAAACTTATCTTTCATGGTTTGCAGATAGAGGTCTTGAGTACGGAGCGAGAGATTCAGTGATGAGATTTCCTCCTCTTGCTTAGAAATCAATATTTCCATCTTCATCACCTGAGTTCTCTCATCATTCATTTGGTCAGCGACTTCAATGAGTTCTGCTGATTTGTCATCCGACTTTGTCATTGCGTTCATTATCCTCTCTAGGGTATGTGGGACTAGCGTCCCATCTGGCCAACATCCAGTGAGGTTGCAGAGCGCCAAATTCAATTACAGAAATTCTCATTATAAAAATTTAGAAAACAAAACATATTTTATATACATTTACATTACATTTAAGTCATTTAGCAGACGCTCTTATCCAGAGCGACTTACAAATTGGTGCATACACCTTATGACAACCATATAGATTTAAAGATTAACTTCTTGTTAAACCAACCCCAGTGTCATATTTATAAAATGCTTTTCGGCAAAAGCATACCTAGCCCAGAACATACCTAGCCCAGAACATAGCCCCGTTGAAAAATTATTACAAACAGTAACCAGCCAAGCAGAAGCGTTACAAAACTCAGAAATAGAGATACAATTCATCCCTTACCTTTGATGATCTTCATATGGTGGCAATCAGAAGACATTCATTTACTCAATAAATATTCCTTTTGTTCGATTAAGTCTCTTTATATCCAAAAAAACTCTGTTTTGTTAGCTGCGTTTTCTTCAGTAATCCACAGGCTCAAACTCAGTCAAAACAATAAGACAAAAAAAAATCCAAATTGGATCCGTAAAGTTCATAGAAAAATGTCAAACGATGTTTATATTCAATCCTTAGGTTGATTTTTAGCCTAACTGATCTATAATATTTCAACCGGACAATAACCTTGTCAATATAAAAAGATAAACAAGAAATGCACATGCGCCTGAAAAAACTCTGCGTCACGTTAGGGTATGTAGGTTTTTCAAAAACACCGGGAGAAACAATGGCCGCTTTACTCTGTAGCGCAAAACTCACTCTGAGAGCCCCCAACTATGCACTTACACAATGTGATCTTTCACGCTCATTTTTCAAAATAAAAGCCTGAAACTATGTCTAAAGACTTGACACCTTAGGGAAACCATAGAAAAAAAGGAATCTGGTTGATATCCCTTTAAATGGAGGATTGGCATGCATAGGAACAGAGAGGTTTCAAAATAAGAGGCACTTCCTGATTGGATTTTCCTCAGGTTTTCGCCTGCAATATCAGTTCTGTTATACTCACAGACAATATTTTTACAGTTTTGGAAACTAGAGTGTTTTCTATCCTAATATGTTTCTGGGACTGAGAAATAGGCAGTTTCAAATGGGTACATTTATTTAGCCAAAAACTAAAATACTGCCCCCTACACGCAAAAGGTTATGGATCATTAAGAAAAGACATGAATACCCTAGAGCTAGAATGCTTGATTGGAAAACAATTGTGTGGGCTTGTGATAAATTACCTATTGAGAAATGGTGGAGCGACCGGCCATGATTATTGTCAATACCCATCCTAAACACATGCCGGGTGAACATTGGCATTTGCATTGCATTTCTACAGACAAATTCTCCGGTTTAAACATTATTGAAGATTTATGATAAAAACATCCAAAAGATTGATTCTATACTTCATTTGACATGTTTCTACGAACTGTAATATTACTTTTTGTCTGAACTTCCTCCTGGACCTGCCTGCGCCTCCTGAGTTTGGATTTGTGTACTAAACGTGCAAACAAAAAGGAGGTATTTGGACATAAATTATGGACTTTATCGAACAAAACAAACATTTATTGTGGAACTGGGATACCTGGCAGTGCATTCTGGTGAAGATCATCAAAGGTAAGTGAATATTTATAATGCTATTTCTGACTTCTGTTGACTCCACAACAATGCGGGTATCTGCATGGCTTGTTTTTGTGTCTGAGCGCCATACTCAGATTATTGCATGGTGTGCTTTTTCCATAAAGTTTTTTTGAAATATGACACAGTGTTTGCGTTTAGGAGACGTGGATCTAAAATTCCATGCAAAACACTTGTATCTTTGATCAATGTTTATTATGATTATTGCTGGACGTTGATGTGGCTCTCAGCAAAATCACCGGATGTTTTGGAACTACTGAACATAACGCGCCAATGTAAACTGAGATTTTTGGATATAAATATGAACTTTATCGAACAAAACATACATGTATTGTGTAACATGAAGTCCTATGAGTGTAATCTGAAGAAGATCATCAAAGGTTAGTGATTCATTTAATCTCTATTTCTGCTTTTTGTGACTCCATCTTTGGCGGGAAAAATGGCTGTGTTTTCTGTGACTAGGTGCTGACCTAACATAACTGTTTGGTGTTCTTTCGTCGTAAAGACTTTTTGAAATCGAACACTAACAAGTTTATCTTTAAAATGGTGTAAAATACTTGTATGTTTGAGGAATTTTAATTATAGGATATCTGTTGTTTTGAATTTGGTGCCCTGCAATTTCACTGGCTGTTGGCGAGGTGGGATGCTACTGTCCCACATATCACAGAGAGGATAACCAGAAAGTGGTATAATTACTGAGTAGTTTGTGCTGCATGACAAAGGAAACAGAATAACAGGTATCCAATCAAATTCATAATCCCAAAGAAAAATCATAACCATCATTCATTATTAAAATAATATGGGAATTCAACAATCCAGTTCATTAAGAAGTCAATAGGAATCATCCTTGAGTCATATATGCTTGTACCTATTTATCATAATCATGAGAAGAATAATACAAACAGTGATCGGTTATTCAATCTATCATCCCCATTAGTTTGATATCGCTCAGTTCAGCAAACAATGACGTTTTGAAAACTTTTGAATGCTGGCGGTGGTTTCACTCTTTCAAGTGGTAACATGAGACGGAGTCTATAACCCACACAAGTGGCTCAGGTAGTGCAGCTCATCCAGGATGGTACATCAATGCGAGCTGTGGCAAGAAGGTTTGCTGTGTCTGTCAGCGTAGTGTCCAGAGCATGGAGGCGCTACCAGGAGACAGGCCAGTACATCAGGAGACGTGGAGGAGGCCGTAGGAGGGCAACAACCCAGCAGCAGGACCGCTACCTCCACCTTTGTGCAAGGAGGAGCACTGCCAGAGCCCTGCAAAATGACCTCCAGCAAGCCACAAATGTGCATGTGTCTGCTCAAACGGTCAGAAACAGACTCCATGAGGGTGGTATGAGGGCCCGATGTCCACAGGTGGGGGTTGTGCTTACAGATTGGCAAATTCACCACTGGCAGTTTGATTTCCCAGAAGTGTGATTGACTTGGAGTTACATTGTGTTGTTTAAGTGTTCCCTTTATTTTTTTGAGCAGTGTATTTTTTAATTTTGCGCACTGCCTTTTCAGCGGAATGTTGTCGAGGGGTTCCGCTAGCGGAAAGCCTGCGCTAGAAAGGTTAACAATATATCGATGGCCTAATTGGCCTGTGATGATCCGTAGGGCCGTGATCATTGGCCATTCACATCACACAATAGATTTGAAGCGTGCGCTCCAAGCCGCGCTCCGAGGAAATAACTGTATAACTATAACAATAACTGATTGGCCACTCCTGATCGTAACAGATTCGGTGGATTTACGTTGATTCATGGACTCACCGAACTGAATATTTTTTCTACCTACTGCAGAATTGCCTGTATCAAGTTGGCTGACCACTTCTTTCATTAGCAAATCGTCTAGCTCAGAATTGTCATTTAAAGCGTTGAAAACATCCTGTTTCAGTGTTTTACTGTGTATGTCCTGGGCGCTGAATTTCTCCTCGAACACGCGCTCTCAATGTGTTCGGCCTTCTGTGCTGGTATACACCGGGGAGGAGTCTGAAAGAAAAATATACATACAAAATAGGGTATGAAAAATAAAATGTATATTAGATAAAAATGTCAAATATATTTCAGATATAATACTATATATTAACAATATATATATATATATTTAAATTACCTCTGCTTTTTTGATGCAGGCTGTTCTGAGGACTCGTGTATACCGGGGGTTATAGACTTAATTCACATGGCTTTACAGATTCTGCCAGGCCTGTTTCTTTGGAGTCTGAAAAAAAAACATTATTTGACATTGTTTTAACATATTCTATCAAATGTATAACTAATAAACACATGTATATCTAATAACAAATGTATAATGGGGTCATACCATATCCATAGAGCGCCTATTCTTTAATCCGTGAGTTTTCAGCCCAGTAGCCCTTCTCGGGCCAGTGTGATTCTGCGCAATGCACTTGGGCCAAAGTTGTGCGGAGTCGTGAAGGACTGTGATGTGTCGTACATGCTAGATTATGGAGTGATTGGCTTGAGGTTCCCGGGGTTGTGTATCTGCTGGTTAAAACCTATTGAAGCTAGGGGGCAGAATTTTCACTTTTGGATAAATAGCGTGCCCAATTTCAACTTTCTGCTACTCATGCCAAGAATATAAGATATGCATATTCATAGATTTGGATAGAAAACACTCTGAAGTCTCTAAACCTGTTTGAATAATTTCTGTGAGTATAACAAAACTTATGTAGCAGGCAAAACCCGAGGACTAACTATTCAGAATTATTATAATTTTTTTCCATCTCTCTTCCCTATATTGTCTTTGCCATTGGAAATGTAATAGAAATATACTTTCAGTTCCTAAATCTTCCACACGATGTCGCCAGTGTTTGGAATATGGCTAAGGTTATTTCTTTGTCTTAGCAGGAAGTAGGCCAACTCGGAACGGGGGACCCTTTTGTGAGTTGCACAAGACGTGATGAGCTGGTTTCTTTTCATTCATGTATTGAATTCAGATTGCCCCGTCTACAATTTGATTGATTATTAACGTTTAAAAATACCTAACATTGTATTACAAAAGTATTTTGAAATATTTTGGCAAAGTTTATAGGCAACTTTTGAAATATTTTGTAGTGACGTTGCGTTTTTCTAAGCAGTTGTTTTATGGATCAAACGGGCTTTATAAATTGACATTTTCGATATATATGGACAGAATTAATCGTACAAAAGGACCAATTGTGATGTTTATGGGATATATTAGAGTGCCAACAAAAGAAGCTCGTCAAAGGTAATGCATATTTTATATATTTTTTCAGCGTTTTGTCTAGCGCCTGCTACGCTAGCTCTTTTGTTTACTACTGGTGAAGATCTGACATGTTGGCTGGATTCACAACGAGTGTAGCTTTAATTGAGTTTCTTACATGTGTGATTTAATGAAAGTTTGAATTTTATAGCATTTTATTTGAATCTGCCGCTCTGCTGTTGACATGTAGTGGAAGGCATAGGAACTGCAAATTGATACTGTAATACTGTAATGGCATTGAATAGAAAACTACAAAACCAACAACAACAAAAAATACTTCTTGAATGGATTTTTCTCAGGTTTTCGCCTGCCAAATCAGTTCTGTTATACTCACAGGCACTATTTTAACTGTTTTAGAAACCTTAGTGTTTTCTATCCAAATCCACCAGTTATATGCATATCATATCTCCTGGACCCAGGTAGCAGGCCATTTATTTTGGGCATGCTTTTCATCCAAAATTCCGAATGCTGCCCCCTACCCTAGAGAGGTTAAAGACCTAGTAATATTTTACATCAATAGCAGTCAACATTAATCTTCATCTTACTTCAGTCTCATAATCTCAAAGTTGTAAATTCTTGGTTGTCTGCAAGAACCCTGGCTAACAATTTGAATCAGCAATACAATATAGGGTTTAATTATTTATTTACTAAATAGCTAACTAATCACACAGAATTCACATACACACAATTAATCATAACTTGATTACAAATTACGTCATAAAGGAAAACTTCCCTAGCGGGCGGAACAGATATGACAGCTTGTAACACAAAAGAAAAGGGGCTGGGTTTGAGTGAAGGTGCGGGAAGACTGAGGAACAAAGGGAAGAAGCTGGGCTATCGTAAATACAGTATGCATTCTAAATTACCGCCCATTTGGAAAAGGAAAATGAAATAAATATTTACTTTGAGCTGAGCTTCAGTAGGTTGGTGGTAGATGGAAAACCATGTTGCCAAACCGAGTCCTCTGTCCTTTGAAGAATGTCTCTAGTGGTCACTTGGATAAGTTGTAGTAGCGTCATTGTGTGGTAGAGGGGATACGCTGTCTGTTCCTTCCAAACCTGCGTTTGCAGCTGCCGTCGCTAACTCAACGGCTAGGAGGTATCACTTCTGTCGTGAATAAGAGTTCAAGGTTCATACCATTCGCAACCAAAGCTCATGCTGATATTGGCTTCGTTCTGTAATTATTATCTGAACCATTCTGACATAGGACCGTCATCCTCCCTCAAGGCTTTATATAGGAAGGGAGAGGAGGGTGTGTTTGAAAAGTTTTATAGCCCTTGTCCCTTCACAGAGGCGGGCCACTGAGTGAGCAGCCCTAACTAATGAAAACCCACATCTCACATTTTAGAAGCTAAAATCACATTTCATCCCCTCACAAATAATTTCATATTCAAACATTGAAATTGAACAACAATTCCATGTGAATCCGATAACTTTGATGTGTAGACTTTCCACTGTAGAGTTTATGTCATCTTATCATTGATGAGAATGTCTCAGATGATGACAGAACTGACAACGTATTCATTAAGTACCACCGCATATGTTCAATTTTTCGGATTACCAGAATATAGTTAATTTCCCCCCACCTACTGATGTTCCCAGAATCTCTATGTTAACCAAGGTTTTTTTTAAATGTAACCTCAGTAGGTTAGAGAGAGGAGAAAGGGGGGAAGAGGTATTTATGACTGTCATAAACCTATCCCCCAGGCCAACGTCATGACAGGTATGCTTTCGCCATAAAGCATTTTAAAAAATCTGACACAGTGGTTGGATTCACAAGAAGTTCATCTTTAAACCTATGTAAAATACGTTTTGTTTTCTGATTTTATTTAGAAATGAGTATTTCTGTATTTGAATTTGTCGCTCTGCAATCTCACCGGATGTTGGCCAGATGGGACGCTAGCGTCCCACATACCCTAGAGAGATTAATTAATATTGTTCCACAGTGTTTTCTAGTCTCTGCCTCTAATAAAGAAACGATCTGGGAAATTATGAAGAGACGGTCTGAGAAATGTGTGACTTTGAGACAGAACTCTGCAGGGGAGTGTAAGAGATAAGAGACTAGTCAGACAATCCACTATAAATCAACATTGGAAGTGGACATTTACTGCTGAGCCTTTAGATAACACTGCAACTCTCGTTTATATAGCGGTGTAGGCATGGGTTTGGTCTCATGAGTAGAAGTTAATGATGTAGGCAGTGACATCACTAAGATATATGATTGCAGGCATAATAAAACAACTCGGACACTATTCTATTTTGCAGAACTTACTCGTAAGCATGCGTGCTATGTTCCTGTTGTCAACTTCATTTCAAACTACTTTTGTAATACAACTTTAGGTATTTGTTAAAGTAAGCAATTGATAAAATTGAAGACGGGGTGATTTGTGTTCAATACAGGAAGAAAACAAACTGACTCTACCTTTCTGGTCACGCGCCTCTATCTAACAGTACACTTCAAATTACCTTTGTTTTGAAGAGGCGACTTCTTCATTACCCAAATGAATAACCACAACCAATTTCTAAAGACTGGTGACATCCAGTGGAAGTGGTAGGAGCTGCAAAAAGGTCCCTTAGAAACCTGGATTCCCAATGAAACCTCATTGGAAAAAAAAATCTGAATGGTTTTTCCTCTGTGTTTCGCCTTATACATAAGTTCTGTTATACTCACAGGCATGATTCAAACAAACAGTTAGAAACTTCAGAGTGTTTTCTATCCAAATCTACTAATAATATGCATATCTTATCTTCTGGGGATGAGTAGCAAGCAGTTAATTTTGGGCATGAATTTCATCCGGACGTGAAAATACTGCCCCCTGTCACCAAGAAGTTAATAAAGGTTTTTGATTGATTTTATTAAAGATATTGTCTGAATGATAATTTCACCTATGAGCCAATGATTGACAAGGAACAAGGAAAGAACCCCAACAATCGCAAAGGGGGTGAATACATATGTGTTGCACGCAACACTTTCCTGTTTTACATTTTTTGCAAATGTTTTTGAAACAAGTCATTTTTTAAATTTCACTTCACCAATTTGTACTATTTTGTGTATGTCCATTACATGAAATCCAAATAAATATTACAGGTTGTAATGCAACAAAATAGGAACAACGCCAAGGGCGGAATACTTTTGCAAGGCACTGTATGTACATCATATAAGACATGGAGAGGGCTTGACTATGGGTACAAACAGAATGGGTACTGGGGACTGAACAGTATGGGGGCTGATCTGCGTTGGGATAATTTTAGGAAGAGAGAGGAAAATTTGATTTCAAATTTTTTATTGAGTCCCCTGTCAGCGGTTATCTAATGATGAAGCGCCTGTCTCTATCTCTTGGTTTTAAAATTACCATTCACCTCACACAGCTCTAAACTAGGCTTATCCTCAGGCCTACATAGGGGGAGGAGATGAAACATGAAAGTCCAGGATAATCACAACTACTTTGTACCTAGATGAATGGGAGCAGAGAGGGCCGATCTGACAGAAACAGAGAGTGAGTTTAACTTTTTATGGCTGCAGGGCCAGTATTGAGTAGCTTGGATGAAAGGTGCCCATATCAAACGGCCTGCTCCTCAGTCATAGTTGCTAATATTAGCATATTATTAGTAGTATTGGATAGAAAGCACTCTGAAGTTTCTAAAACTGTTTGAATTATGTCTGTGAGTATAACAGAACTCATATAGCAGGCAAAAACCTGAGAAATTCCACTTCCTGTTTTTTTTCTGGAGGTGACATATTTTCAACCAAGGTCTCATTGAAATTACAGCGAGATATGGATGAGTTTCCACTTCCTACGCCTTCCAGTAGATGTCAGCAGTCAATAAAACTTTGTCTGATGACTCTAATGTGAAGGGGAGTCGAATGACACAGGAAATAGTCACCACTGCCATGAGTGGACCAGGCTTTCACCAGGCGCGTTCACAGGGCAAGGACTTGCGTTCCACCGCTCATCTGAAGTAATTCTAATTCTCCGGTTGGAACGTTATTCAGATATATGTAAGCAACATTCTAAAGATTGATTCAGTACATTGTTTGACATGTTTCTACTGACTGTTCCCGAAACTTTTGTACATTTCGTCACATTATAGTGGACGCGCTTTGTGACTTTGGAATTGTTTACCAAATGCGCTAAGCAAAGTAGCTAATTGGACATAAATAACCAACAATTTTGAACAAATCAAGCATTTATTGTGGACCTGGGATTTCTAGGACTGCATTCTGATGAAGTTCATCAATGGTAAGGAAACATTTATCATGTATTTTCTGGTTTCTGTTGACTCCAACATGGAGGCTAATTTGGCTACTGTTCTGAGTGCTGTCTCAGATTATTGCATGGGTTGCTTTTTCCGTAAACTTCTTTTTGAAATCTGACACAGCGGTTGCATTAAGGAGAGGTATATCTATAATTCCATGTGTATAACTTGTATTATCATCTACATTTATGATGAGTATTTCTGTTGAAACGATGTGGCTATGCAAAATCACTTGATGTTTTTGGAACGAGTGAATCTAAATAGCCAATGTAATTTAAAAAATATATAAATATTAACTTTATCAAACAAAACATGCATGTATTGTGTAACATGAAGTCCTATGAGTGTCATCTGATGAAGATAATTCAAGGTTAGTGATTCATTTGATCTTTATTTATGTTTTTTGTGAATGCTGTATTTTGCTGGAAAATGGCTGTGTTTATTGTTGTTTGGTGGAGACCTAACATAATCGTTTGTAGTGCTTTCGCTGAAGAGCCTATTTGAAATTGGACACTTGTGGGATTAACAACGAGAACAGCTTTAAAATGATATAAGACACATGTATGTTTTAGGAATTGTAATTATGAGATTTCTATGGTTTGAATTTGGCGCCCTCTAGTTTCACTGGTAGTTGTCATATCGATCCCGATATCGGGATTGTAGCCATAGCAGGTTAACTTCTTTAATGTATAGTGGGCAGAATTTTCACTTTTGGATAAATAGCGTGCCCAATTTCAACTTCCTGCTACTCATGCCAAGAATATAAGATATGAATATTATTAGTATTTGGATAGAAAACACTCTGAAGTTCCTAAAACTGTTTGAATCATGTCTGTGAGTAAAACAGAACTTATGTAGCAGGCAAAACCCTGAGGACTAACCGTTCAGATGTTTTATTTGAGATCTCTGTCTGTTCATTGAGGTCTCATTGGCAAACAATATTTCTTAGGAACTTGTTTTCAGTTCCTACCGCTTCCACTGGATGTCACCAGTCTTTGGAATTTGGTTGAGGTTTTTCCTTTGTGCAATGAAGAAGTCTGACCATCTAGGAACTGCGTAACAGTTGAGAGTTGCGCAAGACTTGAAAAGTAGCTTGGTTTGTTGTGTTCCTGTATTGAACACAGATAGACCGGTCTTCAATTTGATTGATTATTAACATTTAAAAATACCTAAAGTTGTATTACAAAAGTAGTTTGAAATATTATGGCAAAGGTTATAGGCAACTTTTGAAATATTTTGTAGTGACATTGTGCATTTTGGAAGCTGTTTTTTTCTGGATCAAATGGGCCAAATAAATTGATATTTTGGATATTATATATATGGACGGAATTAATTGAACAAAAGGACCAATTGTGATGTTTATGGGACATATTGGAGTGCCAACAAAAGAAGCTCGTCAAAGGTAAGGCATGTTTTATATTTTATTTCTGTGTTTTGTGTCACGCCTGCAGGGTTGAAATATGCTACCCTCTTTTTTTACTGTTGTGCTATCATCAGATAATAGCTTTTTATGGTTTTGCCGAAAAGCCCTTTTAACCCTTTCATGCGTGAGTTCCAAATATCTCTAACGGTCGCCCCAGCGTGAGTTTTTCAATGCACGTGATGTTAGAATGTTCTCTCCATTCCAGAATATGATTGATACGTAACAGTACATTTGATTCGCGCTGCCCTCAAACTAAAGCACGCAGCCTGTTTATATTTATAGGTTGTATTAACCTCATAGTCCGCCCCATCCCGCATGCGGTCGCGTTACTACAGCCTCAAGCTCATTACCATAACGCAACGTTAGCGATTTCTAAAAATCGCAAATGAAATGAAATAAATATGCCTGCTCTCAAGCTTATCATTTTCTTAACAATCCTGTCGTCTCAGATTTTCAAAATATGAGAAAATCAATAATTTGTGTAAAAGTGGTGATAGCTAGCTTAGCATTTAGCGTTAGCATTTAGCACGCAACATATTCACAAAAACCAGCAAAGGGATCAAATAAAATAATTTACCTTTGAAGAACTTCAGATGTTTCAATGAGGAGACTCTCAGTTACATAGCAGATATCCAGTTTTTCCTGAAAGATTATTGTGTAGGACACAACGTTCCGTTTTGTTACTATGCATTTGGCTACCGAAACTAACCGAAAATTCAGTCACCTACACGTCGAACTTTTTTCCGAATTAACTCCATAATATCGACTGAAACATGGAAAACGTTGTTTGAATCAATCCTCAAGGTGTTTTGTCATATATCTCTTCATTGAAATGCCGTCCCTGGAAGCCTGCATTCTTCTCTGATTCGGATGGAAAAATACTGGTAGCTGACTTTTGCGCACCAATTTCCACGCAGACACCGTGCGGGACACTTGGCAATTGTAGTCTCTTATGGTCAATCTTCCAATGATATGCCTACAAATACGTCACAATGCTGCAGACACCTTGGGGAAACAAGAGAAAGTGTCCGTTCATTCCTGTCGCATTCACAGCCATATAAGGCGATCATGGAAAACGTAGCCTCAGAAATCCTGTTCATTTCCTGGTCGGTCAAACATCTTGGTTTTGCCTGAAGCATTTGTTCTAGGGCACTCACAGTGAAAATCTTTGCAGTTCTGGAAACGTAAGAGTGTCTTCTTTCCAAAACTATCAATTCCAAGCATAGTCGAGCATCTTTTCGTGACAAAATATTGCGCTTAAAACGGGCACGTCTTTTTATCCAAAAATGAAATACTGCCCCTATAGGACTAACAGGTTAACTTCAATTTCAAATGATTTTCAAACAAGTTTTTATTTTCTAAAAACAGTTTGAATTTAGGTGTGTTCCGCCTCCTCATTCATTCACATAAAAAGTCATTTTTACTTTTGCGGATAATTACATTTTTGGGACATTTCTGAAACGGACAAAATTCCCCAAGCACTTCCCAATTGTTTCTGCAGTTCACGTCTGCAGACATTTGCTCATCTCCCGTCAGAACAGGATCTGCACACGTGTTCACATTTTCTATTCCACATTTCTATTGTAGCGTACTGTATGTATGGAGCATAATATATTTGTGTATATTCTTTATCACCGCGGACACGTGAGGTAACGTTACTCATTTTATAACCTTTATGGTGTTATAGTCAATCGTGCTTATGTAGCCACATTCTTCTATTAGCTCTGTAAAACAATGCTAAATGCGTCAGAGAAGTATTATCTTGTATTGCATTTTGAAGCTACCATGGCCTTATGACTCTCAAGTGGTGCAGCGGTCAAAGGCACAGCACATCAGTACTAGAGGTGTCACTACAGACTCCCTGGTTCAAATCCAGGCTGCGTTTACATCAAAGTAAGTGCCTTATTACGTTATAATAGTTATAATAATAGTTTCCGTATGCCGTTTCTGCTGTAGCTGTAGATCATAATATATTCCTTATAACTGCGGACACGTGAGGTAACGTTACACATGTTATAACCTTTATGGTGTTATTGTCAATCATGCTTACCTAGCGACATTATTCTATTTGCTCTGTAAAACGATGCTAGTTGCGTCAGAAAACTATTAGCATTTGTTGTATTTAGAAGCTACCCTGGCCTTATGACTTCCAAGTGCCGCAGCGGTCTATGGCACTACAGACACCCTGGTTCAAATCCAGAAGGTTGTACTGATTATGATGAGCTAAGCTAATTCCAGCTGTGTAGCCATGTTTGTTGACATACAATGCATTCTGGGATTCATGTCTGTTTGACCAAAGATGTTATAACAAAATGAGGTGAGTAAGACTTCACTAATTTTTTGAGGACTTCCGGAAATTAATGGTGGGATATGAACTACGGTAGATGACACACCCCTTCAACATGCATACTACAAACAGACCAAACACATCTCGTCTTCTCTTATTATCTTCGGTTTCTGTGAGGAAAAAATGCATGGCTGCGCGCTGAAACTAATCCTCGGATTACTTTCGATTTCTATAAAGTGTTTTACCTAGTTATTTCGATCAATGGTGAGCTCACTCACCCGTGATGTGATTAATTATGTACAGTAATTGCTATTAGCTAATTCATATTGTAGTTTACGTCAGCCGAGAGTTAGAAAATATGACTGCTTGTGTTGGGTTCCTCAGCGCTAGGACAAATGTAGCCTATATTTTTCCGGTTAGGATGATTGTGTTATGCTATATCTTCTTCTGTGAATATCTGAACAATGCATCCAAAAATAAACTGCTGACATTCTGGACATAACTTTGTAAGGACTGTGTTTGTGTAAATAGTTTCTGAAAAAAGTGTGGCCAGCTCAAACGCTGATTGTTGCGTCATTCGAAACTGCCGTTCTAAACGAGCATTCTAAATGAGTGTTCTAATCACACGGGGTGTGATCGTACGCTTCAGGGACCACTGTAGAACGACCACACCCGTGTGATGGTACGTGTAAAAGGGTTAAAATCTGACATGTTGGCTGGATTCACAACGCGTGTAGCCTTATTTGAGTATCTTACATGTGTGATTTAATGAAAGTTTGATTTGTATATTTAAAAAAAATTTGCAGCGCTCCATTTTCCCTGGCTTTTGCCCAAGTAGGACGCAAGTGTCCCCTATACCATAAGAAGTTATACTTACCAAAACAGCGTTTAGTTTTCAAGTCTGCGTCTTTCGGTTCTCAAAATAGACACATTTTGGTCGAAATTTAGGCAAAATTCAAGTGGATGCGCACCAAAACGTTGAAATTATATATTATATGTCGAGTAAACTTGTCAAACTAACTTCATAATCAAGCTTTAACATGTTATAAAGGTGTACAGCAATTGTGAGAACGAACAGAAACACAGGCACCGTTCAATCGATCTTGGAAAAAAGACAGGACTTGACCAGTGTGCACATAAAAGTGACCGTTTTTTTTTGAGTGACTAGAGTGTTTTCTATTCGATAATATTTTTATATGCATATATTAGCAACTTTTTGAAAAAATGTATCCTGAGAGCTTACCTCATGCTCAAACTTCATAAACAAGGTCAGAGTCCAGGAGGTACAGAGTGGCAGACAGGCTCGAGGTCAGGCAGGGGGGTTCAGAGTCAAGGCAGGCAAGGGTCAAAACCAGGAGGACTAGCAAAAGAGAGAAAAAGCAGGAGCACAGAAAAACATGCTGGTTGACAAGACAATACGAACTGGCAACAGACAAATAGGGAACACCGGAATAAATACCCAGGGACTGATGGGGAAAATGGGTGACACCTGGAGGTGGGTGGAGACAATCACAAAGACCGGTGAAACAGATCAGGGTGTGACAGTGAGCGATATAGAGAGATGATCTTTCTCTGTAGAGTAGAGACCTGCAGCCCAGGCCAAACCTGCAGCCCGGTTGAGTCGTAGAATTTGACACATCCATTAATCTTGTCTGGCTTTTAATGAGCCAAGTTGCCGTAATTCGAAAGAACACAACCAGTGCCAAACAATCAATGTGGAGAGAGTGTTCAGTCAAAACTCCAGGGGAGCTTGTGTCTATATGATTCTTTTAGGAAAGGAGAAGTAGAATGAGGAGGTCAGATAGAGGGTAAGATAGAGGAGTAGGAAGAGAAAATACAAAGAAAGAAAGAGAGGATGACCCACGTGCAAGCACGCAGGAGGGGAATTATATTTTCTCATTCTATCCTTCGTCTCTGTTGAGTTCTTTAATTGTAGCCCTGTGAGAGCCGTCTTAAAATACTCTGTCTGCCTGTCAATGTCTAGTGCTACAGCCATCGCAGCGTAAAACTGAAAAGAAAACTGGCAGATATACTGTAATATGCAGCAACTGGAAAGAACAGAGGGTTATACAACTCCCTCCCACCCCTCCACCACTGAATAAAAAAGATACAAACTGATGGGGGAAAAATACTAACTTTTCAGCCAAGCCAAGGCAAATGTAACCATCAACCGCATTATAAAATCATCAAGTCCTTGATGTAGCGATTTGCCTTAGAACATGGTGCAAAATGAAAGCCTGATCCAACACAGCTCATGTACCACTTGCTGTTGGCTTAATGAGGAGGATTGTGCAAGAGTTTAGAGAAGATAAGTGGTTTATAAGGTTACAGCTTTCTGTGTGTCATACTAGATGTACTGGATGTGTTGGAATCAAACATACTTTGCTAGAGTAAAGACATTTACAACCTAATTAGACGCAGTATCAGAAACATCAAGACTATACATCGTCATCAAAGTATTCCATACAGATGTTGGATCTTAATTTGACCAATGTTCAGTCACAGCAAATTAATCCTGCAAAAACTGGATTTCAATGTGTGGTCCACAATGTTGCTTGAACGGTGGTTAGCTATAAACTGACACAACGAATGCGGCATGAAAAGTGCAATACTGTTTATAAAACCAAGTGTTGGTGTGGATTTTCAGTGAATGTATGTATAACACAAAGCTCAAAATTCTCAGCCACAAAATTATGGTCAAATTAATATCCTTCATCTGTATGCAGTATATTGAATTCTGGTGTGATGTTACTGTTGCCTTCATATGATTGGACATCTGATTAATTAATGTATAATGAAATGTGCATTAATTAAAAGCTTTTAAAAAGACAAATGAAGCACAGTACTTCAAAATACTCTGTTTAATTGCTAATTATTTTTGGTGATTATTCCATTTGAATTAAATTATGAAGCTAATCAGTGTGGGGAGTCATTAGAATGCCCATTGTTAGTCCTTGCACTGCTGAGCAAGACCGGCAAAGAAAATGTCAACTTAGGTGACTGACTGAGTAATCATGCTGGCTTGCCTCTGAAGCTATGCAGAGCTGGTCCTGGTCAGTCCCTGGATTGGAGACCAGATGCTGCTGGAAGTGGTGTTGGAAGGCTAGTAGGAGCACTCTTTCCTGTGGTCTAAGAAGATCCCAATTCCCAAGGCCAGTGATTGTGACATTGCCCTGTGTAAGGTGCAGTCTTTCAAATGGGACAATAAACTGGTGTCCTGACTCTGTAAGGTCACTAAAGATCCCATGGCACTTATTATAAGAATAGGGGTGTTGCTAAATTCACAAACTGACCCTCATACCATCATGGGCACCTAATCATCCCCCTCCTCCCCCTGTAACTATTCCCCAGGTCGTTGCTGTAAATAAGAATGTGTTGTGAGTCAAAGGTTCTGTGTCCAAATGGTTCCCTATGAAGTGCACTACAAAGTATCCATAATACATACTCTAGTCATTTAATGTATGGAAATTCACAGATTTTTTTTGTTTTGTAGGCTTTAATTGCCTCACTAATGTCAATCTACATGTCAACTTACCTCATTAACATGAAGTTTTCCTTCACATCTTCGCTTCAAACTAGTTGTTTGTCTACAGAGAAAATTTAGAATAAAGAGCAAGGCTGCCAGTTTCACTCTGTATAGTTAATTGCTGCACCACCTAGTGAAACTGAGTGTATCTGCCCCAGAATGGAGGCCCACTATGCCAGACTAAGAGCAAAGCACTGCCAGCCTTGTCTTATACCCACGCCAAGAATACAAATTGATATTTTAAAGGAACAGATGGATCTTGGAAAACAGTGTTTACTTGTTGGACTAGTTTCCTGGACCGGTATAAACGAAGCATATCAGAGTTGGAGCAGTGGTGAAAAATTATTAAATTGTCATAATTAAGTGAAAGTAAAGATACCTTAATAGAAAATGACCAATTAAAAGTGAAAGTCACCCAGTAAAATACTACTTGAGTAAAAGTCTAAAAGGATTTGGTTATAAATATATTAAGTATCAAAACTGGAATTCCTAAAAGTATCAAAAGTAAAAGTATAAATAATTTCAAATACCTTATATTATATATATTACCTTATATTAAGAAAACCTGACGGCACAATTATTATAGACTTTTTTAAATTTCTCGATGCCACCCCAAAACTACATAAGTAGTACTTTATAGTATTTTTACTTAGGTACCGTACTTTACACCACTTGCGTATGAGTACTGATCTAGGATCGGTTTAGCCTTTTAAATCACAATGATTAAGGGGGGGGGGCATGATCCTAGATCAGCATTGTGCTGAGTCGCTTTGCGAATGTGTGACCTGGGTGACAGTCCTTTAGTCTAGAGTACATCAGACTTATAGTGTTATGGTCTGCTTTAGCTGTAGATAGTGGGCACCAACTGAACTTAGAGCAGTTTGTGATGACAATGTCAGACTGATGACAACAATAAACTAATGACAACAATGGCAGACTGATGACAGCAATGGCAGACTGATGACAACAATGGCAGACTGATAACAACAATGTCTAACATAGAATAAGGTTGGCATATGAAATGTGACAATAGGTTTTTTTCCCCATGTTGACACTACGTTTTCCATCTCTCAAGCATCTCCAACATCAATTCCGCATAAAGTATTTACCATCAATACCATATATAGTATCCACCATCAACACCTCATACAGTATCAACTAAAAACATTTCTCGTAAGAAACTAGCTCCCTGGTACACAGAAAATACCCGAGCTCTGAAGCAAGCTTCCAGAAAATTGGAACGGAAATGGCGCCACACCAAACTGGAAGTCTTCCGACTAGCTTGGAAAGACAGTACCGTGCAGTACCGAAGAGCCCTTACTGCTTAATTGAGGAAAATGAGAACAATCCGAAATTCCTTTTTGATACTGTCGCAAAGCTAACTAAAAAGCAGCATTCCCCAAGAGAGGATGACTTTCACTTTAGCAGTGATAAATTCATTAACTTCTTTGAGGAGAGGATTATGATTATTAGAAAGCAAATTACGGACTCCTCTTTAAATCTGCGTATGTCATGCCCTGGTCGAAGTATGGTATGTTTGTCTTCGTTTATTTGGTCAGGCCAGGATGTGACATGGGTTTTTGTGGTGCGTTTTTGTCTTGGGGTTTTGTGGGGTGTCTAGCATAGTCTATGGCTGCCTGAGGCGGTTCTCAATCAGAGTCAGGTGATTATCGTTGTCTCTGATTGGGAACCATATTTAGGCAGCCATATTCTTTGAGTATTTCGTGGGTGATTGTTCCTGTCTCTGTGGTAGTGTTCACCAGATAGGCTGTATAGGTTTTCACGTTCCGTTTGTTGTTTTGTATTGTTCATGTTTTTTCGTCTATTAAAGATGTATCGAACTAACCACGCTGCATTTTGGTCCGACTCTCATTCGACGGAAGAAAACCGTAACAGAATCACCCACCACAACAGGACCAAGTGGCGTGGTGACAGGCAGCGGCAGCAGAAGCAGCGAAATGAGGAATGGACATGGGAAGACGTTTTGGATGGCAAGGGTTGTTACAATTGGGAGGAGATATTGGCTGGAAGAGATCGTCTCCCATGGGAACAGGTGGAGGCACTTAGGAGAGCAGATGCAGCTGGAGATAGTAGCCGGCGATACGAGGGAACACGGTTGGCAAGGAAGCCCGAGAGTCAGCCCCAAAAATGTCTTGGGGAGGGGGCTCAGGGAGAGTGTGGCAGAGTCAGGTTGCAGACCTGAGCTAACTCTCCCTGTTTATCGTGAGGAGCAGCGATCACAGGACTTCTGGACTTGGGAGGAGATATTGGACGGAAAAGGACCCTGGGCACAGCCTGGTGAATATCGACGCCCCAAAGAAGAACTGGAGGCGGCGAAAGCAGAGGCTCTGGTATGAAGAGGCAGCACGGCGACGTGGATGGAAGCCCGAGAGTCAGCCCCAAAAATGTATTGGGGGGGACTCACAGGGAGTATGGCTACGCCAGGTAGGAGACCTGCGCAAACTTCCTGTGCTTACCGGGGGGCTAAAAAGACCGGGCAGGCACCGTGTTATGCTATGAATCGTACGGTGTCTCCAGTGAGGGTGCATAGCCCGGTGCGGTACATACCAGCTCTTCGTATTGGCTGGGCTAGAGTGGGCATCGAGCCAGGTAAGGTTGGGCAGACTCGGTGCTCAAGAGCTCCAGTGCGCCTGCCCGGTCCGGTCTATCCAGTGCCACCTCCACACACCAGTCCTCCGGTGGCAGCTCCCTGCACCAGGCTTCCTGTGCGTGTCCTCGGTCCAGTACCACCAGTGCCAGCACCACGCACGAGGCCTTCAGTGCGCCTCGCCTGTCTAGCGCTATCAGAGCCTTCCTCCTCTCCAGCGCTGCTGGAGTCTCCCGCCTGTTCAGCGCAGCCAGAGCCTTCCTCCTCTACAGCACTGCTGGAGTCTCCCGCCTGTTTAGCGCAGCCAGAGCCTTCCTCCTCTACAGCGCTGCCGGAGCCTCCCGCCTGTTCAGTGCAGCCAGAGCCTTCCTCCTCTACAGCGCTGCTGGAGTCTCCCGCCTGTTTAGCGCAGCCAGAGCCTTCCTCCTCTCCTGTGCTGCCGGAGTCTCCCGCCTGTTCAGCGCTGCCAGAGCCTTCCTCCTCTACAGCGCTGCTGGAGTCTTCTGCCTGTTCAGCGCATCCAGAGCTGCCAGCCTGCATGGAGCAGCCTGAACTGTCAGTCTGCATGGAGCAGCCTGAGCTGTCAGTCTGCATGGAGCAGCCAGAGCTGTCAGTCTGCATGGAGCAGCCAGAGATGTCAGTCTGCATGGAGCAGCCAGAGCTGCCAGTCTGCATAGAGCTGCCAGTCTGCATGGAGCAGCCAGAGCTGCCAGTCTGCATGGAGCATCCAGTCTGCATAGAGCAGCCAGAGCTGCCAGTCTGCATAGAGCTGCCAGTCTGCATAGAGTAGCCAGAGATGCCAGTCTGCATGGAGCATCCAGTCTGCATAGAGCAGCCAGAGCTGCCAGTCTGCATGGAGCAGCCAGAGCTGTCAGTCTGCATGGAGCAGCCAGAGCTGCCAGTCTGCATGGAGCAGCCAGAGCAGCTAGATCCGCCAGTCAGCCAGACTCTTCCAGATCTGCCAGTCAGCCAGACTCTTCCAGATCTGCCAGTCAGCCATATTCTTCGAGATCTGCCAGTCAGCCAGACTCTTCCAGATTTGCCAGTCAGCCAGACTCTTCCAGATACGCCAGTCAGCCAGACTCTTCCAGATCCGCCAGTCAACCAGACTCTTCCAGATCCGCCAGCCAGGCAGGATTTGCCGGATCCAACTACCTGCCTCAGCTTCCTCTCAGTGCTGGGCTGCCCCTCAGTCCCGAGCTGCCCCTCAGTCCAGTGGGGTTCTGGGTGAGGACTACTAGGCCATGGTCGGCGGCGAGGGTGGACTATCCTAGGACGCGAGGGGGAGGAACTAAGACATTAATGGAGTGGGGTCCACGTCCCGAGCCGGAGCCGCTACCATGGACAGACGCCCACCCGGACCCTCCCTATTGTTTTGATGTGCGTCCGGGAGTCCGCACCTTAGGGGGGTTCTGTCACGCCCTGGTCGAAATATAGTATGTTTGTCTTCGTTTATTTGGTCAGGCCAGGGTGTGACATGGGTTTTTGTGGTGCGTTTTTGTCTTGGGGTTTTGTGGGGTGTCTAGCATAGTCTATGGCTGCCTGAGGCAGTTCTCAATCAGAGTCAGGTGATTATCGTTGTCTCTGATTGGGAACCATATTTAGGCAGCCATATTCTTTGAGTATTTCGTGGGTTATTGTTCCTGTCTCTGTGTTAGTGTTCACCAGATAGGCTGTATAGGTTTTCACGTTACGTTTGTTGTTTTGTATTGTTTGTGTTTTTTCGTCTATGAACCTCTTGCTCCTACCTGACACGCAGGCGTCCCATCTAGACATCTGGAAATGCAAATGCGCTACGCTAAATGCTAATAGCACTCGTTAAATCTCAAACGTTCATTAAAATACACATGCAGGGTATTGAATTAAAGCTACACTCGTTGTGAATCCAGGCAACAAGTCAGATTTTTAAAATGCTTTTCGGCGAAAGCATGATAAGCTATTATCTATTAGCTATTAGCTAATAGACATGGGACATCTAGGAGTGCCAACAAAGAAGATGGTCAAAGGTAATGAATGTTTTATATTTTATTTGTGCGGTTTGTGTAGCGACGACTATGCTAATTATTTTGTTTACGTCCCCTGCGGGTCTTTTGGTGTGTTACATGCTATCAGATAATAGCTTCTCATGCTTTCGGCGAAAAGCATTTTAAAAATCTGACTTGTTGCCTGGAGACACTCCTGGCGCTTTCTGGACTTTCTTGGGCGCCATGAAGCCTTCTTCACAACAATTGAACCGCTCTCCTGGAAGTTCTTGATGATCCGATAAATGGTTGATTTGTGCAATCTTACTGGCAGCAATATTCTTGCCTGTGAAGACCTTTCTGTGCAAAGCAACGATGACAGCATATGTTTCCTTGCAGGTAACCATGGATGACAGAGAAAGAACAATGATTCCAAGCACCACCCTCCTTTTGAAGCTTCCAGCCTGTTATTCAAACTCAATCAGCATGACAGAGTGATGTCCAGCCTTGTTCTCGTCAACACTCACACCTGTGTTAACGAGAGAATCACTGACATGATGTCAGCTGGTCCTTTTGTGGCAGGGCTGAAATGCAGTGAAAGAGTTTTTTTGAGATTCCGTTCATTTGCATGGCAAAGAGGGACTTATCTGATTAACTCTTCATAATATTCTGGAGTATATGCAAATTGACATCATACAAACTGAGGCAGCAGACTTTGTGAAAATTAATATTTGTGTCATTCTCAAAACTTTTGGCCACGACTGTACACAATCCATGAATTTTCATTCCACTCAACACACTCCTCACTTCTTTCATAACTCCTTGGTAAAAACATGAACCCAACATGCGTTCTAATATTAGCCTGTGACATCCTGACCTTTGTTCTCTCCCCACCGGCAGTTGGCCAGGTGTTGCGGATCGTGTCACCGACAGTTGATGTCGGAAGTTTACATTCACTTAGGTTGGAGTCATTAAAACTTGTTTTTCAACCACTCCACAATTTTCTTGATAACAAACTATAGTTTTGGCAAGTCGGTTAGGACATCTACTTTGTGCATGACAATAGTTTACAGGCAGATTATTTCACTCATAAATCACTGTATCACAATTCCAGTGGGTCAGAAATTCACATACACTAAATTGACTGGGCCTCTAAACAGCTTTGAAAATTCCAGAAAATTATGTCATGGCTACAGAAGCTTCTGATAGGCCAATTGACATAATTTGAGTCAATTCGAGGTGTATCTGTGGATGTATTTCAAGGCCTACCTTCAAACTCAGTGCCTCTTTGCTTGATATAGTGGGAAAATCAAAAGAAATCAGCCAAGACCTCAGAAAAAAAATTGTAGACCTCCACAAGTCTGGTTCTCCCGTGGGTGCAATTTCCAAACGTTACATTCCAGCTCCCCGCATCTGCCGGGCTAAGGTGAGGATCCAGCCAGGGCAGATGGTGCCAGCCCTGCTCTCCAGACAGCCAGTGTGTCTCCTCTGGCCAGGATATCCTGCGCAGGCGTTGCGCACTGTGTCTCCCGTATGTCTGCACAGCCCAGTGCGTCCTGTGCCTGTGCCCCGCACGTGCCGGGCTGTGCAGATTTCAAAAGCAAGATGACAGCATATGTTTCCTTGCACCATGGATGACAGAGAAAGAACAATGATTCCAAGCACCGCTTTCTGCTTTCAATCAGCATGACAGAGTCACCATCCAGCCAGGATGGGTTGTGCAGGCCATTAGCTCGAGACCTCCAGTGCGTCTTCACGGTCCGGTCTATCCAGTACCACTAGTGCCAACACCACGCACCAGACCTCCAGTACGGCTACACAGCCCAGTACATCCTGTTCCTTCTCCCTGCACTCGCCCTGAGGTGCGTGTCTCCAGCCCGGTACCACCAGTGCCGGCACCACGTACCAGGCCTATAGTGCGCCCCGGCAGTCCAGTACGCCCTGTTCCTCCTCCCCACACTCGCCCTGAGGTGCGTGTCCTCGGCCCAGTACCACCAGGACCGGCACCACGCACCAGGCCTACAGTGTGCCTCGCCAGTCCAGAGCGTCCGGCAACAGTACCCAGTCCAGAGCGTCCGGCTACAGTACCCAGTCCAGAGCGTCCGGCAACAGTACCCAGTCCAGAGCGTCCGGCTACAGTACCCAGTCCAGAGCGTCCGGCAACAGTACCCAGTCCAGAGCGTCCGGCAACATAGGAACCTCCTACGACGGGCCGGAGACCGGAACCTCCTACGACGGGCCGTAGACTGGAACCTCATACGACGGATCACAGTCCAGGAACCTACCACGACGGGTCGCAGTCCGAAGTCTATCACGACGGGTCACAGTCTGGATCCGCCAGAGTCTCTCTCCAGTCCGGATCCGCCAGAGTCTCCCTCCAGTCCTGAGCCGCCAGAGTCTCCCTCCAGTCCTGAGCCGCCAGAGTCTCCCTCCAGTCCTGAGCCGCCAGAGTCTCCCTCCTGTCCTGAGCCGCCAGAGTCTCCCTCCTGCCAGGAGCCGCCAGAGCCGTCAGCCAGCCAGGAGCAGCCAGAGCCGTCAGCCAACCAGGAGCTGCCAATGCCGCCTGTCATGCCGGTGATGCTGGAATCTCCCTCCTGTCCGGAGTAGCCAGAGCCGCTCCTCAGTCCAGTGACACCCTCTACAATGATCTTCAGTCCGGGTTCCGCTGTGAGGGTCCCCGCTCCAGAGGCGCCACCTAAGTGGGCCAAGACTGAGGTAGAGCGGGGTCCACATCCTGCACCCGAACCGCCGCCGTGAAAAAGGCCCACCCGGACCCTCCTCTTCAGATTAGGTTTTGCGGCCGGAGTCCGCACCTTAGTGGGGGGGTAATGTAATGCCCTGATCTGAGTATTCTTTGTTTCTTTATTGTTTTGGTTAGGTCAGGGTGTGACATGGGTGATGTACAGTGGGGCAAAAAAGTATTTTGTCAGCCACCAATTGTGCAAGTTCTCCCACTTAATAAGATGAGAGAGGCCTGTAAATTTTCATCATAGGTACACTTCAATTATGACAGACCAAAAGAGAAAAAAAATCCATCTACAATCCAAAATTGTAGGATTTTTAATTAATATATTTGCAAATTATGGTGAAAAATAAGTATTTGGTCAATAACAAAAGTATATCTCAATACTTTGTTATATACCCTTTGTTGGCAATGACAGAGGTCAAATGTTTTCTTTAAGTCTTCACAAGGTTTTCAAACACTGTTGCTGGTATTTTGGCCCATTCCTCCATGCAGATCTCCTCTAGAGCAGTGATGTTTTGGGGCTGTTGCTGGGCAACACAGACTTTCAACTCCCTCCAAAGATTTTCTATGGGGTTGAGATCTGGAGACCGACGAGGCCACTCCAGGACCTTTAAATGCTTCTTACAAAGCCACTCCTTCGTTGCCCGGGCGGTGTGTTTGGGATCATTGTTATGCTGAAAGACCCAGCCACGTTTCATCTTCAATGAATTGATGATGGAAGGAGGTTTTCATTCAAAATCTCACGATACATGGCCCCATTCATTCTTTCCTTTACACGGATCAGTCATCCTGGTCCCTTTGAAGAAAAACAGCCCCAAAGCATGATGTTTACATACCCTACATACCCTACATTATTCATCTCATATGTATACGTATATACTGTACTCTATAGCATCGACTGCATCTTTATGTAATACATGTATCACTAGCCACTTTAACTATGCCACTTTGTTTACATACTCATCTCATATGTACATACTGTACTCAATACCATCTACTGTATCTTGCCTATGCCGCTCTGTACCATCACTCATTCATATATCTTTATGTACATATTCTTTATGCCCTTACACTTGTGTCTATAAGGTAGTAGTTTTGGAATTGTTAGCTAGATTACTTGTTGGTTATTACTGCATTGTCGGAACTAGAAGCACAAGCATTTCGCTACAATCGCATTAACATCTGCTAACCATGTGTATGTGACAAATAAAATTTGATTTGATTTGATGTTTCCACCCCCATGCTTCACAGTAGGTATGGTGTTCTTTGGATGGAACTCAGCAATCTTTGTCCTCCAAACACGACGAGTTGAGTTTTTACCAAAAAGTTATATTTTGGTTTCATCTGACCATATGACATACTCCCAAACTTCTTCTGGATCATCCAAATGCTCTCTAGCAAACTTCAGATGGGCCTGGACATGTACTGGCTTAAGCAGGGGGACACATCTGGCACTGCAGGATTTTAGTCCCTGGCGGCATAGTGTGTTACTGATGGTAGGCTTTGTTGCTTTGGTCCCAGCTCTCTGCAGGTCATTCACTAGGTCCCCCTGTGTGGTTCTGGGATTTTTGCCCACCGTTCTTGTGATAATTTTGACCCCACAGGGTGAGATCTTGCGTGGAGCCCCAGATCGAGGGAGATTATCAGTGGTCTTGTATGTCTTCCATTTCCTAATAATTGCTCCCACAGTTGATTTCTTCAAACCAAGCTGCTTACCTATTGCAGATTCAGTCTTCCCAGCCTGGTGCAGGTCTACAATTTTGTTTCTGGCGTCCTTTGACAGCTCTTTGGTCTTGGCCATAGTAGAGTTTGGAGTGAGACTGTTTGAGGTTGGGGACAGGTGTCTTTTATACTGATAACAAGTTCAAACAGGTGCCATTAATACAGGTAACGAGTGGAGGACAGAGGAGCCTCTTAAACAAGAAGTTACAGGTCTGTGAGAGCCAGAAATCTTGCTTGTTTGTAGGTGACCAAATACTTATTTTCCACCATAATTGGCAAACAAATTCATTAAAAATCCTACAATGTGATTTTCTGATTTTCTTTTCTCATTTTGTCTGTCATAGTTGAAGTGTACCTATGATGAAAATTACAGGCCTCTCTCATCTTTTTAAGTGGGAGAACTTGCACAATTAGTGGCTGACTAAATACTTTTTTGCCCCACTGTATGTCTATGGTTGCCTAGAGTGGTTCTCAATCAGAGGCAGGTGTTTATCGTTGTCTCTGATTGGGAACCATATTTAGGCAGCCATCTTCTTTGGGTATTTCATGGGTTATTGTCTTTGTCTAGTTGCCTGTGTTTGCATTTTTGTATCATAGCTTCACGTTCGTTTTGTTATTTTGTATAGTTTGTTTAGTGTCTATCTTTATTAAAAGTATAATGTATTCACATTACGCTGCGCTTTGGTCTCCTCCATTCGACGAATGTGAAACACTGCTCCAAAACCTTCATAAAAAAGCTAGACTACAGTTTGCAACTGCCCATGGGGACAAAAAACAAACTTTTTGGAGAAATGTCCTCTAGTCTGATGAAACAAAAATAGAACTGTTTTGCCATAATGACCATCATTATGTTTGCAAGAAAAAGAGATGCTTGCAATCGGTAGAACACCATCCCAACCAGGAGGACAGGGGTGGCATCATCATGTTGTGAGGGTGCTTTGCTGCAGGAGGGACTGGTGCACTTAACAAAAAAGATGTCGTCATGAGGAGGGGAAATGATGTGCATATATTGAAGCAACATCTCAAGACATCAGTCAGGAAGTTAAAGCTTGGTCGCAAATGGGTCTTCCAAATGAACAATGACCCCAAGTATACTTGTGGCAAAATGGCTTAAGGACAACAATGTCAAGGAATTGGAGTGGCCATCACAAAGCCCCGACCTCAGTCCTATAGAAAATTTGCGGGTAGAACTGAAAAAGCCTGTTCGAGCAAGGAGGCTTACAAACCTGACTCAGTTGCACCAGCTCTGTCAGGTGGAATGTGCCAAAATTCACCCAATTTATTGTGGGAAGCTTGTGGAAGACTACCTGAAACGTTTGACCCAAGTTAAACAATTTAAAGGCAATGCTACCAAATACCTATTGAGTGTCTGTAAACTTATGTCCCACTGGAATGTGATTGAAGAAATTAAAGCTGAAATAAATCATTCTCTCTACTACTATTCTGACATTTCACATTCTTAAAATAAAGTGGTGATCCTAACTGACCTAAAACAGGGAACTTTTACTAGGATTAAATGTCTGGAATGTGAAATACTACGTTTAAATGTACTTGTCTAAGGTGTATGTAAACTTCAGACTTCAACTGTTGGTCAGCATGGTGGTTCAAATGACACAAATATGCTTTGTGGTTTAAACTGAATTAGTGTCTGCCAGGTGTTTTGAGCAAATCACAGACTGTCCTTCCATGTATGATTAGAATACCATGGTGTACTATCTAGGCCAATGTTGTCTCATTCTGGCTATGGGGGCACAATATTATTTCAGCCCGGCACTATCAACTTTACAAGGGTGATTAGATCATTATTAGTACAATCAGGTGTGTTAGTGCTAGGCTGGAACAAAACCCTGCACATACTGTAGGTCCCCAGGACCAGGATTACATAACACTGATCAAGACAGAGTGAAACCCTTACAGAATGTAAGAGCTACTGTAATATCATCCTGTATCCATGTTGTTATATGTGGACCAGTACAGTTTACAACAGAAGTGAAAAGCCACATTTCCAACATTGTAACTGTACTGCAGGCAGCAGCAGCAGGTACATGAAAGGAGATGAGAGGAGTTTGATTGTGCGTCAGAGTCCTCTTTGACCGCTGGAAGACCTTTAGCTAGCTAGCCGAGGGGGGTAGAGGAACTATCAGCTACAACCTCCCTCGCTACTTCCCACAGGACTCTCCTACTCCTTCCCTCTCTCTCCCTCCTTCATAAATACAGTTTAAGAAGTTCTGAGTAACAACAGACATGTACTGCTATGGTATCAAAGAGGGAACATCGCTGGATCCAGTCTATATCACCGCAATACCAGTTTTTCCCCACGTTGGACTGATAACATGAAACTGTAGAATCATACCGTTAGCTATGGCCCGAAACATGAGAATATAGGCCTATACTCAGGATAGATTCTTATTGTCATGGGTCTCGTTGGTCAGTTGTAGGAAGTGGAGAAAAGCATGAAATGTGTGGATATATGCAGTACCCTATAACCGAATATAACATCAATATATCAAAGACACCACATAGACATACTACAGCCAAGTGTGGATTGGCCTTCTGGCAAGTCTGGCAAATGCCAGATGTGCTGGACCATTTTTTAGTTGGGTGGGCTGGTCGAAATTGACACACACAAAAATATATATTTTCATATGGGCCTGATAATATTTTTTTTCTTGATTTTTTTGTTCAATTTCTCTGTTAATACTAACTCACATTCAAAGTCAAACGCATCATCGGCATCAGCATAGAGACAGACAAAAACATGGATTGTAAAATGGAAATTGTGCCTATAGACGTACAGTAGAAAGAGCACATTCTACATTGTCACCTCACTCACTGTGAGTTGGCAGCGCATACAGTGATGGAGGCTGGTGTGGATAACATTTACATTTACATTTAAGTCATTTAGCAGATGCTCTTATCCATAAAAGGCTGGTGTGGACAAATTCTTGTCCCAGTTCACCCCTGACTACAGCACACCAGTATGTAGATCAAGCAGATATTATTGCATGATTAAAAACCGTGGTGACACTGAAGTCACTGGTAACCCCAATATATCAATCACTGACCTTGATCTAAAAATTGTGAAGTATAACTCCAAAATAATTAACCTGCAAGGTACCTTTATACAAAAGCAGGAGTTTTATAGAATTTGAAGACATATCAAATATACCAGCGAAAACCCGAAGGTCCTCGTTAATTACAAAGCTAGATTAATACCCATCGTTTGTTTGGCCTCTTTTCCTTTCCCCACTTAGAAAAAGAGAGGGAGAGCAGAAAGAGAGAATGGAGGGAAGAAATAGAGAAAGAGTGAGGGAAAGAGAGTGGAAAACAGAGGGAAAGCGAGAAAGTTAAAAAGAGAGAAAGCAGAAGAGAATGAGAGAAAGAAAGAGTGGATAAAAAGAGGGAGAAAAGAAGGGAGAGATGGAGGAATGATCAGAAGAGAAGAGAGAGGTTTACTCTGTACGACAGTGGTTAATTACCAGGAGAGTTCAAAATATCTTCCCCCTCTCCCGCAGTGATCATGCCCCGGGCCAGTATCCTTCGCCACTACAGCCTCCCGGGACGGAGACAGATTGTACACCGCATCCTGTTACTGTTTATTATCTATCATGTTGCCTAGTCACTTTATCCCTACCTATGTGCATATCTCTGTACCTTAATTACCTAATACCCTTTCACTGTTAGTCTACACCTGTTGTTTACGAAGCATGTGACAAATAATATTTGATTTGATTTGATCCCCCATTGGCTGCATTTAGACCGGCAATCCAATTCGGATCATTTTTTCATAAATTGGTCTTTTGACCTATCAGATCAGCTTTGAAAAGATCTGAAATAATTGCTCAAATGACCAATTAGTGGCAAGAAAAGATCAGAAGTGGTCTGCTTGTGTATACGCAGACATTGAGGAGCATTTCAAAAGTGACCTGACTTTCGCTCTCTCCCATTCTCTGTCCCCTCTCTCTCTCTCACTCGCTTTCTCAAACAGTCCAGAGACCTATCTTTACAACATAGAAACTGATAAAATAGAGGAAAAGGATCCAAGCTGAGGAAAAAACTGGATGAACAAATGTCATAGTGACTGTTGTAATGACGTATGATCTCAACCAATTTTTTCCGCTGGGAAGTGTGAACATAAATAAAGCAGTTTATTCCATTTTAGACATGAAGATGTGTATTCCAATCTACAAACTTAATTGGAACTTAAGCTTTAGGACCCATGGCCAATGTAGTGGGGGAAGACTGCAAAGCCTCCTCCATCTTGGCTCCCTAATGCGGTATTATAATTTATCACTATTCATCTCTCATCCTCATAGCAGATTTATGATGACATAGTTGCAAGAGGCCCGAAGATAAATTACCAGATTCATTACTTGTGAACTGGGGGAGGCTCCCAACACAGACTTTGTGATGTTTGTTCCGCATGTATGAATGTTGTTAGACATGAACCAAAACAAGAACCCGAGTCTCAATTTGATATCTCTCTCTCTCTCTCTCTCTCTCTGACCCTATTTTCCCGCATATGGCATATTTCACAATGTGAGCCAAATTCATAAATTGAATTACCTATATTCCAATTGCTTCGAGGCTGTTGATAATATCAGATAACATTGTCGTTGATTGTGAGGTAAAGCGAGCCAAACACTAGGACAAGCTTGACAGGCAAATGTGAAGCAGTGGAAGGAAAGGGATGGAAAGATGGAATTCAATAATCCACAGACAAGTTTATTGCCTGAGTTCCTCGTCCATGGGGAGATTTGGATCCATCTGGGGACTTGGAGAGTACAGCCATTTCACACAGATTCTCTCCTTCAATTTAGGATTCATATTCTTCTGGATTGCTTTCTGGATTGCTTTCATATGGCAGACTATTTATTGAGTTATACTGGCAAGCATTTGTGAAAGTGTTTGAAGACTTTGCATGACGAATGTTCATTGTAATGTTACTCCCAAGAAGACATCATTGACTTAATTCAGCATTAAAGGAATGGATTCAGGAGTATCGTATTGGTCCCTTGTGTCACATACAGACGTCATAGTAATATTTGACACCTATACAAATAGCTAGCTAAGAAACATGCCATGAACATATTATCCAACAACCTAAGCAAAAGGCCTCCTGCGGGGACAGGGGTTTAAAAATACAAATATAAGACAAAACACACATCATGACAAGAGAGACATTAAAACACTACATAAAGAGAGACCTAAGACAACAACATAGCATGGCAGCAACACATGACAACACAGCATGGTAGAAACACACACAACACTCAAACTGGACTGTTTTATCTCCATCTCTTCATTCATAGACTCAACAGTTTTGTATTCCTTGTGTGATGTATTGTTGTCTCTACCTTCTTGCCTTTGTGCTGTTGTCTGTGCCCAATAATGTTTGTAACATGTTTAATAACAGCTAGTGCGCAATGTCTAATACAGTGCAATGCGAAAGTATTCACCCCCCTTGGCATTTTTCCTATTTTGTTGCCTTTCAACCTGGAAATAAATCGATTTTTGAGGGGTTTGTATCATTTGATTTAAACAACATGCCTACCAATTTGAAGATGAAAGATATTTGGGGGAAACAAACAAGAAATAAGATAAAAAAAACAGAAAACTTAAGCGTGCAAAACTATTCATCCCCCAAAGACAATACTTTGCAGAGGCAACTACAGCTGCAAGTCTCTTGGGATATATGTCTATAAGCTTGGCACATCTAGCCACTGGGATTTTGCACATTCTTCAAGGCAAAACTGCTCCAGCTCCATCAAGTTGGATGAGTTTCGCTGGTGTACAGCAATCTTTAAGTCATACCACAGATTCTCAATTGGATTTAGGTCTTGGCTTTGACTAGGCCATTCCAAGACGTTTAAATGTTTCCCCTTAACTTCTTCGAGATAGGGGGCGCTCTTTTAATTTTTGGATAAAAAACGTTCCCGTTTAAACAAGATATTTTGTCACGAAAAGATGCTCAACTATGCATGTAATTGACAGCTTTGGAAAGAAAAAAACTCTGACGTTTCCAAAACTGCAAAGATATTATCTGTGAGTGCCCCAGTACTAATGCTACAGGCGAAACCAACATGAAATTTCATACAGGAAATGGTCCAGATTTTGAATGCCCTGTGTTCCAATGCCTCATTATATGGCTGTGAATGCACCAGGAATGAGCCTGCACTTTCTGTCATTTCCCCAAGGTGTCTGCAGCATTGTGACGTATTTGTAGGCATATCGTTGGAGGTTTTCACACACCTGCCCATTCCTCCATAAATTATGTTTTGGGGCTGTTGCTGGAAATTGACCATAAGAGACTACATTTACATTTGAGGTTGTGGACAGGTGTCTTTTATACTGATAACAAGTTTAAACAGGTGCCATTAATATGGGTAACGAGTGGAGGACAGAGGAGCCTTTTAAAGAGCAAGTTACAGGTCTGTGAGAGACAGAAATTTTGCTTGATTGTAGGTGACCAAATACTTTTTTCCCACCACAATTTGCAAATGAATTCATTAAAAATCCTACAAAGTGATTTTCTGTTTTTTTTCCCCTCATTTTGTCTGTCATAGTTGAAGTGTACATATGATGACAATTACAGGCCTCTCTCGTCTTTTTAAGTGGGAGAACTTGCCCAACTGGTGGCTGACTAGCAAATTAAAGATAAACATCTTGTTAATCTACCCATCATGTCCGATTTTTATATTTATATATATTTATGTTAGATCACCAACAAATCCCCAAAAACACACAGCCATTTTTCCCAGCCAAAGATAGTCACAAAAGCAGAAATAGAGATAAAATTAATCACTAACCTTTGATAATCTTCATCAGATGACACTCATAGGACATCATGTTACACAATACATTTATGTTTTGTTCGATAATGTGCAGATTTATAGCCACAAATCTTGGTTTACATTGGCGCAATGTTCAGAAATGCCTCCAAAATATCCAGAGTAATTACAGAGAGCCACATCATATAACAGAAATACTCATCACAAATCTTTCTTTTTTGATGAAAGATACATGTTTTACATAAGATTAAAGATACACTTGTTCTTAATCCCACCACAGTGTCCGATTTCAAAGAGGCTTTACGACGAAAGCAAACCAAACAATTATGTAAGGTCAGAGCCAAGTCACAGAAAAACACAGCCATTTTTCCAGACAAAGATGGAGTCACAAAAAGCAGAAATATAGATAAATGAATCACTAACCTTTGATGATCTTCATCAGATGACACTCATAGGACTTCATGTTACACAATACATCAATGTCTTGTTCGATAAAGTTCATATTTATATCAAAGAATCTAAGTATACATTGGCGCGTTACATAGTTCCAAAACATCCGGTGATTTTATAGAGAGCCACATCAATTTACAGAAATACTCATAATAAAGATTGATAAAGATACAACTATTACAACAAATTTATGTATATAGCCCTTCGTACATCAGCTGATATCTCAAAGTGCTGTACAGAAATTATAGATACACTTCTCCTTAATGCAACCGCCGTGTCAGATTTCAAAAAAGCTTTACCGAAAAAGCACACCATGCTATAATCTGAGTAAAGCGCTCAGAGCCCAAACAAGCCATAAAGATATCTGGCATGTTGAGTAGTCAACAGAAGTCTGAAATGGCATTATATATATATTCACTTACCTTTGATGATCTTCATCAGAATGCACTCCCAGGAATCCCAGTTCCACAATAAATGTTTGTTTTGTTCGATAATGTACATAATTTATGTCCAAATATCTCCTTTTTGTTTGCGCGTTTAGCCCAGTAATCCAAATTCATGATGCACAATCACTAGGAGCAGACGAAAAGTCAAAAAGTTCCATTACAGTCCGTAGAAACATGTCAAACAATGTATAGAATCAATCTTTAGGATGTTTTTAACATAAATCTTCAATAATGTTCCAACTGGAGAATTCCGTTGTCTTCAAAAATGCAATGGAACTCAAGCTAACTCTCACGTGAACTCGCGTCACCAGCTCCTGGCTCTCTGGCAGACCTCTGACTCATTCCCCTCTCATTTGCCCCCACTTCATAGTAGAAGCATCAAACAAGGTTCTAAAGACTGTTGACATCTAGTGGAAGCCTTAGGAAGTGTTTGACCCCATAGACACTGTATATTCGATAGGCCAAGAGTTGAAAAACTACAAACCTCAGATTTTCCACTTCCTGGTGGGTTTTTTCTTAGGTTTTTGCTTGCCGTTTGAGTTCTCTTATACTCACAGACATCATTCAAACAGTTTTGGAAACTTCAGAGTGTTTTCTATCCAAATCTACTAATATGCATATATTAGCAACTGGGCCTGAGTAGCAGACAGTTTACTCTGGGCACCTTATTCATCCAAGCTATTCAATACTGCCCCCAGCCATAACAAGTTTTTAATACAAATTTGTACTTTTGTGAAATAGGATGACTATCAGCCCCCACCAAATTATTATTATTACAATATCACGTTGAATTAGATACACTGTATTCTATTCTGCTCACTGGAGAAAAATCCTTCTGGCCTTGTTCATTTATCAAACGAGATGCTAGAAACAATCTCAAGAGCGTTTTCTCCCATCAAGGATAGGATGCTTAGAAGACAAGTACTGAGTTATGGTATTTTCTTGTTTGATATAATCCCTAGTAAAATTTTAATTAAATAAAAGGTATCGCTGTTCTTTTGCCTTGCTACGCTTTTTGAAATGGGTCTGGGTGCTGTGTGACATTGAGTCTCCCCTCCCCTCTAGAAAACACTATTCAAGCAATACTCAATAACTGGTTTCAGAGATAAGGTCTCCCTCATTCACAATGGTGATAACTCAATCCCTGAGCTTGTGAGAGATTTTAGGGCATAGAGAGGATCGACAGTCTCAGAGTCCAGCCTGCTGTTTTTATCTCGCGGACACCATCTTCTCTCTGATGGATCGCCTTAAACCTCATAATGGGCATGGGAAACATTACATTTGGCATTACGCTACGAATCAAATGAAAAGATTGTACAGCTATCCAGCCACATACTATAATGACTAGGGCAAAACTACACTGTCTGACTGTGTGCTCACTCAGATGTTTACAGTTTCTTCACACATCTTTCTGAACTAGAGTAATTTGAGTTAGCCAAGTAGCAGTATAGACTACTATTGCTTTGGGGATTGTAATTCAGTCCTTCAGTTCAACCATTGTGTATTTTAGCAGTGTGTAAAAACAACTACATGTCAGTGGTTGCCCATGGTCCTGTGAAGTCCCCTCTTATGGGAGTTATTAAGGAAATTGAAATCATTATTTCATCCAGCAGATGAAATGTTTTCAGGTTTTGTGGCCGGGGCTTGAAATAAAAATCGATGCTGTGGATATTGAACCGTGGCCTCCCCTGAGAGAGCACAGAGGGCTGAGGATGCCTTAAATACCTGCAGTGTATTGATGACTGGATGTAACGGCTCTCTGTCTCCAGGTCTGGCAGGGTAACCTTTAGAAATATACCAATTACACCAGACTCAATGCTTATGTACAGTTTCACATGTGTAAAACACATATCGGTGATTATGTTGGTTCAGAAGCACCACTGGACATCATGTACTACAGCAGGTAGTTATTAATTGTGCTGAATTATTTTTATTTTTTTGAAGTACCATGAAGTACCCATGGTTATCACCTAGTTTCCTAGTAAATACTAGGTAAATACCACTGGAAATAGTACCGTCAAATAAAGTGCTACCAATAATTGGTCAGAAATCTGTTTTCGGGGTCTGTGTATTGAAGCAGTTTTGGGTCATCTTAGGAAGTCTAATGAAACTTAAATTAAATCATATTTTATTGGTCACACATATTTAGCAGATGTTATTGCAGTGGGTAGCGAAATGCTTAGTGTAGACTGCAGAGAGACCCCTATCTTTGCTCCTCCCCACATCTCCCTTCCTTTTTAAGAAACGTCTTACTATACTGGGGGGTTCTGAGGAGAGATATAGTTTGTCTCTGGTGCATTTCCTCAAATATTAGTGTTAGTGCTGAAGCATCTTAGAAGTCATTTCATGTAGCTAAGTACTTCTGTCACTAATGAATATGTTATTCCCATCTAAATAATTACCAATGTTCAGAAACCTGATCAGTTGCTCATTTAATCTGTTTTTCAGGATTCATGTAGTTGCATATTTCACTGGACAATCTGTGCCAAAGTGACAGTAGCTATGAAGGGCTGGACCTTTGGCATTGGAGCCCAGTTGATACCCAGTTGATTTGATTTGACGGTGGAAGGGAAGCTCTACAGAGAGAGAAACAGTCTGTCGGTACAGATTGACCCCTGTTGTCAGTCTGTTGTCCCAAGCAGACCTCTCTCTCTCTTTCTCGCTCTCCCTTAATTGCCAAGCAGGTTAGAAAGCTCACAGTTCATACTATCCAGGAGGGCCAACTATGATGATGCTGTTCTGTACCCTGTGTCATGGTTCCAGGTTTTGAACAAGCAGTCACAGAGAAGGTATTGTAACAGTTCAAAATCCCCCCCCCACCCATTTCTTCATAGAAATCATAGAAGTAATAATGTCACCATGTGTCAATGTGCAGTGACAAAAATGTCTAGTGGCCAAGTGTTTAAGGAAAAAAACGTCTGATACCGTCTCATTCCATTCTTAGACTGTGAAAGATAATTTGCAAGATATTTTTGAGCCAAGGGTTAACTGTACATTTTACCCCAGCGTCACTTGTCATGCAATCCCTTTGTCTCTCTTGAATGCTTGTAAAATATAATTTGTCTCTGAATCAAAGTCATTATATTCTATCATAAAACATTATCTGTGACAAAGAGAGGATCGAGGCACAAGAAACCGTAAGGTCTCAGACAGTTTACATCATTGTACAGTCATGTACTACACCACCTACAATTCAACCCTCTGTGCAAAGTGACAAGTTATGCTAATTAAAAACAATGAGTCAGCTGAACGCAACACAGATCTTGATTAGGAGGTACAGAGCTGAACTTTTAGTTTAGAATAATAGTCACCACATTAATTTACTGCGGAATCTCAGAAGCATGAGAGACAAAGCATGTTACAGTGTTCATTGCCATGGCATGCTGGTTGCTAATGTTTTCCAACTATGTAAATTAATTAAACGCACATATGAATTGAGCTTTAATGGGTGCGTCAATGTCGTAGTAAGCAAAGCCGTCAGCCAACTTTGCACATGTATAAAGTGCCTTGCAATAGTATTCAACCCCCCTTGGCACTTTTCCTATTTTGTTGCATTACAACCTGTAATTTAAATACATTTTGATTTTGATTTCATGTAATGGACATACACAAAATAGTCCAAATTGGTGAAGTGAAATGAAAAAATGTACTTGTTTCCCAAAAATTCAAAATATAAATAAAAATGAGAAGTGGTGCATGTGGTTACTCTAAAAGTCACGAGCTTGCACCGCGGGACTTAGAGGTACCCAGTGTCACGGCTTCATTGCTCCAGACCACCACAATGTGGAGTTAGAGCACTCATTATGCACTTGGGTCCCAAGGTTTTTCATGTGAACAATCATATTGAGTGGTTCCAATGACGAATTTGACATGAGCCACCGCTCCCTGGGGACTTTCTTCAGCAAAGATGGCTGTCAAAACATTACGGGAAAGCAAATGTAATTAATTATAACGTCACAACAAGTAAAGAAAACATTTACAATTGAGAGGAATATGTTAGTTAATTTAGAGACAAATGATTATGCATATATTTTTGTCAAATAGTTAACTTCTTATGGGCATTTGGGACGGTAGCGTCCCACCTGGCCAACATCCGGTGAAATTGCAGAGCACGAAATTCAAACTGCAGATTTATAAATATTTAAACTTTCATAAATCACAAGTGTAATATATCAGAATTAAGCTTACCTTCTTGTTAATCCAGCTGCTTCATCAGATTTCAAAAAGGCTTTACCGCGAAAGCACACCATGCAATTATCTGAGGACAGCGCCCCGCAGTGCAAAAACATGAAAAACATATTTCAACCAGGCAGGTGCGACATGAAAGTCAGAAATAGCGATATAATAAATACTTTACCTTTGATGATCATCTTCTGTTGGCACTTCAAAAGGTCCCAGTTACATGACAAATAGTCCTTTTGTTCAAATTGTCCTAATTTATATCCATAAAAACTCAGTTTAGCTGGCGCGCTTCAGTCAATAATCCACCCAGTTTCCCTCCATCAAGATGCATACAAAATGAATCCCAAACGTTACAAATAAACTTTTCCAAACAAGTCAATCAATGTTTATAATCAAACCTTAGGTACCCTAATACGTAAATGAACAATACAATTTAAGACGGAGAATCGTTAGTCTTTTCCCGGAGAAAAATACCAAAGAACGCATTCTCATTCACGTTCTTGGAAACACTACAGCCAAAATGGCAGTCACCTAGAAAAACTACAATTTCTGGCTCATCTTTCCAAAAACCAGCCTGAAACTATTTCTAAAGACTGTTGACATCTAGTGGAAGCCCTAGGAACTGTAATCTGGGAAGACCGCTTTTTTATAAAAGTGACAGCCAGCCATTGAAAATAGTGGTAGGCTGAAATGTGTATTCTTTGGGATGGTCTGTCATCGGGATTTCGACTGCCATATCAGTTCTGTTATACTCGCAGACATTATTTTAACAGTTTTAGAGTGTTTTCTATCCAAATCTACCAATTATATGCATATCCTAGCTTCTGGGCCTGAGTAACAGGCAGTTTACTTTGGGCACGCTTTTCATCCGGTACATGAAAATACTGCCCCCTACCCAAGAGAGGTTTATTTATGAAAATCGCTATTTAGCAAGCTAGTTGACTAGCTAACATTAGCCAGCTACCTAGCTGGTGTTATGACATTGTAATTAGTGTTGTTTAATGTTTCAGGGACTCCTGAGAAATCCAGCAAACCAGGCTGAGGTGTTTCTGGGTACACATTGTTTCTTTCAAGGTAGGATTATAGCAATATTTGATAAATGTAGGCCTATTTACGTGTATATTTCTATTATTGCACCTTATTTTGACTGTTAGGCTAAATGTAATTTTTTCATCTCCATATGCAGACCATACCCAAAACACACTGCCGCCCGGGTTTGCATTGCAATTGAGGGCATAAACTGGGTCAAGATGCCACCAGAGTAAGTAGACCTTCATGTAGTAAATAAAGCGGCGGCAGGTAGCCTAGTGGTTAGAGCGTTGTACTAGTAACCGAAAGGTTGCAAGATTCAATCACCGAGCTGACAAGGTACAAATCAAAGGCAGTTAACCCACTGTTCATTGAAAATAAAAAGTTGTTCTTAACTGACTTACCTAGTTAAATAAAAGGTAAAATAAATAAAGAAAAAAGGTTAAATTAAATACATAAAATACCTTGTGCGGATGTGAGACCAGGGTTGGGTTCAAATCCCGGAAGGAAGGAAGGAAGGAAGGAAGGAGTAGGCTAAATTGTTTGCCTTCGTTAGACAACTTTGTTCCAATATTTCTGTAAATCAGTTACATATATTGCAATAGTAATTTGAATTATGGATCCAAAATTAAATCAACATCAACATTTTGAAAGAGTATTTTTTATCATTATTGTATTAACGAAATGTATTTTTGTTTATTAGGCTACTGTGCAGTTAACAATACATACTGTAGTAAACATGGGAAAGTGCCCATTTCCTTACTCAACACTAGATTTCACTCATTTCGCCTAAGGTAGGCCTACGGTATAATTGAAAAATATTTTTTTCAATGACTACATTTAGAGGATTGGAGGACTCTAAATTCATATCTAAGGGGCATTTTCCGTTAGGATTTGTTAGAATATCTGAGATGACAGTGCCTTGCGAAAGTATTCGCCCCCCTTGGCATTTTTCCTATTTTGTTGCCTTACAACCTGCAGTGAAAATAGTTTTGGGGGAGTTTGTATATCATTTGATTTACACAACATGCCAACCACTTTAAAGATGGCAAATATTTTTGGGGTGTGAAAAAAACAAGAAAAAATACAAAAAAAAGGAAAACTTGAGCATGCATAGCTATTCAGCCCACCAAAGTCAATACTTTGTAGAGCCATTTTTTTGCAGCAATTACAGCTACAAGTCTCTTGGGATATGTCTCTATAAGCTTGGCACATCTAGCCACTGGGATTTTTGCCCATTCTTCAAGGCAAACTGCTCTAGCTCCTTCAAGTTAGATGGGTTCCTGCTGGTGTGCAGCAATCTTTAAGTCATATCACAGATTCTCAATTGGATTGAGGTCAAGGCCATTCCAAGACATGTAAATGTTTCCCCTTAAACCACTTGAGTGTTTCTTTAGCAGTATGCTTAGGGTCATTGACCTGCTGGAAGGTGAACCTCTGTTCTAGTCTCAAATCTCTGGAAGACTGAAACAGGTTTCCCTCAAGAATTTCCCTGTATTTAGCGCCATCCATTTTCCTTGAATTCTGACCAGTTTCCCAGTCCCTGCCGATGAAAAACATCCCCAAAGCATGATGCTGCCACCACCATGCTTCACTGTGGGGATGGTAATCTTGGAGTGAACAGATGTGTTGAGAGGTGTTGGGTATGTGCCGGACATAGCATTTTCCTTGATGGACAAAAAGCTCAATTTTCGTCTCATCTGACCAGAGTACCTTCTTCCATATGTTTGGGGAGTCTCCCACGTGCCTTTTGGTGAACACACAATTCTTTATAATTATATTTTTTTATAACTCAACCCTGATTTGTACTTCTCCACAACTTTGTCCCTGACCTGTTTGGAGAGATCCTTGGTCTTCATGGTGCCACTTGCTTGGTGGTGCCCCTTGGTTAACGGTGTTGCAGACTCTGGGGCCTATAAGAACAGGTGTATATATAATGAGATTATGTGACAGATAATGTGACATTTAGATTGCACACAGGTGGACTTTATATAATTAATTATAGGACTTCTTAAGGTAACTGGTTGCACCGTATCTTATTTAGGGGATTAATAGCAAAGGAGGTGAATAGATATGGTGAATAGATATGCAAGTAATTATTTTCATTTCACTTCACCAATTTCGACTATTTTATGTATGTCCATTACATGAAATCCAAATAAAAATCTATTTAAATTACAGGTTGTAATGCAGCAAAATAAGACATTTTGCCAATAGGGTAAATACTTTTGCAAGGCACTGTATCTAAGGGGCTTTTATATCATTCTAAATGAATTAATATTAATAATCGCTTTTGTCACGTTCTGACCATCGTTCGTGTGTGTTTTCCTTGTTTACGTGTTGGTCAGGACGTGAGCTGGGTGGGCATACTATGTTGTGTGTCTGGTGTGTCTATTTCTATGTTTGGCCTGATTTGGTACTCAATCAGTGGCAGGTGTTAGTCATTGTCTCTGATTGGGAACCATATTTAGGTAGCCTGTTTTGTGTTGGGTTTTGTGGGTGATTGTTCCTGTCTTTGTGTTTGTGGCACCAGATAGGACTGTTTTGGTTTTTTCACGTTTCTTCTTTTGTAGATTGTTGTACTTTCATCTTTATTAAAGATGCACAAAACTAACCACGCTGCATTTTGGTCCGCCTCTCTTTCCCCAGAAGAAAACCGTTACAGCGTTGTTTAAAAAGTAACAATATTTTGGAGATTTCTTTTTCATTTAACCTGGAGCGAGAAAAAATGCAATTCTTGAACATGGGGTGAGACATTCTAACTAATTTTTAAATAAAGCCAGTTTGTTATTTATAATTTATTTATTTGATGAAACCTAACTTGATTATTTAGCAGACATCACTTGCTTATATTCAGTCAACACATAATACATAACATTTTAGTTTCTCCATGCTTGTTTCAGAGCAGTGTGAAACGGTCCACAGTGGGAAGGCTCTCTATTCTGTGCCCACTCGTGGTCTCTCTTCGGTTACACATCCTTGTAATTGCAGAACAGCATAACTGTCCGGGGGACCTTTGCTCTGCCTATTTTATATAGATCTAGGCTCGGAAGAAATAGACTCCAATTAAGCCCTCTTGTTGTTTGTAAAGTCAAGTTAAGATTATTGTTGAAGTGAATTGCTCGACTGTTGTAGGTTCTCTCCATTTGTTGGTGTGCAACACTTGCATAACAAGTGCGTATCTAACATTTCGCACATCAAATTGAAACATATTGTCAGTCTCTATGCATTAGCGTACTTGTATATGGCGCAGAGAAAGTGTCCACTTTAGGCCGGGGATTGTAGTCCTTTTGAGGGAAAGTTCTAGTGTAAATCCCTGTAATATGGATATTCTAGAGTGATCCAGAAGAGTGTAGCCTACCGCCTTTAGAAATCTAATGACTACGAGGGCCGTTTCTAAATAGCAAAGCGTTATGGGATACAAGAACCCTGTTTTCTTAACCTTGTAATCTTTGACCTACATGTTAACTAGCTGGCTAGATGGTTTTTGTATTTTTCCTGGCATTAGCTAAAATTGCAATTTTATTTCACCAACCTTATGATCTGCTTTAGACCACTTGTGTTCTGCTTGAGCTGGTCCCATGGTTGATTCAGAGCGGTAGACCCTCTGCATTATTGTGACTCCATTGTCTTAACATTCCCATCTTAAAGCTAAGCATGGGTACACTCAAAATGTCTGACAGTTAGAGGAGGCTCTTCAGAGGAAAGTGAATTTCATAAAAATAGTGAAACATCAAAGGTATCCTTTTTAGATATATATTTTTTCAGAACATTGACCGTGTGTAGGTAGATCCGTCTGTAGGTATGGAAAGATAGATACAAATTATTTGTTGCAAGTTGGGGAGGGGATGGGTTCACACCTAGCTTGCCTATTAAACAATTCTTTAGTAAAGGTTGAATAGTCTATTATTCAGCTAATAGCCCATCCTGCTAGCTTGTGAAATACTAATACTAATAATAATACTTTTTCCCCTTTCCACATGTTAAAGATTCCAATTGATAAAGTGTTTTTAGACACAATTGGCCCAAACCTCAATTAATACAGTCGATAGCATGCTGGACTTGATGAGGGTTCGAAACCTGCTCCCTGCATGTTTCATTACATTATAATGCCGGTCTCAGAGCAAATAGCCTGGATTGTTACTCCCATCTGGTTCCTCGCTCTGTTCCATGCATCATTCAGCATGCTTGTGAGCATGCTGGCAGGATGTACAGTTTTTTATCTGTATATATGAATTACAAAGCAGCCTTTAGTTAAATCTTGTTTCTAGTCTATTGCATAGTTACAATACTGGATGTCCCAGGAGCTGTTGTGTTCACCACAAGTGTATAATTGTAATACATACATGCAGACACGTCATCATTCACAGAATGGAGTTTGATACACCTGGTATTGGATACGGCAGAAAAAAAAACTTGCTAAGTAGCGATTTTCGTAAATTAACTTTATAACAAAAAATATGCACAATCGTTTGTCTCTACATTAACTGACATATTCCTCTCAATTGTACATGTTTTCCTTATGACGTTATAACTACTTACATTTGCTTCCCCCATAATGTTTCGTCAGCCATCTTTGCTGAAGAAAGTCACCAGGGAGCGGTGGCTCGCATCAAATTAGTCTTTGGAACCACTCGATATGATTGGTGATATAAAAACCTTTGGACCCAAATGCATAATGAGTGCTCTAACTCCCCCTTGTGTTGTTCTGGAGTACCTTATACCCCGCGGTATAAGCTCACAGCTTTTAATTAAAGGAGGAACCAATGTAGGTCCATGCTAGCTACCCCAGAAGTTGCGGTCAAACAAATTATGCTTTATTACCAATGTGGTATTGAAAACACATTGTTCGTGACTGATGTGTGCTTGTTTGCAGACTTTTTCTTTACAGCTTTGACAGTGCTATTGTATTTTTTTTTTGACACGCAGAGACCCAAACGGCGTTCCATAGAATTTATGTCGTGAAGCTAATAGCAGTGACGCTATTACTGTGTAACTCCGGTAGGGCAACATCTGAAGAATTGAGTGCTTGGTAGTTTCCCCCTTTGAGTTGTCTTGCTGAAAATGTTCTTACTCTCTCAAATGACTGCTCAACTTGTTGACTGCTCGATCCACACAGCGGACATTGTGGCTAAGTCAGGAACGCTGTGTTGCCGTGTAGCTCAACATTTTACTCTGCGTCGTTACATCATGTACCTACATTATATAGTTACATACTTTTTATATATATATATATATGTGTGTGCACGTCAGCTTTGACATCGGTTTTGCATGTCGGCATTAAGCCAGACATTGGCCGATACCGATGTTAGCATTTTTAGCTAATATCGGCCATTTCCGATATGTTCACAGATATATTGTGCATCCCAAATCTAAACCATTGTGAAATATATGTTCCATAACTCAAAATGTTGTATTTTCAGCTGTTTGAAGCTGGTGTACAAAACCTGAAGTAAAAGACGAACAAAATGTTACTCGGGAACAGGAAGCATAGAAATAGCATACATAGAACAGATCTACAGCTTCTTAGACTTGCTTTCAATGAGAATGCCAGATCTATAACACACATTTCTATTTGAGTTTGGTTGGGTCGCCCAAAAAGTGACATATTGCATCTTTAAAGATTTAGCAGTATTATCTCATTACTACAGTATGTATCTCATGTGTTGATCTTCCGTGTTCCTTTTAAGCAAATACAAACCAAGAATTAGCAGTGTTCATTACCTCATCTCATATTGATAATGTCAGAGCGTGTCACAAAGAGCTGGACTAGTGTGTTATGATTGGCTGGCCATCATGGAGAATATGCCAATGAAACCCCTCGCTGACAATGAGATAATTAATTGCCCTGACATTCAACTCCTCACAGCCATTTGTCCACATGTTCATTTTAATGTTTCCCCACAGAGTCAAAAGACAAGATACCAAATGATATAGAAAGCATGACGTCCAGCAAGAATATAACCCTGAAACCAATAAGGACATGACTTGACTCCAACAAATACATCAGTGATGCCATCTGTTTTCCTTCAGTAAGAAATTAAATTCCCCAATGCACTGTAATGAGACATGGGGAGAAAGTTACCTGCATCTCTCAGGTTTGTGAAAAAAAAAAAACATTTCAAATATTCACATTGAGTCCCGTACTCACATGGTAAGGCTTCTCATGTCATCCTGACAAACTTGATCTAAAGGACAATTATTGTCAGAAAGTGATTTAGACGAATCAACTACTTTCAAATCGGACCTACTTCAAATCTGTTGAACAACTCTAGTTTTCTGAATCAGCCGTGGCAGATCAGCCGGTTGTCAACTTAATACGTAGACCTGAATAAGCAGTTCATTTTTCATAGTAAGAGTTTCAGTTCACAATACCAACTATGAGTGGTGAAAAATGGGGGAACAATAAAACGCTGAAACGACCACGGACGGCCAAGAGTTAAAGCGCTGACAGACAAGAGTCAGTTCTGTAGGCAAAGAATGTGAATAATAGTCATTGCTGCAGTGAAAGATGAGAAGGAATCATCATCAGAAAGTGAAAAACAAGTGGAGAGAGGGGAGACGGATGTGGTGGGATGGAGGGAACAGGGGAGGGAGGAGATGGTTGGAGAGATGAGAAAGAAGAGAACAAATTGGATTGCACCTGACGGGTATTGATGGTTCAGATTGTGAAAGAGTTGGGAGAAAATGTGAGGATTTAATGGTTGAGGTGTTGAGGTGTGTGATGAAGGAGGGATGTTGAGGGGATCTGGAGAGATGGCAATCAGAACTGAAGGAACTTGTTTGGATCTCCCGCATTTCGGTTTCAGAGGGAGTGTAGCCCATCTTCCAGCTTTCAACAGGCCGGGGGGGGTCCTCGGAGCAGGTGTGAAAAACAAAGGAAGTATGTTTAGGATGCCGACGAGAGGACCACATTGGCTAGGCCAAAAGTGTGAGAACACCAGCTAAAACACAATGGTGAGGGTATGATAGGAGCCGCTAGAGAGGGATGGAGTGGGCTGGGGTTCAATGTTGTTGCCTGGAAAGGAGTAGAGTGTTTTTAGAAGTGAAGAAGGATACAGTACTTGAGGCAAGAAAGAAAAAATGTGATGTAACATTGTTGGATGGAGAAGGTGCTGAAGAAACCAATTAGCTTGTTGAAATGGGTTAATGTTTGCCAAGGTTTATTGTGCTGTTAAAGACAGTACATTACAGTGTATTAAGATGTATTCTGTTTTAAATAGGCCTTTTTTTAAATAATAAATGATACACTCATCAGCCATTGAATGCTTTCACCATATTACCCCTTTGAGTCCTTCTCTCATCTCCTTTGTACAACCATAAAGTTTAGTGCTCTTAAACACTGAGCGAGATAATCTTGGGTCTCAGCAGTTGTAACATGAAAGTTGTTATTTTGAACGTAATGGATTCATTACTGTTCTACTCACATTCAAGCTAAAGGCAATGTCTAGTCTCTTCATTAAAATGGGACACAAACGGACAGTCCTGTAATTTCTGCTCCATTTGACTCTGAGAAGTCCCGGAATTGTCCTACTAGAGCTACACTAAATATCCAGTGTCTTTGAGATTCTCTACTGGAGAACAATGGTTATGTGAAATGATTACAACTCTTGAGAGATATGATGAAGCCAAAACGTTTATATCTACTGTAGGTGTAGAGATATGTGTAGAGATAGATCTATTGTCTTCTCAACAAAATAACTATGCTAATATAATCAATATGAGTAAAGAGCAATACATTGGCTTGCTTGAGACTCTTTAGTGAAGAACTCTGATTATGCAAAATGATCACAACTCAACTTATGAAAGATTGAGAATGACACACAAAAGTGTACATGTGTGTACCGAGACTTCATTACATCTCTGGCGATTCCACTTGTTCCTATATGAAAGGAAAAACAGAATGCATTGATCTTCTCATTTCCTAACCCTTGGTAAACGACTCACACCATCTGTTCCCAAATCCAATGAATTACCTTTCAGGGGAATGCGTGTTGATATGCCATGGCTCCCAGTTTCCCAGAGGCACGGAGCTTCCAAAGCCTTTCTCCCCATGTTCCTGACATGGTTTGGGCAGGAAGCCGCCAGTGGTGTATGGAAGTGACATCTTTTCATATCTGAGATACTCACAGACACTCAGATTACATTGTAGAATTGACTTGGGAGTATTAGGCTGTGTACGACCATAGACATGCTAGCTAACCTCGCCCTTGATGTGGTGTCTGTTTTATCTCCAAAGTCTAAATTTAATCCATTAAGTTTGTCATTCTCTGAATCTTGTGATCATTAAAACAAACATATACTGTATGTTGTCAAGATGCGTCTCAAGAACCTCAAATGTGCCTTCCAAGAATGTGTATTGATGTGTGTAGCACTGGAGAAGTATAGAGTGGGTTTAAGGTCATTTTCGACTCTGGTTGAGATATTATTTTGTGAAGTTCTATGGATTAACACAATCTTCACTCCTTGAAATTTACAAAGGAGTAGAGGGGAAGGGAGAAACTACTCAGAGAGAATTTAAATGTGGTTTAATGTGAGAGAGGACAGCAAGGAGGTGGAGGACACCCTCAGGTGGTTGACAGAGATGAACAGGAGGAGAGGAGTCTGTGACCAGCATGATAGAAGGACAGAAGGAAAAAAAACTAAGAACGGAAAAATGAAAAAACGTGTTAAAGAAGTATACAAGTATCTTCTGCATAGGAGTGATAGGAGGCAACTGGGAAAGGCAATGAGATGGCCCAGTGAGTGGGCGTCGAGTGATAAAAAACAGAGGGCCGTGAGCAAAGCCCTGGGTACACCTGTGCACTGAGTGTAATGAGCAGAGTCATACTCTCCAGGAAGCCAGAGGAAGTGAATGCCATTAGGAGAGTGGCGAGGAGAGCACGTCTGCATGTAGCCTACTGGTGGGTTCAGAGATCTGCACCACAGTGGAAACCAAAAATTATATTTTGTTTTAGATCAACAAATAGAAGGGTGAAATGTTTGTTCTGTATACCCCAATATGATGAAGGACATAGAGGGCAAACTCAACCTTGGATATTTCTCCCCATTATTAAAGTGATGAATGGAAATTACATCGCTGTGATTTCATGACACTGCAAACAAGTTCACCGAGTGAAAAATGAGTACAAAGCATTTAACTGTTAAAGATAGGGCTGACTACTGCCCCCTTTGGAGGAATTGCGTGCCCATAGTAAACAGAAAAAAAATCTGTCAAAAATTGCTAATAGATGCATTTAATAATTTGTATTGAGAGAAAACACTCTAAAGCTTCTAAAACCGTTTAAATTATGTCTGTATGTAAAGCAGAACTCTCAGGGCAGCCATTCTCCCAAACTCTCTCTTGTCATCAGAAAAATTCCCCAAGCAGCTACAGACCCAGGAACAGTTTCTCTGTCTTCAGCGCGATGTCTGCTTTCAATGGGGCTTCTCATTGTGAGAATCGCCGCTCACGAGACTTTTGGCGGGCTGAAACCTTCCGGTCACGCGAAAAAACAGGTTACTCTCATGCGTGCCTCGGCTCCAGTGCTCTCTTTCTTCCAGGATTGACTATTGAAACGATGTGTGTGTTTCTGTTCGTGCTTAGGATTGTTGTCCACCTTTATAACATGCTAAAGCTTGATTCTGAACTTAGTTTGATCAGTTTAGTCAACATATAATATGTAATTTTGACGTTTTGGTGCGCATCCACTTGAATTTTGGCTGCATTTCAACCGAAATATGTCGCGTTTGATAACCTAAAGACACAGACTTCAAAACTAAACGCTGTTTTTGGTAAGTATAATTCCTTCCAGGTCTTCTGTGGAAGAACATCAAAGGTAAGGGAATATTTACGTGGTAAATTTGGGTTTCTGTGGACTCCAAGATAGAGGCGACATAATGCTAATTTCTGAGCGCCGTCTCATGTTATAGCCTAGTGAACGAATTATGTAACGTTAAAAATAAATGTAACACAGCGATTGCATTTAGAAGAAGTGTATTTTTATATATATATGTAGAACATGTATATTTAGTCAAAGTTTATGATGTGTATTGCTTGTTATCTGACGTTATCTGCCGGAGCTATCGTCATTTCTCCTGACATTTTAGTAGCATTTTTTGAACAATGCGTCATTGTAAACAGAGATTTATGGATATATATAGCATATTATTGAAAAAAACATAAATGTACTGTGTAACATGTTCTATTACTGTCATCTGATGAAGATTTTCAAAAGGTTAGTGCATTATTTTTCTTTTAATTCTGCGTTTGTTGATTGCATATTTTGTTCAACTTGGCTATGCAAATTAGCTGTGTCTTCGGTGGTGGTTTGACATAAATATGTGCTATGTTTTCGCCGTAAAAGATTTTAGAAATCTGACTTGCTGGGTAGATGAACAAGGTGTTTATCTTTCATTTGAGATATTGGACTTGTTAATGTGTGGAGGTTAAATATTTCTAAGAATATTTTTGCGTTCCAGCTGAACGTGGGAGGGGGTCGTTCCCAAATGGGAACCCTAACCCGTCAACAGGTTTTAAATTAGCAGTAGAAACGCGCAATTGAAAACAACCATTTTGAGCGATCCCTAGAGTGCTTCGACAACAACAACAGCAGCAACAAAGGGATGAAATCATTAATTATATTAGTGTTTCACACAAAGTCATCAGTACGACCTATTTTGCCACAGTTCCGGACTCTGTCTCCTCGTGTGGGGATTTGCTGCTGTAATATATATGCACTGAATGTGTGAAGAAATTAAGGAGCATTTGTAATTGAGCCCTAAAAGTAATGTCTTGTGTTTACTCTGCATGTTCACACAGTTAGATCACATTGTCATGCTTACATTCAAGCTACATTTAATTTTGTTGAATGTGAGCTCAAGTCACCCAGGGTGAGCAATATGAATTGGGTTGTAGCCCTGTTGTAGCCCTGAAACTGCTACATGTCCTCATTTCCTATCTCTTTCAGTCTCATTTAGCTCATATAGTATTAGACTGGAAAACAAAGTAATACAAAAAACACAGTCCTGCAAGATGGACAATGTTTTCTCACCCCTTCCTCTGCTAGGTTGCCAAAACAGAGATAGTTACCAAATTGTTGAAGCACAAAGTACTAACAACGCAGCTCATGGCTATGTTCAACCTTTTCTCTCTAGAATGGGGAGAGATGGCTGTTGAATTCTTCATTGTTTATAGGCCTAGTTGGTGAGGAGATTAACTGGGAGCAATTTTGCTTGGCAGAACAAGGGAGCGTCACAGGTGAGAATCTAATTTACTCTCCAGACAAAATCACCCCCTTGTTCCTACCAGCAAAATATTCTGCACAAATAGACCTACTTTTTAGAAAAATAATTGGTCATCAAATGGTCATACATACATTATATTATTGTTCATAATCTTCACAACCTTAAAATGACGTTCATTATTTATTCCCTGTTGTTTTCCTTTTAACCAGGCACTGATGCAAAGTTAGGGAAGGTGCACTGAGGTATGATTGTACCGTCAAGGTCCACATTGAGATGAGCGAATGATGAATGCAATTGACTAAATTATAGAGCAGAACATATCCCTTAAACCTCCTGTGGGACAGGTGTTAGCTTGAGTGACAAGTCACAATTATACCACGACTAACACGACTGATACTCACCCAGAGTAAAACGAATGAATTCCTCTGAGGTTCCAGCTCAGTTAAAAGGAATAAAAACTGATACAAAAATATGTTTTATTCTGTGAAAGTCAGTCACTGTGTAGATGTAAATCACAGTGTTGAAGGGGTTTTAGTGACAACAGTACCTAGAAGTGACTCTAAGACTCTTCAATCTACATGAAATAATTGCAGCCTTCATCACACTTTTGTTGCTGATATCAAAATATAGTTGTGAACTTCTGAATTCTCACTCATTGTGATGTCAGCTGCTTTGGAAGTGTCGCGGTCACGCTGACCACATTCCCCTCTAAAGCCTGTTATGGCAAGGAGCATGCAACCGCAGCCTTTGATGATCTTTCATCAGAATGCAGTGCACGGAGTCCTAGTTCCACAATAAATCGTTGTTTTGTTCCATAATGTCCAATACTAGTGTCCAATTAGCTGCATTTTCTACCACTTTCAGCTCACTTTCAGCTCACAGGACAACTCGCACAAACTTCAAAAATATATATTCCAGGTTGAATAATCTGGTCAAACTAAGTAGAGAATCAGTCTTCAGGATGTTATTTTCATATATATCTAATAACGTTCCAACCGGATCAAACGTTTTCAGCTGCAGCCAAATGGAACGAAGGTGGCACCCACAGAGAAATGCGCCACAGGAAAATGGCATTCTGTCGGGACAGTGACTATTTCCCCTCCCATTCGGTCAAAGTTCACAGCAAAAAATCCATTCCACTTTCTACTGAATGAGGACATCTAGTGGAAGGCGTAGATCCATATCTTGTTGGGAAAGGAGGGGGCGATGACGTCAAAGTTGACCCACATTCAGAATTTCACTTCCTGTTTGGAAGATTGCCTGACCTATGAGTTCTGTTATACTCACAGACATAATTCAAACAGTTTTAGAAACTTAAGTGTTTTCTCTCCAATAGTAATAATAATATGCATATATTAGCAATCTAGGACAGAGTAGGATGCAGTTCACTATGGGCACGCAATTCATCCAAAGTGAAAATACTGCCCCCTATCCTCAACAAGTTTAAGCCGCTCCTTTCTTTTTGTCTCTGTCTCGCAGACTTGGAAAGCAAATGTTTGACAGCTAATGTGTCTAGCTAAGTTGGGTAAAGTACGCTCCACATCCTAGTAATGAGGTACATGAGTGGGATGAGGTCTTTATCCTTCATTTGACAGTAACACCAAAGTATTGGAACAAAACTGTTTGATATGACTGGGTTTCTCTTTGTTTCTTCTCATTTGAGACTAAAGAGAAGCAAGTGTCTCAGAAAGGTATCTTATTAAGGTGTTTACAATGGTTATTTTTCATTGCCTTTCATCTGTTTCTGGTTGAACGCACACAACAATGTCTTTTCAGTGTAGCTTTTTTTTTTGCTGTGTTTCCAGACTAGAAAACAAGTGACATTTAAATGAGCCAATCATGATATATTGAATGGATGTTTTGTGGATAGTATGGGCTTTTGGGTAATGCCATTTGACATAAATCTCTGATCTCCATCAAAAAAGAGAATAATCTATCCGTCATACTGCATGATACACCCTTAGTTATAATAGGTGGAAATGTTGAGTGCTGTTATAATGTAATGGACATTTAAATAACTAAACAAACTCAACCCTCATCACCACATCTGTCTTTTGTTTTGAATTTGTCGCCCTGCACTTTCACTGGCTGTTGTCATATCGATCCCGTTAACGCTACCCATCCCAGTAGCGGGATAATTGTCATCAGCAACCGCTGAATAGCATAGCGCCACAGTCAAATAATATTGCAAAAAAATATTCATATTCATGAAATCACAAGTGCAATATAGGAAAACACAGTTTAGCCTTCCACCTGTTGTCTCAGATTTTGAAATTATGCTTTACAGCGAAAGAAATCCAAGCATTTGTGTAAGTTTATCGATAGCATAACATAACATTATGTACACTAAGCACTAAGATGTGATGTGATGTTAGCTCACCAAGGAGCCCCTCCACAGTAAACTGTTGACTCACTACTGGATAATGGCATGTGTTTACTCAACCCAATCCCATTTCCCCTCTTAGGGAAGCTGCGAATTTTCCCAGCTTTTTGTTAAAAATCGCGCAACATTTCAAAGTCCTGCTACTCATGTTTGGAATATAGTATATGCAAATGATAAGTATGTGTGTATAGAAAACACTCCGAAGTCTCTAAAAACTGGTTAAATCGTGTCGGTGGCTATAACACAACGTGTTTAGCAGTAAAAATCCCTCGAAAAACTGTTCTCCAAAAACACAAAAATATATTACTCCGCCAGTCAATGTATTGTTCAAGACGAATGCAAATACATGAAGCAGTAATGTAAACGCCTACAGCTTCCACACAATGTCGCCAGTGCTGGCATTTTGAGCAGACTTAATCCTTGGTTCTATTACGTTTGACCCTTTCCTGTTTCAGTCTGTCAACAGGAAGTTTTTAAAATGTGAAAGATGGCCGTTGATTTCCAGACTAGCTGGTATCGAATACAGATCGCCCTGTGATGAATTGTATAGCTAATTAACGTTTATTAATACCTAAAGTTGGTTTAGAAAAGTAGTTTGAAGTGTTTTGTAAAAGTATATAGGCACCTTTTGTCATTTTAAAAAGTGACGTTGCGTCTTGTAAAAGGGAATATTCCTGGATCAGACCGGTCTTCAGAAAATGACATTTTGGCTATACAATGACGGATTTAATCGGGAAAAAGACCCAAGTGTGATGTTTATAGGATATATAGGAGTGCCAAGAAAGAAGCTCGTCAAAGGTAATGAATGTTTTATATTTTAATTCTGCGTTCTGGGTAGCGCCGGCTCCCGCAAAATCTGTCGTTTAAGTAGCTTGGCAGTACTTTGGGGGTGTATGCTATCAGATAATAGCTTCTCATGCTTTCGCCGAAAAGCATTTTACAAATCTGACTCGGTAGCTAGATTCACAACGAGGGTAGCTTTAATTCAGTACCTTGTATGTGTGTATTAATGAAAGTTTGAGTTTTATCAAAAACTATACGTGACACACTTGAAATTTCCGCTGATTTGATCCCCACCACGGAACCGCTTCTCTAACAAGGTGTTACTAATTAGACATTTCTGAATGAACAAAATATCCGCTTATGTTGCCTTGGCACTTATAGTAAACAGTGTAAAATCTCTGCCGAACACGTCAACTAAATTAGGTATTAGACTATGGTGTAAAATGTCTGCGTATATATATCAAATAAATACCTTGTAAGCTTTAAGAGAAATACCTTTTGAACAGCCTTATTGACACCCAGTAAGGAACTCCTTTGTGGTTTGAGGTTAATCTACATCGCTCTTTATCCCATGGTGACGGACACATCCCTGTGTGCCCGTGCCATATTTAATGCATGATGTCATTTCAGATAAGAAGTCAACAGGAAATAGGGCATCGCTGTGGGGACACTGGACTCTGGTATGTGTGTGTCCAACAAGCTGTTCTCACCATCCCCAGTAGAGCTATACAGGCCTACACTTTTCCATTTGGGGGGTGAGAAGTCAATGTTTCTAGCCTGAATGTGAATGTTCATGACACAGCAATACTCTGATAGCTCTATATAGACAGAGGGAATTGCTATGTGTTCACATCAACGTGGATAGTATTTTACAGAGAAAAGTACAGCAGGCGAGGAAAAACTCATGACCCGAATCAGTTAGGTACAGTATATGGATATCAGCTGTTATTAGTTTTAACTCAATGGAATTGATTGTGACAAAGGACAAATAGCCTCCTTCCATCCCTTCTCTGCCACCATCCCTCTCTACATGCCTGCTTCTATAAAAGTCTACCAACATCACAAAAAAAAGAGGTCCTCAGGAAAACATATTTTCAAATGTGTTTTAAAACGGGAAACTACATACAATCTCATGGCTTTTCAGATTGTATGTATGTGTGTGTGTGTGGTTTATTGGTCCTCCGAATGGGTTGGATTTGTATGAGGGACATTGTTTTCCCACACGGGGCTTTGCGACGGTCCCCTCCTCATGAAGATTGCCTTGTTAACCCACTCAGCGAGTGAGTACAGGATTGCACTTTATTTAATGTATGGTGGCATCTCTCCAACATTATCCTTTTTACATTACGGTGAGCTGTGAGCTCTGCCACCATAGCCACCACTCCAATCTCTTTCTATTATGGTTTCTCTCCTACCTGCCTCGTACCGACTCTCATCCCCATCATTACACTGTGATAAACTTCTGATGACGATTATCCTTTCAGAGAGACGAGTGGGAGTCATTTTCTGTCACTGAGGATTTGAGAGGTCTGATGAATACAAATGGAGTAGGAAATTATAGAGTATAAAACACTCCAAATGAATGGAGTGACGAGGAGAGAGGTTGTAATTTCCTCTTTGTATGCACACCTCAGATTCTAATATGGCTGTTCGCGTGACGTTTCAAATAATCAGGATATTTTATCTTATGAGTTTTGCGGGTACTCTCTGTCCATTTCTATTGTAGCTTTTGGCCATAGGCTTTATTAAAACAAGAATCACATTTACCTCTATTACAGTACCCTGAACATTATTTAAAAAAATATCATACAGGATACACAGTCCACATTATCCATACAGGAAAGGAAATTGCCCTGTGTAATGTATGGGAAAGACAGCTAAGTAGGCTACACATGAATTAGACATTTTGACAAGGACAATTTCACATTGTAATTGTTTCAGCTAGTGCGCGAATCTACTTTAGATTCAGAATGGTGCTGTGCAGACAGAATGAATTGCCTCATTGTTACTACTCTGTCTATCTTGCAAATGCACAATACAAAGAGACAGCAAGTCAGGACAATGAATATAGATTAAATCGGAAATATTTGCACAACTAATTGCCTCCAAATGCTTTCCTAGTAAACAAAACAACAAGCTCCTGCAATATCACTGCCAGAGAGCTGCCAAAACATTGTGTAACCAACCACCATAATGATTTAATTCACACCCAAATTAATGAAAATGTTTTTAGAAGCCTGTGCGCAACTGTCAAATTACTGAAATTTCAAATCACTGCACGAAAAACATAGCACGGTGGGAAAATAATTATACACAGAACAAGTGTTGCAGACGAGCAATCAAGGACGGAACAGATGTTTGCTGAAATGTGACGTGGGTAAAGTTCACAGGAGTTTTTCCTTCGTTCTACGTTTTTCCTTCATTCTTTTAGAAGTGCTAGTACTGCATCTGAACACTTATACCTACGTGAGGTAAAACAACATTCATTAAGTCCCTCTGAGGGCACAGACAGAGCTGGTGATTTATTCCTACTAATGTTTTATTAATACAGACGTCTGTCTGAGGGGGAAACGTTGCCTTTTCTCACCGCCACACTTCCCTTTGAAGATATCAATCATTCTAACTCTCTCTAATGACACCTCATCAAGCCTGATGGATGACAAGCTCCTACCAGCTTCTAGGCTGAACTTTAGTCTGAAAGTGAAATTCAGATCAGAAACTGCTGATGGAAAATCAAAGGCAGTACAGTTACAGTGTTCAAGGATATGTAACATGGCTCTAAAGATAATATCTGATTAACCTTGAATTTCAATTGTGTTGTTTTGTGAGGTGTTCTGAGGTACTTAGCTATGAATACGTTCCTTAATGAAACAACAGTCTTAAGACAGTCTTAAAAGAAGAGGCTAAATATTCTATATTAAAAATGAGTCCCAATCGTATTGTTTTCAGAGTTATAAACAGCATGGTGGGTCCCCTGCGGGACAGTTGAGCTAACGTAGGCTAATACGATTGGCATAAGCTTGTAAGTAACAATAACATTTCCCAGGACATCTGATATGGGCAGAAAGCTTAAATGCTTGTTAATTCAAATGCACTGTCCAATTTACAGTAGCTATTACAATGAAATAATACCGTGCTATTGTTTGAGGAGAGTTATTAATAAACAAATTAGACACATTTGGGCAGTCTTGATTCAACATTTTGAACATAAATGCAATGGTTCATTGGATCAGTCTGAAACTTTGCACATACACTGCTGCCTTCTAGTGGCCAAAATGTAAATTGCACCTGGACTGGAATAATACATTATGGTCTTTCTCTTGCATTTCAAAGATGATGGTACAAAAAAACATCAGGTTTTTCTTTGTATTATCTTTTACCAGATCTAATATGTTATTATCCTACATGTCTTTTACATTTTATGGATGTTCTAGCTGTGTCTGAATCCTGGCTTAGGAAGACCACCAAAAATTCTGAAATTTTCATCCCAAACCACAACATTTTCAGACAAGATAGAACTGCCAAAGGGGGCGGTGTTGCAATCTACTGCAAAGATAGCCTGCAGAGCTCTGTCCTACTATTCAGGTCTATACCCAAACAATTTGAACCTCTACTTTTAAAAATCCACCTCTCTAAAAACAAGTATCTCAATGTTGCCGCCTGCTATAGACCACCCCCTGCCCCCAGCTGTGCTCTGGACACCATATGTGAACTGATTGCCCCCCATCTATCTTCAGAGCTCGTGCTTCTAGGCGACCTAAACTGGAACATGCTTAACACCCCAGCCATCCTACAATCTAAGCTTGATGCCCTCAATCTCACACAAATTAGCAATGAACCTACCAGGTACCTCCCCAAAGCCTTAATCATGGGCACCCTCATAGATATCATCCTAACCAATTTGCCCTCTAAATACACCTCTGCTGTCTTCAACCAAGATCTCAGCGATCACTGCCTCATTGCCTGCATCCGTAATGGGTCAGCGGTCAAACGACCTCCACTCATCACTGTCAAACGCTCCCTGAAACACTTCAGCGAGCAGGCCTTTCCAATCAACCTGGCAGGGTTATCCTGGAAGTATATTGATCTCATCCCGTCAGTAGAGGATGCCTGGGTATTTTGTTTTTAAATGCCTTCCTAACCATCTTAAATAAGCATTCCCCATTCAAGAAGTTTAGAACCAGGAACAGATATAGCCCTTGGTTCTCCTGACTGCATTTAAACCAACACAAAAACATCCTTTGGCGTTCTGCATTAGCATCGAACAGCCCCCGTGATATGCAGCTGTTCAGGGAAGCTAGAAATCATTATACACAGGCAGTGCAAGCCAAGGCTAGCTTTTTCAAGCAGCAATTTGCTTCCTGCAACACTAACTCAAAAAAGTTCTGGGACACTGTAAAGTGCTTCTACACCTGCACTGCTTGCTATTTGGGGTTTTAGGCTGGGTTTCTGTACAGCACTTTGAGATATCAGCTAATGTACAAAGGGCTATATAAATAAATTTGATTTGATTTGATTTAAAGTCCATGGAGAATAAGAACACCTCCTCCCAGCTGCCCACTGCACTGAAGATAGGAAACACTGTCACCACTGATAAATCCACCATAGTTGAGAATTTCAAAAAGCATTTTTCTACGGCTGGCCATGCTTTCCACCTGACTACTCCTACCCCGGTCAACAGCACTGCACCCCCCACTGCAACTCGGCAAAGCCTTCCCCATTTCTCCTTCTCCCAAATCCAGTCAGCTGATGTTCTGAAAGAGCTGCAAAATCTGGACCCCTACAAATCAGCTGGGCTAGACAATCTGGACCCTTTCTTTCTAAAATAATCTGCCGAAATTGTTGCCACCCCTATTACTAGCCTGTTCAACCTCTCTTTCGTGTCGTCTGAGATTCCCAAAGATTGGAAAGCAGCTGCGGTCATCCCCCTCTTCAAAGGGGGAGACACTCTTGACCCAAACTGCTACAGACCTACATCTATCCTACCCTGCCTTTCTAAGGTCTTAACCGCCATCGATAAGAAACATTACTGTGCAGCCGTATTCATTGATCTGGCCAAGGCTTTCGACTCTGTCAATCACCACATACTCATCGGCAGACTCGACAGCCTTGGTTTCTCAAATGATTGCCTCGCCTGGTTCACCAACTACTTCACTGATAGAGTTCAGTGTGTCAAATCGGAGGGTCTGCTGTCCGGACCTCTGGCAGTCTATGGGGGTGCCACAGGGTTCAATTTCTTGGACCGACTCTCTTCTCTGTATACATCAATGATGTCGCTCTTGCTGCTGGCGAGTCTCTGATCCACCTCTACGCAGACGACACCATTCTGTATACTTCTGGCCATTCTTTGGACACTGTGTTAACAACCCTCCAGGCAAGCTTCAATGCCATACAACTCTCCTTCCGTGGCCTCCAATTGCTCTTAAATACAAGTAAAACTAAATGCATGCTCTTCAACCGATCGCTGCCTGCACCTGCCCGCCTGTCCAACATGACTACTCTGGACGGCTCTGACTTAGAATACGTGGACAACTACAAATACCTAGGTGTCTGGTTAGACTGTAAACTCTCCTTCCAGACCCACATCAAACATCTCCAATCCAAAGTTAAATCTAGAATTGGCTTCCTATTTCGCAACAAATCATCCTTCAATCATGCTGCCAAACATACCCTTGTAAAACTGACCATCCTATCAATCCTCGACTTCGGCGATGTCATTTACAGAATATAGCCTCCAATACCCTACTCAACAAATTGGATGCAGTCTATCACAGTCGAATCCATTTTGTCACCAAAGCCCCATATACTACCCACCATTGCGACCTGTATGCTCTCGTTGGCTGGCCCTCGCTTCATACTCGTCGCCAAACCCACTGGCTCCATGTCATCTACACAACCCTGCTAGGTAAAGTCCCCCCTTACCTCAGCTCGCTGGTCACCATAGCATCTCCCACCTGTAGCACACGCTCCAGCAGGTATATCTCTCTAGTCACCACCAAAACCAACTTTCTTTGGCCGCCTCTCCTTCCAGTTCTCTGCTGCCAATGACTGGAACGAAGTACAAAAATCTCTGAAACTGGAAACACTTATCTCCCTCACTAGCTTTGAGCAGCTCACAGATTACTGCACCTGTACTTAGCCCACCTATAATTTAGTCCAAACAACTACCTCTTTCACTACTGTATTTATTTAATTAATTTATTTATTTTGCACCCCATTATTTTTATTTCTACTTTGCACATTCTTCCACTGCAAATTTACCATTCCAGTGTTTTACTTGCTATATTGTATTTACTTTGCCACCATGGCCTTTTTCTGCCTTTACCTCCCTTATCTCACCTCATTTGCTTACATCGTATATAGACTTGTTTATACTCTATTATTGACTATGTTTGTTTTACTCCATGTGTAACTCTGTGTCATTGTGTGTGTCGAACTGCTTTGCTTTATCTTGGTCAGGTCGCAATTGTAAATGAGAACTTGTTCTCAACTTGCCTACCTGGTTAAATAAAGGTGAAATTTAAAAAATTAAAATAGAAAATTCCACAAACTTCAAACTGTTTCCTTTCAAATGTTACCAAGAATATGCATATCCTTGCTTCAGGGCCTGAGCTACAGGCAGTTAGATTTGGGTCTGTCATTTTAGGCAAAATCCCTACCTTTTAAGAAAGCAGAGAGGGGGTGGATGATCTTATGTTCATCGAAGTTTATGTTATCACATGAAGACAGTTACCCGCCACAGAACATGGATGTATAATGACTATGCGCAGGTAACAAGACTATCTTTGTCATTTCGATGCCAACTGCCCCTCCATTTTCAGATTCCTAGTTCCAGCTCCCATGCTGCTCAGACAAATGAAATTCCTCTCAGATTCCACTATGTAGAGACTAGCAGAACTCCATGGTAATGCAACCATACTGGTCATTTATTTTATTTTGAACACCCTACCTGCCCTACCTCAGACAAATCCAATCTGGCAACCTTTCCCAGGTCTGGTTCAATCTTCTGGACCAGAGGCTAGGAAAACAGACCCCTGACCAAGGCTGCAAACCTTGATCACTCTTGACACAGTGGGCGGTTGATGGGTTGAGTTCGGAACTATACAAGGAAAGAGGTTGTGAACCCACCCCAAGTACTAAATGAATCATTCCAACATTCTCTATTCTGCAGCTAAAACAGCGCCGTGAGCAAAGAGAAAGAGAGTCAGAGTTGACACCATTAACAACATAACAAGCTCCAGTGCCTCTCGGTAAAACAAATGAAATCATGAAGATGTGTTTTTATATTACTTATTTCTTCACTTCCTTTGCTTCTAACCTTGGGGACACAATCCATCATCATTCTTGCCTCGGCTCATGGCTCTGCAGGTTTTCACTCATGTCAGGTGTGTGCCATATGGTGTCCCCAACAAAATACTTCTTCTTATCCTCCTCCATCTCCCTTTTTCTCTCTCTCTTACCCTGTACTTTTGGCCTTTAATAATAGAGGAGAAACACTTGGCAAGCCACCTGGAAGACGACCGGCTTCTTAATTAAATCCAATGTTAAAGGGCAACTCCAGCACATTTTCAATATCTACAGCACAATACTATTGTCAAAATATGTGAAAAAAAACGCATTTCTACATCTTGTAAAAAAATATATACATTTAAAAAGTTTCACCCGAAGACATCAAAGTTTAGAAGCATTTTGAAAACACTGAGATTTGCAGTGACGTGGAGAGCAAAAAAAAAAAACCTCTCTTGGGCTAGAAATGTTGCAGGTTTTGAACATCAGTTTTTTACCTTTAATCCTACCCTGTGATGTCATGGAGAACCATTTTTTTAGGCCCTTATCTTTTTAACCACAGATCATAGAAACGTGCTGTTTTCACATACATTATGTAGACACTGTTATAGTGCTGGAGATGATGAATGTGATGCACTTTAACAAATAGAGGTTAAATATGACACAAAAAGTAACATTTTCAAGATGAATCTGCCTGAGAGGCAGATAAGGCCATATTCAACCCAGCTACACAGACAGGCAGACAGTAAAGATACATATATTATCTCTGTGTATTACTAATAAGATTGTTCTGTGGGAAGAGAAACTGTTTATTAGCTCATATTCCCACGGATATGGAGGAAAGTCTAAATGGAGAAGGCATAGGCATGTGTGTGTGTGTGTGTGTATGTTCTAAAATGTAATGCTAAATGTGGGTGTCTATGTTCAAATTAAATAGGTGTCTGTGTCTAGGTCACAGAGGCTGCCTCACAAAGCAATATTCATGTCCTTAAAAAAAACACGTCAGCCAAAAATGAGTTATAATCTAGGGCAGAGAATGGCAATGCATCAGGGTACCTGTACAACATTCTACATCAAACTGGAAATTACTTGCCCTCCCTTGATCTCCAAATACATAATTGTATGTAAAAAATACTCTTTGCATGTGTTTGCCTTGTTATAAATAATTAACCCCTTAAAACTTCTTACGGCTGAAATCCCGTTAACCATTTGCGTGTAGGGGGCAGTATTTCCGTTATTGGCTAAAAAACGTACCCATATGAAACTGCCTATTTATCAGCCCCAGAAACTAGAATATGCATATAATTGACAGATTAGGATAGAAACCATTCTAAAGTTTCCAAAACTATAAAAATATTGTCTGTGAGTATAACAGAACTGATATTGCATTGCATTTGTTGTGTAACTGGGAGTCTCTTGAGTGAAAACATCCGAAGATCATCAAAGGTAAACCATTTTTTTGATTGCTTTTCTGATTTTCGTGACCTAGCTACTTAACTTCTCTAGGGTAGGGGGCAGCATTTGGAATTTTGGATGAAATGCGTGCCCAAATTAAACTGCTTTCTACGCAGGCCCAGAAGATAGGATATGCATATATTTGGTAGATTTGGATAGAAAACACTCTAAAGTTTCCAAAACTGTTAAAATAGTGTCTGAGTATAACTGAACTGATTTGGCAGGTGAAAACCTGAGATTCAATGCCATTACAGTATCCATTGACTTAGGACTCAAAATGCAGTTCCTATGCCTTCCACTAGATGTCAACCGTCTTTAGAAATTGTTTAAAAAAAAGAAAATTAGGGAGTAAGAGCAGTCTGAGTGAGTGGACCCTGCCGTGTCACAGAGCTTTTTCATGCGTGCAACCGAGTGAGTGGCTTTCTTGTTTACCTTTTATATTGACGACGTTATTGTCCAGTTGAAATATTATCAATTATTTAGGCTAAAAACAACCTGAGGATTGAATATAAACATCATTTGACATGTTTCTATGAACTTTACGGATACAATTTGCCTTTTTTTGTCTGCTTATTGTGACTGCGTTTGAGCCAGTGGATTACTGAAGAAAATGTGCGAACAAAACAGAGGTTTTCGGATATAAAGAGAGACTGTATCGAACAAAAGGAACTTTTATTGAATAAATTAATGTCTTCTGAGTGCCACAATATGAAGATCATCAATGGTAAGTGATTCATTTTCTCTCTATTTCTGACTTGTATAACTCTTCTACTTGGCTGGTTACTGTTTGTAATGATTTGTCTGCTGGGCTATGTTCTCAAATAATTGTACGGTATGCTTTCGCCGTAAAGCATTTTTAAAATCTGAATCCGTGGTTGGATTCACAAGAAGTTCATCTTCAAGCGAGATAATTGTCACCAGCAACCACTGAATAGCATAGCGCCACAGTCAAATAATATTACTAAAAATATTTATGTTCAAGAAATCACAAGTGCAATATAGCAAAACACAGTTTAGCCTTTTGTCAATCCACCTGTCTCAGATTTTGAAATTATGCTTTACAGCGAAAGCAATCCAAGCGTTTGTGTAAGTTTATCGATCGCATGACAAAAAATTAAGTACACTTAGCATCAGGTAGCTTGGTCACAAATCAGAAAAGCAATCAAATAAATTGTTTACCTTTGATGATCTTTGGATGTTTTCACTCATGAGACTCCCAGTTACACAACAAAGATTAATTTTATATCCAAAATACCTCTGTTTGTTTGGCGCGTTATGTTCAGAAATCCACAGGAAAGAGCGGTCACGACAACACAAACAAAAATTCCAAATAATAACCGTAATGGTCACAGAAACATGTCAAACGTTTTATTTTATAATCAATCCTCAAGTTGTTTTTAAAATATATAAATCGATAATATATCAACCACAACGGTTGTTCAGTAAGAGAGGGAAAGGAAATGGCTGTCCGAACTGTTGCGCGAGCAAAACTCGTGACCACCTGACGCGATGTTATCTTTCTGGCTCATTTTTCAAAATAAAAGCCTGAAACTATGTTTGAAGACTGTTGACACCTTGAGGAAGCGATAGGAAAATGAATCTGGTTGATATCCCTTTAAATGGAGCAATGGGAGCAACATGGAATTTTCAAAATAGAAGCCACTTCCTTGTTTGATTTTTCTCAGGGTTTCGCCTGCAATATCAGTTCTGTTATACTCACAGACAATATTTGGACAGCTTTGGAAACTTTAGAGTGTTTTCTATCATAATCTGTCAACTATATGCATATTCTAGCATCTGGTCCTGAGAAATAGGCTGTTTACTTTGGGATCGTTATTTTTCGAAACATAAAAATAGTGCCCCCTAGCTTCAAGAGGTTAATAGTCACTGTGGGTACAACATCTCCTATACACTTCCTGCTCAACTCAGTCACCGTATCAGTGTATTCATCCATGTTTTTGTCTGAGGTACCCTAACAATATTCCAGTCCACGTCATCAAAACAACATTGAAGTGTCGACTGCCTATAGGAAGGAAGGAGCAAAATGGAGTCGTAATCAGATTTTCCAAAGGCAGGGCAGGGGAGGGCCTTGTAGGCAACCCAGAAGTTGGAGTAGCAGTGGTCAAGTGTTTTAGCAGCGCAAGTACTAAAGTTAATGTGTTGATAGAACTTTGGTAATGTTTTCCTCAAATTTGCTTTGTTAAAATCCCCATCTAGAATAAATGTGGCCTCAGGATTTGTGGTTTCCAGTTTGCATAAAGTCCGGTGAAGTTCTTTGAGGGCCGCCGTGGTATCGGCTTGAGGTGGAATATACACGGCTGTAACTATAAGGTAATATAGATAATACGGTCAGATTTAAATTGTGAGATATTCTAGGTCGGGTGAACAAAAGGACTTGAGTTCCTATATGTAATCACACCATGAGTAGTTCATCGTGAAATATACACCAACTCCCTTCTTCCAAAAGAGATAATTATTCCTGTCTGCGCGATGAACTGAGAACCCAACTGGCTGAACGGACTCAGACAGTATTTCCTGAGAGAGACATGTTTCCGTGAAACAGAGTGTTGCAATCTCTGATGTCTCTATGGAAGAAAATTCTTGCCCTGAGCTTGTCAACATTATTTTCCAAAGACTGAGCATTAGCGAGTAATATACTCTGAAGCGGTGGGTGGTGTGCGCCCTTCCTGAGTTGGACTAAAAGTCCGCTCAGAGTACCTCTTTTCCGCCAGCTGACTTTTGGAACAGCATCTAGGATCAGATCAATTGCCCTGGGGGGTACGAACAAAGGGTCCGTCGTATTCCTTGTCGTAATGCTGATGATCCTGGTGAGTTACCGTCGCTCTGATATCCAAAAGTTTTTCCCGACTGCATGTATTAACACAAAACAATGTCCTGGGCTAATAATGTCAGAAATAACACTTAAAAAAAGAAATACTGCAAAGCTTTCTAAGAGCTTGTTAGCATGGCAGCCCTATCCGTATGCGCCATGTTCCCATGTGGGTGTTGAATAAGGTTAAGTAGATATACTTACACTGAATTTATACTCTCTGTGTGCCCACTTTGACTGCTAAGGAGTTATGGCATTAGATGCAATTTGACCAACTGCTGGACTGTGAGTATGCTTTAGACCTGGACAGCTGTCTAGCCCACAGTGAAATGTGATGGATAGGTGAGTTATGTGGGACATATGGATATACCCAAGCATGAAAGAAATTCTGTTTGTGCCTTTCTTTCAGAATCTCATTCAAGGCAAATTGCCTACATACTTTTAGCTCAGTTTCTATTAGGGACGGAAAATAACAACCGCAATGAGGCTGCCGTTCGTTTTCAAAACCGAAAACAGAATCAATCTGGATTTTCTTGACAGTGAATCATTGATTTTCTCTCCTCTTTCCCAAACAGCTCCTTAGGGGTCATTTGTAAAGATTCACTGGCTAAGCGAACACATCAAGATGCAGCTGTCTGTTGTTAAAGAGACATCTGTCCCTCGTTTGTAGCCATGAACAGTATGCAGGATCACCCACGGCGGTGAGCAGGGTTGTGTCGGTGGTGATAAGCAGAGGGCATTACACTTGACAAAGTGTATTATTGTTTTTGACGGCTTGGAAGCCAGGCCAAATTCACAAGTATCTCATATCTGGCAGCACCATGAGTCAGCAATCCATTATCCATTCAGGAGAATTGGGAGAATACTTCTAATGTCAATGTACACTTGCATGCGTGCGTGAATGTCAAACTCAGAGTGTGTGAGTTGTGTCCACCTCTTCCATGAGAGCTGGCTGTATACAGTGCTAACATGATGAGCCTACTGTAATTTTCACATGGCAGGCTGAACATTTTTTTTATTTGACTATTCAAGTCAGAATTCTAATTTACAATGACATCCTACTCCGGCCAAACCCCGACGACGCTGGGCCAATTGTGCGCAACCATATGGGACTCCCAATTACGGCCAGATTCTAACCAGGTACTATAGCGATGCCTCTTGCACTGAGATGCAGTGCCGTAGACCGCTGCGCCACTCAGGAGCCCTTGGTTGGCCCTTGGTTGTCGTGTGTTAACCGTCTTCTAAAAGGCCAAGACCGCCAGAAGAACCCTTGACAAGCTCTTCTTGGTCGCCTTATCTTTCACAGTTCAGATAAAAATGTCATGCCTCTTAGTTAATCATGAAACCTCAAAGAGATTTGAACTTTTTAATTGACCAGATAACCTTTGGTGAAGAGATGTGCAGACTAGCTATATCATCCAAAGGACAAAAATAATCTGTCAATGGGTCTTAGTTTGGGTTTAGGAGGTAACCACGGGTTAACCCAGAACTAAAGTCTTTCATAATTGGTCAGTTGCTCGATTAAGTTCTGAGTCCATAAGTGTTAAGAAGAGAGAGAACAAGATTCAAAAACCGGAACAAAGAGCTCCACTGTCACGGCCGTCGTAAGAAGCGGACCAAGGTGCAGAGTGGTCAGCGTACATTTCTGTTTATTAGGTAAATGTCGCCAACAAACAACAAAACAAAGAAATTACAGTGAATCTTAACTTAGGCTATGATGCCTATAACAAAGTCAACTTCCCACAAATAACAAAGGGGAAAACACTGCCTACGTATGATTCCCAATCAGAGACAACGATAGACAGCTGTCCCTGATTGAGAACCATACCCGGCCAAAACATAGAACTAAAGAACATAGAATATAGAATGCCCACCCCATATCACACCCTGCCCGAACCAAATAGAGAAATAAAACGTCTCTCTAAGGTCAGGGCGTGACATCCACCCCCTCTCTTTTCAAGTAATAGGCAGTTCTATGGGACAAATGTCCCTTCCCCTTCCGAAATGTGAAAGTTGCTAACACCTACGAAATCCTGATTTGTCCAAATAACCAGTCACAAAAAACCCAAGCACCGGAACTAATGCTGCTGATCTCACGCATCCCATTGTATCATGACAGATCTACGGTACCATTTATGTTTACATATTCTGTCCACGAGAGATTAGGTTTAGGCAATACTGTGAGGAAACATGGCTTACTTTAAAACGTTTGTTGTGTCTTTACTACGATGGGCAACGTGCCTGTTTAATTATTTAATTTATAATGGAATCAGGATATTTGGCCATTTCGAAATGGACCTGGGTCCATTTTTTATGACCCCATAGTTTTTTTGAGGTTATGAGTTTTTTTTTACCAGATAAGTCTAGAATGTTTCTTAAGATATGCCTCTGCTGCCTCTGCTCAAAGTAGTTTTTGGAATAGTATGTATTAATAATATGAATGCAATGTGTTCTGAAAGCCAACTGGGGAGATGGTTGGGGCCATGCCTTAATGTACCATATATGAAGCAATGTGAATAAAGATTTTTATGGTCTTATTATTTTAAACTCTGCCTGGTTTCACTGGCTGGTTTAATGGCTTTGGAAAAAGGATCAGGTAGCCTTGCAAGCGGTTGCCTCGCAAAGTGTATACAAGTATTTGATACACTGCCGATTTTGCCGGTTTTCCTACTTACAAAGCATGTAGAGGTCTGTAATTTTTTATCATAGGTACACTTCAACGGTGAGAGACGGAATCTAAAAAAAATCCAATTCACATTGTATGATTTTTAAGTAATTAATTTGCATTTTCTTGCATAGATGCGCAACACGATAATGGGTCTCTTTTTTAAATGCATTTTACATGTACCTCAGTGTGTTTGACAAAGGAGATGCAATATCCCTGTCTGTTGTTTTCAACTGGGAAATGTAGGAAGCCAAAATAAACAAATTGAGGGAATCAATGAAACAGAGGCACTGGACCATGCAGGAAACAAAATGTACATAGAACAAACTCTCTGCACGACAGATATGTATTTCCTTTAACAATAAACTGAAACACCTTAGCAATAACTTCCAAAGTCAATTTTTGATTTAAGATGACATATTACTGATAATAACAAAGCAACGTTTCCAATGTTGGAGAGCAGAGTAGAATCATTGGTAGATTACAGTATATTAGAGTAAGGAAACATTTTAAAACAATTATAATTAGGGGGTAGATTAGCTTTAATATTGCAGATTGTAGCTTACATTAATGTAATTGCCTGGATAATTTCCAATCCCCATATATATATATATATATATATTTTTTTTTTTTTTTTTTAACCCTTTTATGCGTGAGTTCCAAATATACGTTTTTTTATGCACGTGATGTTAGAAGGTTCTCTCCATTCCAGAATGTGATTGTTACGTAAAGCCTGTTTTTATTTATAAGCTGTTTTCAACTTGTCAATTTCAAATTATTTTCTAAGAACAGTTTGAATAAGGTGTGTTCCGCCTCATTCATTCACATAAAATAAGTCATTTTTACTTTTGCGGACCAATACATTTTTTTGACATTACTGATTCAGACAAAATTCCCCAAACACTTCCCAATTGTTTGGGTATTTCAAGTCTGCAGTCATTTCAGTAGTCATCTCCTGTCCTGCACACACGTGTTCACATTTTCCGTCTGTTGCCTGCGTCGCAGTCAGTTGTTTTCGTTACCAATAATAACTTTGGAAATGTGTGCGTTTCTATCAAAGTGAGTGCCTTATTACATTATAATAGCTTCTGCATGTTATGTTATGTTGTTTCTATTGTAGCAAAATATTTGTGTGGGAATTCCTGATAACCGTGGACACGCGAGGTAACATTACTAATTTCATATCCTTTATGGTGTTATACTCAATGCTTAGGTAGCTAGCTACATTTTTCTATAAGCTCTGGCAAACAATGCTAATTGCTTCAGAGAAGCATTAGCATGTGTTGTATTTTGAAGCTACCCTGGCCTTATGACTCCCAAGTGGCGCAGCTGTCTAAGGCACAGCGTCTCAGTGCTAGAAGCGTCACTAGACACCCAGGCTCAAATCTAGATTGCGTTTCTATCAAAGTAAGTGCCTTATTACGTTATAATAGCTGTATGTTGTGTTATACTGTTTCAACTGTAGCTCATTGTTTATGGAGGATAATGTATTTGTGTATATTCCTTATAACCGTGAACACTCGAGGTAACGTTACTAATTTCATAACCTTTATGGTGTTATTTTCAATCGTGCTCATGTACAGTGGGGAGAACAAGTATTTGATACACTGCCGATTTTGCAGGTTTTCCTACTTACAAAGCATGTAGAGGTCTGTAATTTTCCATCTATTTTCTTCCATTTATCTTAATTCAACGAATCTTCCTAAATAGTCTCTAAATTATAGATGATATTGTCTTAACATGCCTGCAATTTATTTTGATTTAGAGTTGAGTTATTGAGATCTGAAACTTCAGCCGGACAGAACCAACCTTCAGGCCAAGGAACTGAACCAAAACAAGAGCAGAAAAAAGGAAAATCATTTTTTTGTGTTGGCCCATCTGAAAATGTCTGTAGGAGCAAAAAACAAATTCACCTTCCAGGCCCACAGAGACAAAGGCTGGAACAGAAGAGGAAAATGGAAAAGAAAACAAACAGGAATCCACTAAAGGAGCTTGTGCCAAGACAACGGGTCACCTTTTAAATGTTAATGATGATGATCATTGTATAATTAGGACGAGGTGACAATGCCAATTTGTGTACGTGACTGCAGAGCCTTTTATACTCTACTGATGCACTGTACTTTCAGCAACATCTCCTGTTAGTAACAAGGTTGTGATCAGGATAACTTGTTTGGTTTTAGTTGTTCAATAGATGACTAATATGAGAGCTTAATACTATTGTAGGCAATTCCTGAGAGTAGAGTATGACACCCACACTAATAAAGTATTTTTCTATTTTGAAACAGGGAGTTGTCTGCAATTTCTGAAATTGTCAAGACAATCAAAGTACAATACAAAATGCCAACATTTTATTCCTTAACATAGCAGCAGGTGACACTGAATGGATGCAATCAGGTAATTGACAGCGTATCCAACACATCAGACATCACAAAGCTACCAGTTACCTTTACTCTACAGAAGAACACCCACCCACTCTCAATTTACATACTCCAACCCTTAAAGCTATGAAGGCAAGTTGCCAGTTCTAATTGACTGCAGTCAGCAAGCCATCTGATTGGTTGACTTTTCTCCAGCGGATAGAGAGAGAGCGAGCCCAGGGAGCAAAGTCATCAAAGAAGGTGTTGATCTTGAGGAGTGAGAAGTCCCAGTCCTAATTGAGCTGGCTTTACACATGACCTGAGAGCTATCCGAGAGCATGCCTACACTATTCCCCCATCTATTCCTTCCCTGATAATGAGGCCTTACCTTGGAATGACGCATTACCCTGAATGGATACATAGACATGTTGATAGCTTTGTTAAACTGCATGTCTTCCTTGGTTTCTTCTTTTTATAGTCAATGTAACTTAGGAGAGGAGCAGGAGATTGTCAGAGGTACAGAAATAGCCATATACTGTACTGTAGCTACAGCAAGACGGGTGCGATTTTTTGCTGTTTCTAACAAGTCATTGAAAAGGAAACAAAGAGCATTAATAAGCTGTAGGATACTAGACTTCTTGTCATTCATTATTATTATTATTATTATTACTTCTTGTCATAGGAACTATACAATGACAAGCAGGAGTTGCATTGTCGTTGTGTTCTCGCTGTTGTCATTAATAAAATGTCTGCTCATTTAAAAGCTATATTTTTATTTATCCAGGCAAGTCAGTCATTAAGAACAAATTCTTATTTTCAATGATGGCCTAGGAACAGTGGGTTAACTGCCAGTTCAGGTGGCAGAACGACAGATTTGTACTTTGTCAGCTCGGGGATATGAACTTGCAACATTTCAGTTCCTAGTCCAACGCTCTAACCACTAGGCTACCCTGAAACCCCACCTCAATGTGTGGGCAGTGAGCACATAGCCTATCTTCTCTTGAGAGCCATGTCTGCATATGCTCACTGAGTCTGGACATAGTTAAAGCTTTCCTTAAGTTTGGGTCAGTCACAGTGGTCAGGTATTCTGCCATGGTGTCCTCTCTGTTTAGGGCCAAATAGCATTCTAGTTTGCTCTGTTTTTTTGTAAATTTTTTCCAATGTGTCAAGTATATCTTCTTGGATATCCGTCCGTGATGTTGATCTATTCAAATGTACGTTTTTTTCTCTCAATATATCACTTTCTTTCCTTCCCTCCTGATGTCCCAGTGTAGCTACAACATCGAAGTCACACTTCGTGGAGTGCATCCATTGATTTAATAAAGCTTGTTGTGAACGGTGTGTTGGGAAGAAATCCCCCCCCTCATCTCCATTCTCCTAAAGAGGCAGGTGAACTGGTGGATACCATTTGTATGTCCAGTACCGTTTGTATGTGTCTAGTATGAAGGAAGTTAGATGTAATTTTGCACTCCAATGTTAGCTAGCATTAGCGCAATGACTGGAAGTCTATGAGTATCTGCTAGCATGGTAGTGCCAAAATAAGAAATTAGTGATTCATGGAAAGGCATAGACTGTGTCTGGAGCGCGTCTGACAGAGAGAATAAATGTGATCCTCAATGTAATGATCACTGTAAGTCCAGAGGTGTTATCTCTGTAGCATGCTGAAAATCAAGGAGCACAGCACACAGGACCATGCCCCCCAAATCACAGCCGCATACTTAATCATTCGGCTCCCTTCACATTACATCCTTTATTTTCTAGTCCATACTTAGAGTTATAAAGTTGGTTAGAAGCTCGCAACAACAGGAGGCCTGATATTTAGGTCTTTTGATGTGCCAAAGGAGATAATACAAGCTTGTAGGATTGTGATTTGGGCCGGTCAGTTGTTGCAGGCATGTTATTTACATGAAAGGGTTGCAGAAGCAGTGAATCTCTACTTTGGAAATATATTTCAGAGTGCTAGGCGAGAGAATTATAGAAAATGACATCTTCTTTGAATGGCATTGAGTTTGTTGTGGAATATAATTTTTAGACTACACAGAAACCTTAGAAGAAAATGTAAATACTGTGGTTTATTGTGCTATAGATCAAACATATACCTGTAATCTTCCATTACTCAACACTATACTTTCTCAAATTTGCATTTTACATGCCTTAATATGTTATTTTTGCTCCAATTGTAATTGTCAGCAGAGTAGAATATCTCCAAGCTTTTACTTATTAGCTAACTTAGTTTCATGTTTTTGAGTGCTCAATTGAGAATAAAGATATGCTACTAAATGTATACATGTTGTCAGATCCTTCTGAGCCCAATCTTGTTAATAAACCCATGTTCCTCTCCTCTCCACTGCAGAAATCTCAGATAAAGAGAGGGAGAAGAAACGAGCGGAGCTCTCACATTGTCTTTTATCATGCTCAATTTAATTGCTCAGTAAACAATCTGATGACCAAATTAGAACATGGGCCAATTTGGGTTGAATCTTTTCCCCTCCAAGGCTGTGACCTATTATACTTCGAATTAGTTCATAAAGAGTCTCTCTAACACAGAGGCATTGCAACTTCACTAGATGACTGTTCAGTTAAAGTACTGTAAAGACACCGGTGGTTCAAATTACCTTCTCTTGTAGGACCAACACTTTGCTAGACAGTTCAAGCAACTTTCTGTATCATGGGAATAAATGTTGTAAAAGGTTTGTATGACCTTCAGTGCTCATAGACCTACAGTTGTGATAACTCCTATTTATCTCTCCACAGCACAATGGCACATACAGTACAGTTGATACTATAGCATTCAGCTAAATCTTCTTTTTTGATTCAGTTGTAATGGTTTATATATTGAACCTTGATCATCCGCATGACTCAAGAGCAGACTAGATATCCTTTAGCTCTAAACGAATCAGTCTTTTGTGGCTGTCCCCACTACACTGTAGCCATAACTGACCTCAAATCTGCCCAAATCACCACAGCTCTTTCTGTGAACCTCCATGGTGATCGCCCTACAACCCTGCGAGCGTATTCCAGGCCCAGTCCCCTTTTCTGGGGTGACTCATCGGATGTGCCCTGTGAGGTTGCTGCATGACCATGAATGTCTGAATGAATCATACCATGTTTTCAATTTACATCAACTGTGTATTATCTAACATCAAACTTTCACTGATTTACAGTATGCTGTCCTAATATGGACACCGTAGCAATATTAAGTATAATATTTTTTGTTGGTTCTGGCTTAGTTGTGCCCTCTAATTGAACAATAAATTCTATGACTATAATTAAATCTCCTAACAATTAAACAACACATTGCCTGTTTTCTCAATAGTCCTACTTTAACCAACAGGTCTCTTTTGAATTGTAAATATGGAGTTACATTTTCATTTTCTGCCATTTAAATAATTTACTGATTAGCCTTCAGGACCATGTCTCTCAACAGGGGAAGATAATGGAAATGAATCTGTGACACAGACAATGTTACAGTCAGTGTATTAAACACACTGTTTTCATCTCTGTGAAAAACGAACATCTCTCATTGTTTACTCTGGAAAGAAATTCATCTTAAAAAGTGCAGGGAGAAACAACTGCCAAAGCGATTCTCCAAAATGTCTGATCAATCACAGCAATAATGGATGGCGTCGTGGCTGGCGAGACGGTGAGAGAGGATTGGCACGATAATGCACACGAGCCGTCGTCTACCACCCTGACACTGCCTTATCAGGATGTTAATGCTGGCGGGTGGCCCCCACCAAGTCGAGCCGCGTTATTGGTGGGCCGTATCACATTGAGCTAATGGATCACTTGGTTGAAGGATGACAGCAACCATTCCCCCGGTGTCATCTACTGAGGGAGAAAGCATATCTCAACGCAGGCCACTAAAAGGACAACACATTGCATTTTTAATTGTACCTGACAGATGTTATGACTCGGCACACTATCTGTAACACTCCATTTTGAAAAGGGTTATCTTCATTTTTTTAACACCTCCTCCTCCATATTGGACACATCAGTCTCCTACACCAGGAAGGCGAAAGGAAGGTGACAGGAAGACAATTTAAAAATATATATATAAAACATTTTAGGAGATGCCATCTCATCGTATCACCTCTGAGGAAGATTAACAATGACACACACTGGAATGCCTGTGACGAAGAAAGACTCCCTCCCTTCTTCTTTCCCTCACCTTTTCTCTACCTGACAGGGGGAACAAAGAAAAATACCAGAGCTGTGATTTGTTGCAGCGGGTGGAGGTGGAGTTCGGTTAAAAAAGACATTGAAGATGAATCTTTGAATAATATATTTGGACCATTCAGTTGTCTTGTTACTTCTATTGTAGTGTACTCTCCACTTATGGCCTTGTTGGAGCCGAACGTGCCGGGGAGGGGGTACCGTCAGGTATGCTCTCTCTCCGGCGCTCTAGGTCGCAATGTTCCTGTGTCTCAGAGAGATTGACAGGTTTCCCGTGCCTCTGCAAAGGTGTCTGGTCCGCTCCTGATCCCAGGGATTGTCATTTTGTTCGGAGTCCTGCGGCTGGAGCCGCGTGTCGGGAGAGGGGTACTATCACGTGTGCTCCCTCTCCGGCCTCTAGGTCACCAGGCTGATCATTATAGCGTACACCTGTCACCATCGTTACCATCACTTCCCAGATTACCTCCCCTTTATATGTCACTCCCTTTGGTTCCTTCCCAAGACATTATTGTTTCAGTTTCATGTCTGTGTATTGTTCGTGTTTCTTGTTTTGTTTTATGTTGCGTTTATTGATTAAAACACTCACTCCCTGAACTTGCTTCCCGACTCTCAGCGCACATTGTTACCACACGTCAAACCACCAAATTATAAAGCATGTAGAAAATGTCTCCAGTTTGGATGATAGTGTACACACTGGTCAAGGTGACTTTTGTTGTGAGCAACAGCAGGTGTGAACCAGTCTCCACAAACATCATGGTCTGGGAGAGAGTTGCATCTGTCCCAATAGTAGCTGTGCATGCTTAAATGTTACTCTTTGGTTTCCAGAAAATACCCATCCAAAACGGTGTGGGGAAGTATCACTCTGTCCCTGTGAATTTACAGAGACATTGCAGCCACATTTAAGTTGTTAAGGTAGCACTCTTTTATCGCTGGACATTGAAGTTGAAGTGGGAAAAGTGATTATGAAATGGAATGCCACCACATAAAGAATTCAGATAAAGATAGAAGAATGTTGTGTAAGAATGTGCCACATAATGGGAACATATGGAAACCAATGCTTTTCTGTTGGTGTGAATGGCGGCTACATCTTCTAAATGTACGAAAAGCAGACATTTATCTGGAGATGTTTTTTTTAGATGAACTAACTTCAAAGTAATGACTCGGGACGTCGGGTTTGATACGAAAGCTTCTTTTAGTAAGAATACTTGTTCACGTTACATTTAACAACTTTGTTTTGGTACAGAGCAATGCAGGTAAGATGCTGTCGGAAAGTCAGCCACAATCCCTTAGAACCTGCACATAATTGGTGTGTTCTCTCTCATTCCTCTCGCAAGGCATTCTGGAACTTGCAGTCAAAAAGCGTAATTCAATTCAAACCAATACAATTCCATATGTAAATAACTGTAAATAAATATGTTTAGATACAGCTCAATGAATAAATAAAAACATGAACTCTAACACATTAAAGTTACAATAGGTTTAGTTCAATGAAAATAAATGTTGACTGTGTTGTGTATGTTTCAGGTGTATTTGTCCGGGGAAGGACTGCCCGTTCCATGATCTCGCCATCACGGTTGACAACTCCATTGTGTCCTCCTCCCAGAGCGCTAAGAACCTTGGCGTGATCCTGGACAACACCCTGTCGTTCTCAACTAACATCAAGGCGGTGTCCCGTTCCTGTAGGTTCATGCTCTACAACATCCGCAGAGTACGACCCTGCCTCACACAGGAAGCGGCGCAGGTCCTAATCCAGGCACTTGTCATCTCCCGTCTTGATTACTGCAACTCGCAGTTGGCTGGGCTCCCTGCCTGTGCCATTAAACCCCTACAACTCATCCAGAACGCCGCAGCCCGTCTGGTGTTCAACCTTCCCAAGTTCTCTCACGTCACCCCGCTCCTCCGCTCTCTCCACTGGCTTCCAGTTGAAGCTCGCATCCGCTACAAGCCCATGGTGCTTGCCTACGTAGCTGTGAGGGGAACGGCACCTCAGTACCTCCAGGCTCTGATCAGGCCCTACACCCAAACAAGGGCACTGCGTTCATCCACCTCTGGCCTGCTCGCCTCCCTACCACTGAGGAAGTACAGTTCCCGCTCAGCCCAGTCAAAACTGTTCGCTGCTCTGGCCCCCCAATGGTGGAACAAACTCCCTCACGACGCCAGGACAGCGGAGTCAATCACCACCTTCCGGAGACACCTGAAACCCCACCTCTTCAAGGAATACCTAGGATAGGGTAAGTAATCCTTCTCAACCCCCCCCCCCTAAAAAGATTTAGATGCACTATTGTAAAGTGGCTGTTCCACTGGATGTCTTAAGGTGTATGCACCAATTTGTAAGTCGCTCTGGATAAGAGCGTCTGCTAAATGACTTAAATGTAAATGTAATGTAAATGTATTTGTGTAATAGCTTATGACAGTGGTGTGATCAATCAATCATGTTTTTCAAACCAATAGTAGGTGAGAACGCTCTCCACATTTCATGGGAGGTCTTTAAATAAAATTCCCTACAGATAAGCACCTCCATTGTGGTTTAACGAGCATTCAGTAAATTTACATAGATTTTAATTAGGCCTCCTCCAGGCGGTGTATAGATAACTCCACTCCCTTCTGTTGTAGGGAGAGGGAGAGGAAGGAGGAAGAGAGAGAGAGAGAGAGAGAGAGAGATAGGAGATGGATAGAGAGAGGATGGACTGAGGGAGGGGGAGGGAAAGAGGGAGTAAGGGCTGTGGAGTGATAGAGAGAGGGAGGGATGGAAAGGACAGAGGAAGGGAGGGCGAGAGAAAGGATACGATGACAGAGGAGAGAGGATTGGATGAGAGAGAACGAGCAAGATGGGAGAGAGGGATGTGTGGAAGGGAGAGAGAGACATTTTAAGGAGGACAGAAGAGGGCGGATAGAGGTGGAGGTAGGGGAAAGAAATGGAGTTTAGAAGGGAAAGAACTAGCGAGAAAGAGGCAGCAAGGAGAGGCACAGACATAGGGAAAAGAATGTTAGAGGAGAAAGTAGGGAGAGGGAGAGGGAGAGGTAGAACTCCATAAGGAAACCATGGCTTTGGCTACCTTCCTAGTTCTCCATAACTAAGGCAATAAGAATCATCATCACTATAATGGTGAACAGGTAGAGCTCCATCCAGACCAACTCTCTCATACCGTATTTCCTGTCTGTTTATGAAGCTCTTTACACCAGCTGGCAGTATTTAAAAGGTAATGATTTGTAAGGTTAACCTTGGGCTGGCTCCACAGACCACTACAGTATATATCTTCCTTTGCTGTGAATGAGGAGAATCAATAAGGATGTTATAAAGGCGATGAGTGCTGTATCAGCTGAAGGCCAAAAATATTAACTTTGTGTGTGTGTGTGTGTGCTGGCCTGCGTGCACAACAAGCTCTCACTGTCTCACTGCAGAATCTAAAAAAAACATCAAACTTTGAGGTTGCTCCAACCATCAAATTTAGAAGTGTTTTTGTTTCTTCTGCTGCTCAGTATCGTTCCATTTCACCAAACGTTGCATTTCTAAATTAAGGGTTAAGTTTAGGCACTCAATCTGAATGGTTAAGGTCAGGGTTAAGGTATGGGATAGGGTTCAAACAAAACAATTAAAATCAGTGTCTACGGCTGGCATCGAACACGCATGACTCTGGATCCGGTTGTGGTTGTGTGTTCGATGCCGGTTATGGACACTGGTTAAACTTAATATTTGAACCCTATCCCAAACCGTAACCCATGGGATTACACCCATCCACCACCCGGTCCACTGGTGTGTGTATGTGTGTGCTTGAGTATGTACGTGTATGTATGTGAGACCATTGGTGAAAATTGTTAAAGCTGCACAGTGTGTTACATTTTAATGGGATTTCTCCCAACATTTCCCTTACCATCTAATCCGGCGTAAACATGCTACCTAACAGACTTTTTAAAATCCAGCATTCCCCCTTGTTTTATCAGAGTTTAGGCGTAGTGCTAAAAGCTCATGCAGCATCTCTCACACACACAAATGTACTCTATGTACACACACATACAGACACTTTTTTATCTCACTATTTATTCATTAGTTTACCATTGTTTTACCAGGTAAGTTGATTGAGAACACATTCTCATTTACAGCAACAACCTGAGGAATAGGTACAGGGGAGAGGGGGAATGAATAAGCCAATTGGAAGCTATAAGTAATTGTGTGGGGGCCATTTGAAAAAGTGCTTAGTAAATGCACTTACCAACAGCTCTAAAGCATACATGTCAGTCAAGGAAAATCATGACAGGAAAAGGGATCCTGTTTTCCAACCACAGGCGACATAAAACACACGTGCGCGTACATACCACTAGGGTAGAACAATCAAACCTCTCCATTTGTGGAGTGTGTGTGCCCTGATAGAGCCATCAAACATCTCCCTTTCTCATTAACATGCCTCTCCCTCCACTTGATGTAGTAATTGCTTGGCCGCTGACACATTACTAAAAGGCTGGGGGCCTTAATCACTTTTGGATAAAGATCAACGTTTCGTTTGGCTGCCATCTGCACTTACATTTGTTTCTGCTGCATTTGAGGATCTCTGTCTGTCTGTGCTGTTCCTGGGGCTTAAGAGTAGAGTGGACCTGATCAGTAGGGTGGTTATGGGGCGTATACAGTGTAGCTACGTTGTGTGGAATCAAGTAGAACAGGTACTGAAGTCTTTGAATGAGAAGAATTGTTGTGTAAACAGACAGAAGTCTCATTAACATACACCTATACAGGTGTCTCAAGAAATATACACTGCTCAAAAAAATAAAGGGAACACTAAAATAACACATCCTAGATCTGAATTAATGAAATATTCTTATTAAATACTTTTTTCTTTACATAGTTGAATGTGCTGACAACAATCACACAAAAATTATCAATGGAAATCAAATTTATCAACCCATGGAGGTCTGGATTTGGAGTGACACTCAAAATTAAAGTGGAAAACCACACTACAGGCTGATCCAACTTTGATGTAATGTCCTTAACTTGTTAGGGACGTGGTCCCGTGGTGGGAACATCAATCAGCGGAAATGTTCAAGAGCACCACCTATAGAGGTTGATAAAACTCAAACTTTCATTAAAATGGAAATACAATGTACTGAATTAAAGCTACACTCGTTGTGAATCTATCCACCAAGTCAGATTTGTAAAATGCTTTTCGGCGAAAGCATGAGAAGCTATTATCTGATACCATGCACCCTCAAAATACTGCAACGTCACCTAACACGACAGATTTTGCGTTAGCCGGCGCAAACCAAAACGCAGAAATAAAATATAAAACATTCATTACCTTTGACGAGCTTCTTTCTTGGCACTCCTAGATGTCCCATAAACATAATTTAGGGTCTTTTTTCGATTAAATCGGTCCATATATAGCCTAGATATCGATCTAAGAATACTGTGTGAACAACGGAAAAAAATAGCTTTTTCTAACGTAACGTCATTTTTTTATTAAAAAGTTGACGATAAACTTTCACAAAACACTTCGAAATACTTTTGTAATGCAACTTTAGGTATTAGTACATGTTAATAAGTGATAAAATTCATCAGGAGGCGATGTAAATTCTATAGATGTATATTCTATAGATGAAATTCTATAGAATCGGTTCCCTTGATTCGGTTAGACCAAGAATCAAAGCTGAATCAAATGGCAAGACTCTAGACATTGTGTGGAAGCTGTAGGCACTGCAACCTCGGCCTAATTTAATTCGGTTCACTTTGAACAATTCCTTGAAGTCGCGCATGGATATTTATTTCCATTTTCAGTGATCAGATTTTCATGCACTTTTCGATGAAACGCACGTTCTGTTATATAGTCACAGCCGTGATTTAACCAGTTTTAGAAACGTCTGAGTGTTTTCTATCCACACATACTAATCATATGCATATACTATATTCCTGGCATGAATAGCAGGGAGCTGAAATGTTGCGCGATTTTTAACAAAAAGCTGCGAAAAGCTGCTTAAATTCTTGACTTCCCTAACAAGTCAAAATTAGGCCCAGTAGTGTGTGTGGCCTCCACGTGCCTGTATGACCTCCCTACAATGCCTGGGCATGCTCCTGATGAGGTGGCGGATGGTCTCCTGAGGGATCTCCTCCCAGACCTGGACTAAAGCATCCGCCAACTCCTGGACAGTCTATGGTGCAACGTGGCGTTGGTGGATGGAGCGAGACATGATGTCCCATATGTGCTCAATTGGATTCAGGTCTGGGGAACGGGCGGGCCAGTCCATAGCATCAATGCTTTCCTCTTGCAGGAACTGCTGACACACTCCAGCCACATGAGGTCTAGTATTGTCTTGCATTAGGAGGAACCCAGGGCCAACCGCACCAGCATATGGTCTCACAAGGGGTCTGAGGATCTCATCTCGGTACCTAATGGCAGTCAGGCTACCTCTGGCGAGCACATGTAGGGCTGTGCGGCCCTGCAAAGAAATGCCACCCCACACCATGACTGACCCACCGCCAAACCGGTCATGCTGGAGGATGTTGCAGGCAGCAGAACGTGCTCCATGGCGTCTCCAGACTCTGTAATGTCTGTCACGTGCTCAGTGTGAACCTGCTTTCATCTGTGAAGAGCACAGGGCGCCAGTGGCAAATCTGCCAATCTTGGTGTTCTCTGGCAAATGCCAAACGTCCTGCACGGTGTTGGGCTGTAAGCACAACCCCCACCTGTGGACGTCGGGCCCTCATACCACCCTCATGGAGTCCGTTTCTGACCGTTTGAGCAGACACATGCACATTTGTGGCCTGCTGTAGGTCATTTTGCAGGGCTCTGACAGTGCTCCTCCTGCTCCTCCTTGCACAAAGGTGGGGGTAGCGGTCCTGTTGCTGGGTTATTGCCCTCCTACGGCCTCCTCCACGTCTCCTGATGTACTGGCTGTCTCCTGGTAGCGCCTCCATGCTCTGGACACTACGCTGACAGACACAGCAAACCTTCTTGCCACAGCTCGCATTGATGTGCCATCCTGGATGAGCTGCACTACCTGAGCCACTTGTGTGGGTTGTAGACTCCGTCTCATGCTACCACTAGAGTGAAAGCACCGCCAGCATTCAAAAGTGACCAAAACATCAGCCAGGAAACGTAGGAACTGAGAAGTGGTCTGTGGTTGCCACCTGCAGAACCACTCCTTTATTGGGGGTGTCTTGCTAATTGCCTATCCTTTCCACCTGTTGTCTATTCCATTTGCACAACAGCATGTGACATTTAATGTCAATCAGTGTTGCTTCCTAAGTGGACAGTGATTTCACAGAAGTGTGATTGACTTGGAGTTACATTGTGTTGTTTAAGTGTTCCCTTTATTTTTTTAGCAGTGTATTTGAACAAAATGGTCAACTAATTTTCCCCACACTAGATTTAAGTTTTAATGATTATTCCTTGACATGTGAGATGTTCAATAACACAGATTCTGTATGGTTCATTCAACCATGAACACTGTCGTCACATGCAGCGCCAGTTATCCACAAGTAGACAGACATTCTGAGGCTAATTTTATTAGCCAGGCTTCTCCGCCACGCCATACTGATTCAACACTCCTGAGGGACTAGACATTCATTAAGTATTCACTATGGAAAAGCATATTTAATTTAGTGTACTTGTTACCGGGCCACATAGCATTGACCCCGGCGATAGACACCAGCAATTCGCAGGGCTAATACAATTAAACTTCTGACTGGCTTGAAGTAGTGATTAACTGTACTTTCAAAGTCATTAGCAACGCATCATTAGCACGCTGCAGAGCTAAATCAACATTTCAATTTGCGTTTGGCACCTTGAATTGGTCTTTGTGGATATGGGACATAAAATATTTTGCGAAGCAACACGGGCATTTGGAGTGTAACGCCACTGATATTTTCTTCCATTCATTGCCAATTGGGAGTTTTGAAGAGGGGAGAGTGTACTTAAATGGGCGCCTAGTGAAACAAAAAAAGACTGGCATTATGCAAACCAACTTGACAACATGTTACAAGGACTTGCTGAAAGTTCAGCATTTTTGCAACCGCCCCACATTTCATGTTTTCACTGTTTGTATTCCGTTTGTGGTTGAGCGAGCAGGGCATTCTCGGGGACATGATTAAGATGTTCATGAGGGTGATACAAGCTGACAGGGCAAAAGTATTCTCTGGGATTTCAGCTGGTGCCCCAGTTATACGATGTGAATTTTCAATTCATGCTGTCATGGAGGGGGACTGCTCCCTGTCTGTGTGGTGCCACCCCCTGGAAAAGAAGAGCAAGCTTGTCTGACAACATCAGACCCCTGCAGGAACCTCCACACACACATACACACTCTTAAGCAAGAACATGCAAGCGAACACACACAATTCCAACTGTCCAAGAAAAACTCAGTTTTGCTTTGCATTTTACAAGCATGGCATGAATCCAATTGTCTTCTTGTATGTTATTCTTCTTCTCTCCCTCTCCTTTCAGTGCAATCTTGCTTGGCCCAAACCATCTGCTCACAGTCTTAGGAAGAGGAGACGTGCCCTGGGGTGGTGGCACTATCTCTCAGAGAGAACCATCAGTGGCTCCCTAGTGTAATGAACACGAGGGGAGACAGAGCTGGTTTCAAGCGCAGGGAGCAGTAGGTGTTTATTGAAAGGACCACAGGAGGAGGCAAGTAGCTGGGTCCAGGGCCAGGGAGAAGTTCATACACAGGGGGTCCAAAAGGGCAACAGTACAGGCAGATAAAAGGCTAGTAATGTAGTCCGGGAGATCAGGCAATAGGTAGATAACAGAAAATCTGATAGGCTAAAATACAGGCAGGGAATAGGCAAAATTCGTCGTTAGTGAGGCAGTCAATAACTATCATACACGGGAGGAGTAAATCACAGGAAAAACAGAGCTCTGAAAGACATGCGTCACAAAACAAACAATACCTCACCGTGATGGGGTGCAAAGAACTGAGGTCCAGGCCAGTCCTTGGGGATCTTAAGGGCCAGCCAAGCTAGTGAAGCCAATCCTGGAGCCTGTACACATGGACCACAGAGGTCAAGTCTAACAACTGGTGTTGGCTTTATTCCTTTCGCCCTCCTGAGTTCCATTTTCCTGATGTATATCTGTAAATGTAGTCAGGCAAGACAAAGAGAGACAGCTAGCAAATCACCTTACAGCGAAGTGACTCAAGTCAGGCTTGTCGGTTCGCTTTAAGGTAGCATAAGCTTGGTGCTAAGGGGGGGACGCTAACAAGACACAAGCATGCAAATAAAAAAGCCAGATTCTATTTGGTTTGTAGCATTAGAAAACAAAGCAACTGCTGTGAAAATAGCATTTATTATGTTTCATGTTTTTATATTTAACCTCTACGGGATCGGTGTAATACATTATGGCCTTTCTCTTGAATATCAAATATGATAAAATAACGCATTATACTGGTGGTAATGTCAATCGCTAATGACGTTATGACCATATGAGTGTTGTGGCATTTATATAAAGACAGTGTTGTTTCACCAGTATAAGTCTGTTTGTTTCTTCTGTAGATGCCATATGTGCTCTGGTTGTATCAATAGCCTACCAATCAGGGGAGCATACACTGAATCCCAAATCAGCCCCTTGGACCTTTCTACCCACTAGCCTCTCCTGTATAGATGTAAAATAGGTTTAAGCAGAATTTTAATAACTTTTTAACAATTTGCCTTCTAATAGGCTGGGGGGAATTTTGGCCGTACTGCTTGCACCTACATATGTAGGATATTAATTTGAGGCAGTTTGATACAGCAGGAAAATAATCCTGCAGCAACAGGAATGTGAATTATTATGTGGATTATAAATAGATATTTTTTTAAGGGTTCATACATTTTTCGTAAGGAAAAAAGTATAGTTTGAATTTTCAAAATGGAAATGGCAAACTTCATAAGCCTTTTTAAATATCAAATACCCTACAAGTTAAACATTTCCTACAGGAGTGCCTAGAGAGGAGGTATAAGGGTTGATTTGGGATTCAGTGATAGTGTTTTTTTTAAGTCTGAAGTGACATCTGAGTTTTCTGGTCCTCTGTTTTGATATCAAATCTGACCTTTGGGTCTCTAGAATATGGTCGGCCATCTAGGTCTGTGATTCACCCGTTACCCTGTTCAGTGGGTTATCAAAGACCCCCTTCCCTCCTCTCTCTCTCTTTCCCGCTCTGCAAACCGCTCAGATGAAAGCTATCAGAACAGAGAGACTGACAGAAGGATTGTGCTTGTCAGGGGCCTGGCAGCACTGAGGGTTCAAGAGAGAGAGGGTTCAAAGTGGGCATACAGGCTGGCAAAGTGCCTCTTGACTAGTGTTGTGTTAGAGACAGAGCCGAAGGGACAATCATAACATTCCAATATATCAACAAACACCGGTTATTGGTGTTTATGCTGCTTTTGATAGTTTTTTTATGGAATATTTAGGTGTGTGTTCTTCTAAGGGAATATAGATTAGTTTGTCCAGTCTGTCTTGTCTTCTGAGAAAATAACCTGTGGTGTTCTTAAACATTTATTATCTAATAGATTTGATTTATTTAAAGGCTTATTACATACTTATAAACACGTGTGTTTTGTTTCCAAGTGATCCTGATTCTGACCAAACTCAACGACTTTCACCTGGGGAGTGTTACAGAGAGCACCTTGTGGAGGTAAGACGGTTATCTTTCTTCATATCTCCTTATGTCTCACTTCCTCTCTCCCTCTTTCCTTCCCTCCCATGACAGGTACTCAGATTCATCATAGGAACAATAGTGTAGTCTAGCTCCACCCTCTTTCTCTGTTCTACTCTCTCTGTCTCTTCCATCTTTCTCTCTCCCTGCGCCTTCTCTCTTTCTCTCTCCCTCGTTGCTTTGTACAAGACTGCTGGACACAAAGCAGAATTGCACTACTGGGCATTGGGCAGGGCGCCCCAGGTGAACGAAGACTTGCCTCTACTCTTTGAAGATATAAGCCATAACCACCATCAATATATTTTAGTACCGAACAGGTTGTCTTCATTCATGACTTTGGTTGCCGTTTTTCTTGTCGTTTTGCTAGTGGTGACTATAGTAGTGGCACAGCAAGAGCGTATGGTCTTTTCAGGCAATTTTGTGTGTCAACACATTAAAAGTTGAATGATTCTTGTAAGATTATATTGAGGCAGCTCCTGCGTGTGTTTGTGGAACCTGTTGTGTGGGTCAGGGTGACAACAAGGGAGAGAGAGAGATAGGGAGATGATACAATGAACAGGCTTTCCTAATATAATGTTCTGTGTTTTTTTTATTCCAAGATTCTACATTTAATGAAAACTATAAAACCATTGCTTCTTTTCCACGTGTTTTCAGTACAGCATTTTTTTGCCATTGGGTAACAAGGGAGGATTCAAATCTTGTTCTGTTCAATTCACATTTGGATTATTATTTGTTACATATAATACTGCACCATGTTTAATTCCAGTAATTGAGATTGTTTAGATCGCCACATACAGATTGAGTGTTGAAGCTGGCAATGGGATTCCAAGCTTAATAACTCTCTTCAGAGCACAAAACTAATCCACCTTTCATGTTTGAGGAGGTTTTCAGAGAGAAGTTCTGACTAAAATAAGTCTGACAATGACAACTGTTGTGTCTGTTTTTTCCTTGAGGCTAGAGAAAGAAAGCTGGTTTACTCTTTGAATATCTGCGAAGATTAGCAATGTCCTTTAAATGGTCCTGGTACTGTTGAATGTCAAGGTATTAGTCAGTTACTGGGAAATCAAAGTGACAAAATCTTTCAAAATAGATATCCAGTATCAAACCTAAGACATTATTTAATCTCAAAGCTCATTTTAATTCGTTATAGAGCCGAGAAAAGTCCGCTACTATGAGTCAGTCTCCCAAAAAAATCTAAAATGAATTGTCTTAGAAAATAGATATTTCAAAATCTAACAAAATACATCATCCAACAGTGAAGCTCTTCAAAATGAGTTACAGGGCAGGAAAAAGGATAAGACATCCAGGTGTTTTCTCAGCATTTGAAGTCAGGTGTTGTCATTAAGAGGAGTAAATGGTCCTGGGTGTTAGGAAAACATTGACATCCCAAAGCCTCTGAGATGTGCCCTGGCATTCATTCAGCCGAGTCATGTCCCCCAACAAGATTTAGATGCAAGTGGCTGTTCCACTGGTTGTCATAAGGTGTATGCACCAATTTGTAAGTCGCTCTGGATAAGAGCGTCTGCTAAATGACTTAAATGTAAATGTAATGTCCCTCCACTGTGAGAACGCAGTTAGAGCAGTAACCCACCCGTTGTATGGGACCTCTCCTTCTTGGCTGGGTTGCTGATACAACACTGTGATGGTTGCCACAGTGCTGGGATTCCGTATAATCAAAACAAGAGCACAAAAGATCATATTCAACTTTGTTCAAATGAGACTTGGTGGGACCGAGAGAGATGGTGGTTGAGAGAAAACATGTAGAAACATAGAGTTGGAGAAAGATCAGTCTAAATACTAATCAGATACTTCCAGAACATGTTAGTTCATACCCATAAACTTTGCTCTGTTCCTCTCTGTCATTAATATTCATTGTTAATTGAGATCCCAGCTCCGGAGAGACCGTTAGAGTCTGTTTATACCACAGTGTCCATGCTGTTGGCCCAGATGCTGACTTTTCAATAAAGGTCAAGACA